>NC_000075.6:122883393-123249643 GCF_000001635.26 Mus musculus | reverse complement strand
TGAGGTAGTTCTTGGGACATCCATTCTAGGGAGTATTACACAGCCATTATAATGATAGCATTAAATTTGTATTTTCTAGCCTACAGCAGTTCCAGACTAAACTCCTTGTGATGCGCTAGGATTCCAGCCAATTTCTGCTGTCGGGGATCCAACGCCTCCTCAACAGAGTCGAGAGAGAACTTTATGGGATATCAGCCCTTGTCAACATAGAAGGAGGAATCCTACGGAACAAAAGAACATCCTTCAGCTTCCCAAAATGGTTCCTGGGGAGGCCACAGTTCTCAGGAAAGAGATGCGGCAAGGGTAGGATGGAAGGCAAGGTGTAAGAGAGCTACGTGATCCTCAAAAGAAACACTTGGCAGAGAGGAAGACTGGAAACCTTCATGACCAAAGCCAAATGGTAACAAGTGGAGCATGCTGGGAAAAGCTGGTGCTGTGTGAGGCTGTGATAAAAGTCACAGCCCACTGGGCATCCCCCCCCCCCATCCTACAACTTCCCAGCTCTGGCCCATTTCTCCCTCCTTGGAAGTATGATAGTTCTTAATAAACCATATCTAAGTCTGCTACTAGCGTTTATAAATAACAGCACCTAGGAAAAGCTAATGGCTCACGAAATGCCCATGAAATGCTATTAAGAGAAATGTGACAACATTTCTCAAAACATTCACCAGAAAACTGCAGGGTTGGGGGTGCATCAGGGGATATACAGTTGCCTAGTATGTCCAAGGCCCTGGATTCCATTACCAGCACAAAAGACAGAAAAGAAACATTAGATGTGTGGTGGATAACTGTAATCACAGCACCTGAGTGATAGATATTGGAAAATAAAGAATTCAAAGCCAGTCTCCAGCAACACAGGAGTTCAAGGCCAGCCTGAGATCTTGTCTCAAAAACAAACAAAAGAAAGAAAGAAAGAAAGAAAGAAAGAAAGAAAGAAAGAAAGAAAGAAAGAAAGAAAGAAAGAAGGAAGGAAAGTGTGTGTAGAGGGAGAGAAAGGGAGAAAAAGAAAAGAAAAAAAAAGAGATTCTCCACTCTTTAAATCAGAACACTATCTCCTTCTACTAGCAAAGTGGGAACATAGTAAGGTAGACACAGTGAACAATACCTGGAACAAGTGTCCCTTAGAGCAAAAGACACAGGCCTTTCTTTCTTTCTTTCTTTCTTTCTTTCTTTCTTTCTTTCTTTCTTTCTTTCTTTCTTTCTCTCTCTCTCTCTCTCTCTCTCTCTCTCTCTCTCTCTCTCTCTCTCTCTTTCTTTTGCTTTGTTTTTTTCAAGACAGGGTTTCTCTGTGTAGCCCTGGCTGTCCTGGAACTCACTCTGTAGACCAGGCTCACCTCAACTCAGAAATCTGCCTGCCTCTGCCTCCCACTGCTTGGCAACACAGGCTTTTTTTTCTAAAGTCTTATCATAACTGAATAGCTGAACACTCATCCAAATCATACCTGGACCACTGCTTATCTAAGCAGCCACAGCCAACATATAGTCCTCTGGCTCAAAACTCATGCCTTAGAGAGAAATGAAGCCCAGACTAAGAACAGGAAGATAGAGATATGGATTGACTCTTAGCGTGTTCATAGGTGTTTCTGTGTCAGCACAGCTCAGTTTAGAAACAAGTATTGCATAGTATCAACATTATCAGACATTTAAGGAGGATGAGAGAATGTATCCAAGATTAGTAATTGTTTAGGGAGGTCTAACTGATCACATTCAGCCAGTGTGTAAACAAGCTAAGGAGATCTGCCAACTTCTTATATGTTCTACTTATTGGCCATGATTAATATTTACAGTTGTTATTAAAAGGCGAAGTAAGACAAAGTGGTGGGTGGCTAATCCTCTCCACAAAGTGCTTTAAATATTAAACAATCTTGTCACCAAGCAAGTCTTCTATGTAAAATTATAGCAACAGAGACAGGGAGAGAGGAGGGATAGTAAAAAGACTAGAGGGAAATAACAAGAATGGTTTTGTTTTAGTTTGATTTTTTTTTCATGACAGAGTCTATCTTTGTATCCCTGCTATCCTGGAACTCACTCTGTAGATCAGGCTGGCTTCAAACTCACTGAGATCCACCTGCCTCTGCCTCCTGAGTGCTGGGATTAAAGCTGTGGGCCACTATATACCCACTTTAACAAGAATGTTAATAGTGGTTATTTATGGCTGGAAAGATGCCACACGTGATCATTTTTATGCCCTTCTTTACGGTATTTTCTCTACCCCAAGTTTCTTGAAATCATGTTATGTTGTAAGGATAATGTGTGTTATTACAGAGGTCATGAGTACCCATAAGGGTTGCATTTTCTCAGATGAATCATCATGAGCGCCGTTTCCATGAAAGCCAATAAAATGTTGGCCTTGCCATTATAAAACCTTAGCCTCTTTTGGTAAATAATCATCTCTTTGAGAGGAAATCACAAAATTTCTGAGTCTTTCCATTGAAATGAATTTCCTTTCCCTTCCTTATCCCAAGATGGCAGCCAATGTAGGGGAAACAGTGTCTGCATGTCTTGGCCATGGGTAGCCATGTAAAGGTGCCTTTGAGGTAGAAGGGTCAGCCTTGGCCTTACCTGGGTGTCACTGAGGCCTCCGTTCCTGATCCCTGGTCTTGGACGCTATCTTGCATCTATGTTATGTGGTCACTGTTCCTTTGGCTATGGTGATATCCTGGTGAGCTCACCAGCTAGCCCCCCAGCAGGCAGTGGGGTTCCAGTAGCACCTACTTCTGGAAATACTCCTTATCTCACATGACCCTACACATAACTAGCTAGTGGTGCTGTCTCAACTCTACTATCTTTTCTCTATGCGCTGGACACATCAGACTCGCTGTTGACCCAAACATTTCTGAAAGATTTGAAGAGCCCAAGGAAGAGGGGTACTAGCCTGGATTCCTTACAAGTGGGATGCTGACTTTAATGGACAGGTGGAAAAACATCATGGTTTACATGTGCCCCTAATCTACCTTTTCTTTCCCTGTTTCCAACTCTCAGAACATCGACTCTCCTTCCTTTGGGGCAGAAACATCTCTGTCATGTCTCCCAATTCCTGTCTTCTATGGTGATTCATCAGTGATGATTCAATTTCTCTGAGCTTTGATTTTTGATATACAAAAACCTGAGCCTTAGGGTTTTAAGAATATACTCTCTTTGGAAAGTCTGGCTCTTGAGTCTGTTGTCTTGCTGTAAGATTTTATGTTGACTTCAAAACTCAAAGCAAGACAAGAAACACCTTTGATTAATACTACCTCCCTGACAGAGACTTACTTTTTCTTCTTGTCCTAGCTTCTTGGCAGAAAAGCCACAAAGAAAGAAAATGATGAGTTGTTGAGAAAGAAATGCTTGTTAGGAATACTGAAAGCACTATCCCATTGCTTTATTAAATGTAAATACAGACAACACATAAGAAGCATTGCTTTCTATTCATCACATTAGAAAGCATGTTTTAAAATCCTAGCACCTGACCCCATACCAGTGAGTGGTACATTCATGAAGAGCAATGTGGAATGTGATTCAGCGATGTATCCTTACACGGCCCACCAAAAAGAAACAAGTGTTCGGGAATGGGTACTCCTGGGAAATGAGCCTCTGCACCATTCACCATTAAGGTAAACACTCAAAAGGGGTTGTTCTGGATCACGCCTTGCATCTGGAGAGTGGGCAAGTATATGTCCAGAGCTACCATGTCATCTGAGGCTTCAGAGGCAGTCAGAGGAAAATAGGCCCCCTCCTCCTCCCTGAAGAATGGCTCAGTAGAGCCTTTGCTTTGTGAAGAGAGCTCTGTTCATAGAGGATTGTTCTCGAGACAGAAGATACTTGGAGAACCTTGAAACTTCCCCTGGGTCTGTAACCCTCCCTCTCTGTGAGTTTCCTCCCCGCATCTTTCCACTGGTGTCTTGGCCTGCAAGGGTGTTCAGACAACCATGGCTTCCTGAGACAGGCTCTCCAAGACTCTCTCAACTGCTCCTGAAAGTTCTGCTTCTATTAATGTATAGGTCAACAAAGTCTAGACCAGTACAGGAAAAGCATAGAAAACTAGACCTATCCCTGAAACCCATGATGTAGTCCGTGTTCCTGGAAAATGACTGCATCTTTGCCTAGGTCTTCTGAGAATTCCCAGAAATATTTCATCAACCCGGTAATACAAACCAACACTCCCAGGTGAGCTCTGAGTGGTACTCTTACTCCTGAGACTACCAGTTTCACTGGGCGAGCACATACCTGTTTGTGGAGTGAGTGCTGGGCTGACAGATGAGGGCTAGGTGATCAGGTGAGGGGTAGACTGCTTGTATAGGCCACTTGACACTCGTCATGAGGCTGCCTTGTGTTGTGTAGGCCCAGACTTCACAATAATCCCCATCCACAACCCCTTTCGACCCCTGTGATCACATGTGGCCAGCTGGTAGGTCTAGGATGCTGGATCTAATAAGAACAATACCAGGGTAGTAGGTCAGCTGCACAGCCCCTACTCCACACACACAGTTGCTTATTTCTGCTATTTGGTGAGTGGTGGGTGGTTTCCAAGTTGTCTGAAGGTCTAACTACTGGGCAATATGATCTATGCTCAATTTAAACACAATTTCCTCCTAAATGTTTTACACTTCTTACTGCTTGGGTTTGAGGTTTTGGAAACAGGTCTCATATAGTCCAGGCTGTCCTGTATCTTGTTCTGTAGCCAAGGATGACTCTAAACTTCTGATCCTCCTACCTCTACCAACAAAGAATATAGCCACAAACTACCACACCAGTCTTGGGAGCTTCTTTTTACATGCCTGGCAAAAATATAGCTTGAGACTGATTCCAAAAAGAATATATATATATATATATATATATATATATATATATATATATATGCTCAGGGAGAAATCTGGGAATAGAAAGAGAAAGATGATAAAGCACAGTGTTTTCTGACACTGCTCAGCCTCTTCCTTACTCAGGGGTAGAGCATGATAGCCCCAATCCATATCAAGACACAAAGGTGGGTGGGGTGTGATAGCCCCAGGGCACAGTCCCAGTAAGTAAGCAAAGTTTCCAGAAGGTAAGTCTACACAAAGCCACATTGTTGTATGGTGATGGTCAGAATTCACACTAGGATCTGAGTTTTAGCTACTAAATATCTACAGAGATGCCAGTGTGCCTGGTACCATATAAAAAGAACAGCTATCAACAGAAGGCAAGGACGGTGTGCTTAAGATGATGAAGTTGCTGGTATAGAGAGGAGGCAGACACAGGGGCCAGAGCATCCCTGCTCTTCATCCTTCTCCTTTCTATCAGTCACACCTTAAAGGCTGGGCTTCCTGCTGCCCTGCCTCCAACCCTCTCACCACCTCGTTTCTTTCTTGTAGAAAGTTACCCACAGTAGTCTTCTGTTGATTAAAAAAAAAAAAAAAAGCTTGGGATCTGTGCTGTTGCCCATAGTTACCCCGAGCTCAGCAGTGTGGTGACTGGTGCTGACTCACCGGCCACGCGGGAGTGTCCTTAGGTGCCTGCAGACTGGGAAAATCCTTTGTCTATTTATCTTCCGGTTATATCCTAGCTTCTCCCTCAGCCCTCCCTGTCCGCCCACCCAGTGTAATGAAGGTTCTCGCAGAGTGTTTGATAACTCAAAGACTCAGAGATGTTTTAATCAGCCGCTCTTCTTTGTCGGCTTTTGATGGATTTTTATGTTCTCCTCACTTGGAAGGTTAGCTTGGTAGCTTGGTTCCATGTCTTTTTTAGGAAGTGAGCACCCTGCAGGAATGCTCGAAGTCTTTCTCTATGAATTAAATAGAGATCAGGAGATGACACTGGATTGGGGCGCTTGGCGTGGGGAAGATTGGGGATTAAAGCAGGTAGAAGAATCGATGGAGGGAGTGTGGAGCAGAACAGGAAGGCCCAGTGAGAAACAGGACCTCTCCACTGAAGAAAGCTTTCTCCATGTTTTAAAGGGCAGTTGCTGTTGTATTTCCCAAACAGCAACAGGGCACCATCTTCCACCTCACCCACAGACTTAGCCTGTCTTTATCATAAACTAGGCTATAATTCATCTCCCCTTGCTGGTGATTATGGGCTGGCTCTGAGAGCTGTTTGATGACCAGTCAGTCCAGAGATCAAGGATGAAGGTCACAGGACTGATTCTGGGATATAATTCACCTCCCCTCACTCTTAAATTGTTTTTGTGGGTGGTTTGCTATAGCATGCAAGGTCTAATATGCCATCATGGTTCTCACACAGAGGCAAAGAGGTCATTCTGCCTCATATCCAGTGCCCCACACTGCTTTCTAACCCTGAGCCAGTTGTTCTGGGCTCAGGGCCTCAAGAACAGCTTCAGTTTTTAATTCTTCTCTAACATGTCTGAAATACAGATCCCACTGCATCCTCTAGTCTCCGTCAACTCTCTCTTCCAAATTCTCTCCCACCCTCCTCACAGTTCCACGCAGACAATGAGATGCTGGGTGCTTACAGAGTGGTTTTTATATACCTCGCCCTGCTCAAACCACCAAGAAACACCTCTAACTGGAATCACTCAGCCAACAGCCCATACCCACCCAAGCTATGCACTGTATCTTTGAGGAGCTAAGAGTTAAGGGCTTTTTAAGCTATGTTTCTATCTGAGCATGGTGGTGTGTGACTGTAATCCTAACATTCGGGAGAAGGAGACAAGAGGCTCACCAGTCTATGGTAATCCTTGGCTACAGAGTGAATCCCAGATCAAGCTGAGCTACAAAGTATGACACTGTCAAGAAGAAACAAAACAAAAGCAAAAACAAAATTTAACGAAACAGCTAAGCTGGGCTTGGTAATACAAGTCTGTAGTACTAGAATTTAAGAGGCTAAGGCAGGAAGATGTTGAATTCCAGGCCAGCCTGGGCTACAACATAAATTGCAAAACGAACCATGTCTCAAAAAAAAAAAAAAATTTAGGCAGGGGAGTAGGAAGGTACCTTTAATCCCAGTGCTTAGAAGGCAGAGACAGGTGGATCTCTGAAACACGAAGGCCAGTCTGGTCTAGACAGCTCCAGGACAGCCAGAGCTACACAGTAAGACCGAGTCTTGGATATTTGTTTTGTTTGTTGTTGTTTTTTAATGAAATGGAGGTGAGAGTAGGGGTGTAGCTCAGTTGGCAGAGTGCTTGCTTGGCATGCAAAAAGCCCTGAGTTCTAACAGACAAGGGAATGATAGCTGTTGTGTGACGAACAGATCCTGGAGCTCCTATCTACTCAGCCAAGACAGGGAGCCCAGGACACATCCAAGTATGGATACCACCAAGTCCAACCTGGTGAACCAATGAGTTTTATTGGGGTTACTTACAGCTTCATCACCAAAGCCCACCCCAGCACAGTGGCAGCTCGCAAAAGCTCAGAACCTTCAGCAGACACTACACAGCCTGAAGGCAGTTCAACAGGTTGGAAAGTACTTTTCCCAAGTAACTCTAGTCTTACAGCTCTTCCAGGCAGCTAGTCTGGTCTCAGCCTTGTTTGCAGTTTTATTGCTTAACTCTGGGAGAAAGGAGCTTAGAGAATCCAATCTGGTCAGTTTCAGGAACTTCCTGAAGCTGTTTTGAATTGTTTATCTCACTGCTTCAAGAGTTTCCCTGGAGAAAAAAAGATGGATGTTTCAACCTAGGAGGAAAATGTTACACACGAATGTCTACTGTCTATAATTCCAGTGCTTGTGAGTCAAGGTAGGAAGATCAGAAATTTGACATCATCCTCAGCTACAATGCAGGTTTGAGGCCAGCCTGGGCTACAAGAGACTTTATCTCAAGAAGAGGAAGGAAGAAACTAGAGTACAAAACCTTCTGGCAATTAAAAGTTTTTCAGAGATAGGAATCTTCCATGGTGGACCCTGCACACATCATTGTAAGTTCCTCTGTGCTTGTGCAGACAATGTGCCCATCATGTTAACACACAAGACAAGGAAATTTGCAAGCCTCATTGCTTTTAGAATCGCATTTAAAATTATATCACGTATTGGCTGGAGAGATGGCTTAGTGTTAAGAGCACTGGCTGCTCTTCCAGAGGTCCTGTGTTCAATTCCCAGCAGCCACACAGTAGCTCACAACCATCTGTAATGGGATTCGATGCCCTCTTCTGATGTGTCTGAGACAGTGACAGTGTACTCATATACAATAAATAAATAATAATAAAAGATATCATGTAGACTGGGATGTCTTTACACCATGGCCCTTAAAACAGCAAAAAGCAAAGGGTATTTCCACTGAGGCACGAGGAGTCTGAAAGGTCAGCTGCAGCTATATAGAACGTGGGTTTTTTTGGGTTTGGGGTTTTTTGGGGGTTTTTTGTTTTGTTTTGTTTTTTGTTTTTTTGCAGCCACATAGATCATAGAATCTAAGCTGAACATAGCTGTGCTTGCGCACACATACACACGCACGCACACACCACTCTTTCTCAACCTGAGTGTCTACACAAGATTATAAGAAAGAGGAAATTATTTCCTGAGATCCTGTAAAAATCAGATGTTGGAAAAGGAGTGAAAAACATAGAAATAACTTTAAAGATTCTAGGACAAGGAAGTGCTTGATGTTAGAACTGGATGCAGAAGAAATCAGAGTGCGGAGGACACAGAAATTGCTGTGAAGCTGACCCCAGCCACCACCTGCCAAGTGTTTCCCTGCCACCACCTGCCAGGTGGTTTTTCGGGAAATCATTGAAACACCCTTACTAACATCAGTTCCTCATTGCCTGTCTGGCTGCCATCCCTCTGCCCCCCTTTCAGGGAGTGGGTGGACATTACCCTTATGCCTCCTTTTCTCCCTGGCCTCCATGATGTCCACATCAGTGGATCAGCATGACCATGGCAGGTGCTTGGCCTCTTCTTTGTTGCTTCTCCAGCATAGGCCTGCTTTTTCTCTCTCCTTCCTGCTCCATTACCCAGTTGGGAATAGCTCTGCCCCTCTTTTCCATTTTTTCTGGGACCCCAAATAATGCTATAATTGCTGATAGGTTTAATAGACAGCTCAGCTTTGCACTGTATCATAGACATGTAGGGTCCTAAGTTTTGAAATAGAGAGGTGGAGAAATTGCTCAGTGGTTAGCAGTCTGTCATAGAATCATGAGTGAGTCATGAGGTGGCTCACCAAAGCCTGTAACTACAAGGGATCTGACACCCACTTCTGGCTTCCAGGGGCACCTGCATATGCACTCGCGCGCGCACACACACACACACACACACACACACACACACACACACCTTTTAAAAAAAATAGTAAACTGGAAAAAGATCACATTCAAAGCGAAGGCTGCAGATCTGATGTTCAGGGCCTCACCAACAGAGGAATGCCAAGCAAACAGGAAATTAAATGCTTCTGTGCAATACAAACAACAAGCCAGCTGTCAAAATGGGCACATGTACCAGTTTGTGCCTGTGTTCCTGGTGTCTGTGTTTGAAACCTCTGCTCTTACTCTCAAGATACCTGCCTTGGATGGTGAATTATATGTTGCTTCTTTGGAGTTCAGACACATGCTTTTTGAGATTTAGGTTTGCTGTTGATTTTGAAACAGGGTCTCCTGTAGCTCAGGCTGGCCATGAATTTGAATGCAGCCAGGCAAGCAGGCCTTGGGCTCCTCATCTTCCTACGTCTGCCTCCTAAGTGCTGGCATGTCAGGTGTGCACTCCAACACTCAGCTTGCACAAGATTGTTTAAAGAAGGCGATTCAGATTAGAAATAGGCAGATGCTTGATTTTCACTCACAAAATAAGACTTCTCTGAACTCCAGGTGCTTAAATCCAGAGCTACTGCCATAGGTGAGGAAGGAAGCAGGTTGTGCCGGGTGTGTGCAAGGCATAGGACTGAAAGTGAAAGAGAACTGTTTGGCTGGCTGGCTGGCTGGCTGGCAAAGCAGGCTTTGCTAGTCACACTTTCCACCACATTAAGGAAAGGCTGGAATAGTTCTGTGATATGGCCAAAAGTATCTCAAGACCTAACCACACAGCACTTCATTCCTTAGAAATAGCTGTATAAGGAAGGAGCCCAAGAAGCCCCCTCTCCATACCAGACATTGAGACCAACGAGTATCCCTACCAGGAGTCACAAGATAGGGTTCACAGATACCGGGGCCACCTGTGATGTGGGCCATCTTTTATTCATGTTAAATGAAATAAGCTAGGCTCAGAAAGACAAATTCTGCATGTTTTTCTCTCATATGCAGGATTTATATTGTGTTTGTGTGTGTGTGTGTGTGTGTGTGTGTGTGTGTGTGTGTGTGTGTGTGTGTTTACCATAAAACTAAAAAGGGGACCATGAGACGGAATGAACAGATCTTAGAAGGAGAAGAAAGGAAAGGGTAACGAAACTCATGTGATATGGCTGCCAAAGGCGCCCAGTGAGGGAAAGACAAGAAAAATGGTGGAGGATGGCCAGGGAATGCACTTAAGTCAGACACCAGGCTCAGGGATGTGTCTGGCGGAGGGGGAGGGGGAGGGGGAGGGAGAGAGACTGGGAGAGAGAGAGAGAGAGAGAGAGAGAGAGAGAGAGAGAGAGAGAGAGAGAGAGATATTCCCCTGGGAGCAGCCATGAACCCAACCTCTTTCCCATACTGGCTGACATCACATTTCCCGACACTCACGGAGATGCATATTTCCTCATTACAGTTTAAGAATATATCTACATTATTAAAACAAAAGGCTCATTTGAGAAGCCTGTAGTTGAGCTATCAGAAAGGGAGTGTGTCCCCTGTACAAGCCAGATCCAGGAAGCAGTTCCCCAAGCAAACAAAACAATGAAAAACTGACTCTCTTCCACCCATATAGTAGAATAGAAAACAGAATGTCCTGGCCTGTGTTAGCTGCCTGAGCAGACACACACCAGCCTGCCTTCATTTGCATGGAGGGAACTGTACTGGAAATGCATGGCCAGCATCTTACCCTAACCCCGGGAGGCTCCCTCCACAGCGGAGAGCCCACATCGCTGTATTCTTCTATTATTTTCTGCTGCTCTCTTCAGTGTACTAAATAAACTTGTCCTTCTCCCAACTTGGATCTAAACAGTACATTCTTTCACTGACCCAGGAAGTTCCCCAACCCAGATTGGTAATTCAGCTTTTTTTTTTTTTTTTTCCTGCTGCAATTCTTTAAAAAAAACCTGATGAGCCTCAGCCTAGAAGAGAGTTTGCCTGGGGTCCTCTCTCCTGCTATAACTGCCAAGTTTCTTTGTGTTCCCATGTATTTCTTCCCCATAAACAAGAACAATACTTAGGTGCTACTGTGGACATGGGCCAATTTGTGAGCTGAACTAACCAGGGCTATAGGGCTTGACAGTAATTACAGCCCTCAGAGTTACTTCTGCAGGGACTCACCCACCACAGGTCTCTGTTGGTTTGTTTGTTTTGTTTTGTTTGTTTGTTTGTTTGTTTGTTTTAAAAACAGAAGGCAGATTATATCTGCCTTCCAGGGACGGGCAGTCTGGAAACATGTCTGCATTGTGGGGTAGGGGTTCTTTAATTCTAGCATGTTCTGAAATAATAGCTTTTAAAGAGTACTTTTGACTTAGTTTCCTAAAGACAAGCCTCCTTATCCACCATCCTCCCCACCCCCACCCCCACCCCCACCCCATACACAATAGAATCTCAAGTTCCTGATCTTCATTTCCTGGAGGCAGATGAAAGCTGGGAGGCTGGCCAGGGACCTGCCCACAACATCCAGAGCTTGCCCCTCTTGCCTGTTCCCACAGGCTTTCCACTAAGCTGCATTTTTCTTTCTAGTTCCCTCAGCCTCTGTGGCAAACCCCCACCCTGAGAGAAACTGAGCCGGGTGAGTCTGCACATTGCCCCCTGCTGACTCACCTGCCAGCCTGTGCTCAGTCAGCACCCACCCCAGCACCCAGGGCGGGTGTCTGTCCCTCACATTTGCATTTCTCTCTACCACATCTACTGGGCCAACTCCTTTAAGGGTAGCTCTAGCTTCACTGCCCACAAGCCCACAGCTTGTATGGCCCCGCAAAAGTGCAGAAACTAAAATTGCTCTTGGGCCAGGTAAAGAATTCTTCAGGCAGCCACATGGAGCTGTGTGTCTCTACCCAGCATCCTTAGAAACTGGGTCTCTAGAAGGGGAAAGCAGGAATCTGCATGTCCCCTTGTGTTCCCATGGACCTTTGAATGCCCTAGAATCAGGGAATTGGTTTAGATTTCCCCCACACTTGAGAACTACATTCCAAGTCAGAGCCTACAAAAAGTAACTTCTCTTTCCCTTCCTGGTGTGAGTCTGAGCAGCCAAGGAGGAGGCCTCTCCTAGGGTCATGCCAACCCCATGACACTCAGTGTTTGCAAGTTGGGCATGCCCATACCCTACTCTCAACTCATGTCTGTCCATGACCCTGAAGACCAGCATGCCAAGGAAAGATGAGACAAACAAAGATATAATTAGGAAAAAGGTATGGGTGTCATCAAGCCAAGCCAAGAAGGAGCAAGGTCCTAAGTATGACTCTGACCCATCCAGGGTTACTAGATTTAACAAACGTGCAGCCCAGATGCCCACATAAAAATGAGCCTCAGATATGCAATGGCTTTTATGCACACACACAGTTTGGGACATATGTAATTACTGCAAAGATTGTTTATGGCTTCAGTCTGTCTGCTGTGTGGTAGCCCTGACTTCAAGAGTAGGCAAGACAGTGCTGACCAGAAAGCTCAGGAAAGCCACCAGGTTGTAAAGAAAGACAGGAAACAAACAAACAAACAAACAAAAACCACACTATCAGGCTAATGAGATAATGCAATGTAAGGAATTAAAATTCCACCCAGGAGTCTTATGCTAGGGGAAGGAGGAACTTGCCTCTCAGGAGGAGATTTCATAGTTTTGACAGCTGGTCAGACAGTGATGGGCAAGACCATACCTTAAGTGGAACTGTTTAGCTGTGTGGTCTCTGACCCTCTATTTAAACCTAAACTTCACATCAGGATTCTGAAGATGGTCTTGGTTGAAGGGGTTGTGTGGTCAGCAGCCTGCTTGCTCTTTTCCATGTAGCCACACTGAATAAATCTTCCCCTGCTTCTATTACTTGCCTCTTTCATTGGCATTGGTGACAAATGGCTGAGCCCCTCTCATTAGGGCTACAAGACTCCAAGTTTTGATCCGAAACACTCCAGTAACAGGATGAATCATGAAGCCAAAAGAGGATGCCAGGCACCTCCTGGCACCGATGGCACCAGAGATTGGATTGTGAAGTTCCTTGTCCATTTCATGGTTTTTATTTGTTTTGTTTTATTTCTTCATTTACAGTATGCTTGGAAACCACATGGGGAATATGATCAGTTGGGGCTGTCAAGGGTGAAGATGGTACGTTCATACCAAGCTGTCAAGCTGAAACCTACAATATCTATTTCTTCTCCTGCTGTAAAATCCTATGACCCAGTAAACCTTCTGGGGTGTGAGACTCTGGGATAACTTAATATACACATAGCTTTGGGACACGCAGAGCAGGGTCTTCCCACATGATTTGCACAGATGCAGATTAGCTAACTGCATCCCATCTAAGACAGAAAGATGTTTGAAAGGCAGCACCATAGTGCCTGGAGTTAGAAGTTCCAGCTGAGTCAAGGCAGGAGCTTCTTCACAGAAGATGACAGGTTTATTCATCGTTCCTTCTCCCCCAGCCGAGTAGTTTTAGGGAAGATGTCTGGAAAGACCAAAAGGGCTTCAGATGGTGGAGCAAATGCTGCCTTACATCTGCATAAAGATGTAAGGGCCAAACAGCAGAGGAGAAAAAGCAGAGGACCAGCTTTTGAAGGGTGGATTTCAAGTGCCTACAAGCCAGAGGAAGGGCTGTGTGCAGAGGTGGGGACTTTCCCGTGAGCAGGAAGTCCTAAGGGATTTGACTTTGACAGTCTTACAGCAAGCTGATCTCCACGTAGCCCAAGGGAAGGGATTCTGGGGGTGGGGGGTGGAAGGAAGAGTTACATAAGGGACCATTCAAGGAAAAGCTGCATGCGGCTTACACCATGCCAGGTCCTAAAGTGCTGTGTGGCAGCTTTGACTGGTCTGCAAAGCAGGTTGTTGGTCTCAGATGTCAGCTTGATTGACAGATACCTAGGATTGGAGAAAGAAAAGTACCTATATCTATGAGAGTGTTTCCAAAGACAGCTCACATGTGGGATGGTAAGTAGGCAGGGAGGACCTTGAACAGGATCAACACCTTAAAACAGGCCAGCTGCCTGGACGAAGTGGAATGGGGAAATCTGGGCTGTGAAATGGCTCAGCAGACAAAGAACTTGCTACCAGGCTTAATGACCAGAGTTTGAGTTCCAGAATCCACATGGTGGAAAGAAAGAACCAAGTCCTGCAAGTTGTCCTTCTACTTCCACTTAAGTTTAAAAAAAAAAAGTAAAAAGTAAAAAGAAAAGTAAAAGAAAGGCAGAGCAGTAAGCCTGTGGTGCCTCTCTGTTCTGAGTGACAGCAACTCTACCTGGTACACTGACATCAGTCAGACTCCAGCATCTTTGACCTTTCATTGAAGACTTAGCACCAGCAACGCTCCAGGGAGATTGTAGGCTTTGGGGCACTGGGTCAAGTCTGTTAAAAATGGCCAATTTCGGGCTGGTGAGATGGCTCAGTGGGTAAGAGCACCCGACTGCTCTTCTGAAGGTCCGGAGTTCAAATCCCAGCAACCACATGGTGGCTCACAACCATCCATAATGAGATCTGACTCCCTCTTCTGGAGTGTCTGAAGACAGCTACAGTGTACTTACATATAATAAATAAATCTTTAAAAAAAAAAAAGGGCAATTTCCTGGGTGGGAACCTGGTTCTTTACCATGCCAGCATGCAGATACATCCTCGAACACACACATGCTCTTGGTTCTCTTCCACTAGAGAACCATGTCTAACACCCTTGCTTTCCCATAAGGAAGCTGCAGCCTAGAGTCCTGGTAACCTGCCATCCAGGGATGGCAGTGCCAATATTGTCACCCAGAGCTGATTGCATCAAAGTCTGGTGTATGCTCCTCCCAGCCCCCAGCCCAGCTCAGTCCTATCTCAGCTTTAGGTAGCTTTTGGACGATAGTAAAGTTTTCACAACTCTAGCCTATAATAGATAGAAGACTCGCCACAAAGACCTCTCAACCTCTGGGTTGCACATTTTTACTTTCTGTTAAGTGACCATGCAAAGTTGCATGTCCTCAGCTCCTGGGTCCTGGTCATGTTTCACCCCATAGAAATCATAGCTACCCAGAGTTCAGCACAAAGTGAAGGGTTTTGGGTGAATAGATGAAAAAACGACAACTGTCAGTATGATGATAGCCAATACAATCCATTTGACAGGATCTAAAATCACCTAGGAGAAAAGGCTTTAGATAGACCCATGAGAAATGATACAGATTAGGTTAGTCTCTGGCTGTCCCTGTGAGGGATCATATTAATGAGCTTAAGATGGGAAGACTCACCTTAAATGTGGGCAGTCTTACCACACACCACAACACAGGGTCTTGGACTGAATAAAATGAGAAAGCAAACTGAACACCACCCTTCATCTTTCTCTCCTTCTCCATCATAGATGCAACCTGATCAGCTGCCTCATGCTCCTTCCCCCTGCCTTCCCTGCCACAGTGTAGCACATCCCCTCCAACTTGAGCCAAAATAACCACTTTGTTTCTTTTTTTATGGTTACGTATGTGCATTGGTGTTTTGCCCTCATGTATATCTATCTGTGTGAGGGGTTCAGATCCTGGAGTTACAAACAGCTGTTAGCTGCCATGTGGGTACTGGGAATTGAACTGTGGAAGAGCAGAGAGTGCTGGTAACCATCTCTCCAGCCCTTCCCCTTCATTTTTTTTTTTTTTTGAGCTGTTTTTGTCAGGTGTTTTGCCACAACAAGACACAAACCTTCCTTCTTGTTCTGCTGCTAACACCAGCCTTCCCTGCTGCACTGTGACTTAGAAACAACTTCCCTGGGGTTGGAGATATGGCTCAGTGGTTAAGAGAACTGGCTGCTCTTCCAGAGGTCCTGAGTTCAAATCCCAGCAACCACATGGTAGCTCACAACCATCTGCAATAGGATTCAATGCCCTTTTCTGGGGTGTCTGAAGACAGCTAAAGTGTACTCATGTAAATAAATAAATAAATAAATAGATAGATAGATAAATAAATAAGGTTTAAAAAAGAACCAGTTTTTTTTAAAGGGGGGGGGGGAAGAAACAACTTCCCTGTTTTCAAAATTATAAAAGCAAGGCTGAGGCAGAAGAAGTGCTGCAAGTTCAAGAACAGCTTCAGCTATGTGGTGAGCACCTGGCTACCCAGGTGGCAAGACCTTGTCTCAAATACCTAAGAAAGAAAGAAAGAAAGAAAGAAAGAAAGAAAGAAAGAAAGAAAGGAAGGAAGGAAGGAAGGAAGGAAGGAAGAAAGAAAGAAAGAAAGAAAGAAAGAAAGAAAGAAAGAAAGAAAGAAAGAAAGAAAGAAAGAGAGCAGACCAGGCATGGTGATAGAATTCTGTCATCCTAGTATAAGGAGGCAGAGGCATTAGAGGCCAGTATGAGTTACAAAATAATACTCTCTCAAAACAAAACTGCAGATGGAAGATAAGTATATTAAGAGTCTGTCTCTCAAAAAGCAAGAAAAAACTTACTCTCCCACACTGCCAGTGATAGTTATTATGTTCATCATTTCCCTCAACAAAACCTATTACAGGTTTTGAAACCCAATTTACGTAGTATTTTATAGTCATTTGTGGACAATGAGTTTTTCATTCAGCACATATATTTTGTTAAAGTTTTCTTTCTGAATTACCTTGGTAGCATTGACTTGCTGAAATACTTTCCATTTAATCTTTTTATTGAGATAGGGTCTCAGGTAACCCAAGTTGGTCTACAAACTCACTAAGTGGGAAAGGATGACCCTGATCTTCTGATCCTCCTGTCTCCACCTCTTAAGTGCTGGACTACAGGTGCTTTCACCATGCCCAGTTAGAAATGGAACCCAGGGCCTTCTGCATTTAGGCAAGCACTGGACCATCTGAGCTACATCTCTAGACTGTTGAATCACACTACACTGTTAAACATTGAGGTGTGTTTCCTGTTAGTACCAGGACACTCCAAGCCCCGGCCTAACTATGTGACCCTTGACCTGTGTTGCCAGGACAACGACCCTCAATCCCACAATCCACTTGGCTCAGTTCCCATCCTCACTGGTGTGACGTCATTTTCCGTATAAATTAGGGGATCACCCCTTCCTCTCTCTCTCTTTCTTCTCTTTCTTTTCTCCCACCTCTTTCTCTTTTTCCTCTTCTCTGCCCTTCTACCCGCTTCGCTGCCCCTCTATCTCTGCACAATAAACCTCTTCCATGTGGAACCACCTTGGCCTGGTCTGCTGTTTGGTTTATCTCCCCCCAAATATATATATATATATATATACATACATATATTGCTTGATATTAATTCATAAAATTTCCTTTGCAGCAAAAAAAAACCTGCCTGCAGGTTTTTCTGAGAATAGAATTAGTTTGGGGGAACAGATTCCTATGAGAAATAATGGTACTGAAGCAACATATATAGGAAGGGCTCTAAAGAGGAGTCCCTCATGAAATTATCAGTGACTTTTTTAATGTTTTATTTATCTTTAACTTATGTGCATTGATGTTTTGCCTGCATGTTTATCTGTGTGAAGGCATCAGATCCCCAGGAACTGGAGTTACACAGTTGTGAGCTACCATGTGGGTGCCGGGAATTGAACCCAGATTCTCTAGAAAAGCAGCCGGTGCTCTTAACCACTGAGTTTCTCTAGCTCACACAGTAAATTCTAACTGTGTGTTGCCATTGATTGTTGGAGAAAATGCTGTTATTGTTATGGAAGCATTAGATTTTAGAAATGTTGTAAGAAGGAAGTAAAAATCACCCACGTCTCACCCGTTCAAAGGTGGTCAGCAGCACGCACGTGTTATTTCCTTTCCATTCAATTTTAATTTGAGTGAGTAATGGAAGATTTTTGTCTGTTAGTTTTAGTACACGTGTGAATTAAAGTAATTATGATGATACTCTAAATAAACCAGAGATTGTCTTTTCTTTGCATGTAGCAGCTAAGTGTTTTCCATTTCCTAAGTACTGGATCAAGAAGAGCATAATTTCCTTTGAGTAGATGCAGTCTGTTTCCCATTATCTTATTTGAAGACACTTAAACAGACTCCAAACTTTTGCTTTTAAAAAGGGTTGCCAGAAACAAAATGGAAAGTTATGGCTTAAAAAAACAATCATCTATGCTTTGAGTAAACAGAAAACTTTTTTTTTTTTTTTGAGACAGGGTTTCTCCATGAGACGATGGCTGTCCTGGAAGTTGATCTGTAGTGGACCAGGCTGGCCTCGAACTCAGAGATGCACTTGTCTCTACTTCCTCGCCCCCCCCCCCTTTTTTTTTGAGATAGGTGTTCTCTCTGTAGACCAGGCTGGCCTCGAACTCAGAAATCCACCTGCCTCTGCCTTCCAAGTTCTGGGATTAAAGGCATGTGCCACCACTGCCTGGCACCTCTACTTCCCTAGTGCCGGGATTAAAGGTGTACACCACCACCTCTGGTTGCTTCCTTGAATTTTTTACACTAGAAGAAACCTAGAGACAGAATCTTAGCCAGGAGCCCTGGCAATTGGCTCATTCCTTGAGAAAGCTTTGACTTTCTCTGTGTGGCTTCAAGCATGTCACACAGCCTAGATCAAAGCTTCTTAAACTGCAGGTTGTAACCCCCCCCCCCACACACACACAGGGTATCAGTGAGGGGTAGGGAGTGGAGGATAGGAATCAGCAGCACTAAGAGATTTCTGAACATAAAATAGACAAAAATTAATTTAAAATGTATGGGTCATCAAAAGAAGGGACTCTGGTGGTCCCTCCCAAGGTCAACTTTCTACCCTTGGTTCTGGATACACGGCTTGCACACTTTGCAGGGAGCAGGACACACAGAGCATGCGTGCTTTGCAGGAAGCCATCCAGTACAGGGCCAGTGAAGGCTGCCAGAAGCAGCTCTGCTCAGTTGTGAGCTTATCCCATGCAAGGATTGATTGCACTGTTTGGCTGAACATGCCAAGGTTTCTCCTTTTAAAGTATAGTGGTTTTTTTGTTTTGTTTTGTTTTTGTTTTTTTTGGGGGGGTTGGTTTTTTAGTTTTTTGGGGGGGTTGGTTGGAGGGTTTTTGTTTTTGTTTTTGTTTTTGTTTTTGTTTTTTTTTTGGTTTTTCGAGACAGGGTTTCTCTGTGTAGCCCTGGCTGTCCTGGAACTCACTCTGTAGACCAGGCTGGCCTCGAACTCAGAAATTCACCTGCCTCTGCCTGGGATTAAAGGCATGCGCCACCACGCCTAGCTAGTACAGTGGTTTGGTTATGGAAAACAAAGACTTACTATTTTCCTGCCGTCATTCCTCAGCATGTAAGTATCAGATTAATATAACCTTTGGGCTGTATTTTGTGACAGAAGTAAATGCATCCATCTCATTAATATGTAAATTATTTAATGTTTAATAGGACCTTAGTAAAAGGGGCATCAAACGATTCAAATTAGATGGTGTAGGCCCTGATACAAAAGGCCTCATGGCTATTTCCTTACACTGGTCTGCACCCTGTAAACAAGATTACTCAATCCACTCCACTGGGCTCTCTTAAATTGCCACCTGCTAGCTGCCCCACCTGAACTCACAAGTATTTCCTGAGGCAGCTGGGATGTGCAGAGCAGGGTCAGGGTGCTTCCCCCGAAGGAGCCCATCAAACAGGTAGTGCTGCTTCCTACACAACCAAAATACTTGGCGGGGGTGGAGTTGGGGATGGGGGTGGGGGAGTCCTGTGCTGTCATTTGTGTGACAAAACAGAAAGCCAAAACCACATATATTAAAAGAAAAACAAAGGAAAGAAGGATGGCGGAATCAGGGATGGATTAAAAAACAAAATCAAAAGTAAAGCCCCAGGCTTGGGGAAAGCATTGAAAAAGTCTACTGTGCGCAGTCACAGAGCGAAGGTTGAATTCTACATCGCACCTTTACTCTCTGAAGGCAAATGATGCAGGTGTGGGGTGTCATAGCAACAACAGAAGAGCAGCATCCTTCAGTCCAGGGAAGGAAAGCTGTTACTTTCTCTTTACAAATGGGAGTTATGCCAGGCAGTGGTGGCACACGCCTTTAATCCCAGCACTTGGGAGGCAGAGGCAGGCGGATTTCTGAGTTTGAGGCTAGCCTGGTCTACAGAGTGAGTTCCAGGACAGCCAAGGCTACACAGAAAAACCCTGTCTCGAAAAACCAAAAAAAAAAAAAAAAAAAAAAAAAAAGGAGTTATTAGGAGAAAGGAATTCAAAACTATAATCAGGCCTCAAGATGCCAGAGCATGCACATATACATGTACCCATACTCACGCGCGCACACACACAGGTCATACCTGACAGAAACTTTAAAGGGAAAGTGAGGCTTGTTTTTAAATCTAGAGAGGAACTTTATTAGAATAAGAGATAGGAAGAGAGAAAGATAGCCTTGAGGGGGGTGGGGGTGAAGCCAGAAGAGCCCCAAGAACAAAGGAAATATTTGACATTTATAGACCTGGGAAGTGGGGGGTGGGGGAGGCAGGGGTTCCTTGTTTCACACTATGTGATTTAGTTCAGCATAGCCTGCATAGCAAAGAACACAGAAAAGTCAGGTAACTTAAGACTGCTTCCTAACAGCCAGAGAGAGAGAGAGAGAGAGAGAGAGAGAGAGAGAGAAAGTGAGCTGTGGGGTAGTGTGGCCTGTGGGATAAAGCCTTTTAACAAAGGTCAGCCTTGCCTGCCTTTTGAGACCTTCCTTTGCCCTTGTCAGGTATGGCCTGGCTTCCCACTGCAGCCTGGCAGGTACCACTGGGACTGGGTTTGCTTGAGGACAGGACCTGAGACCCCAAGGCTTGAGCTAGAGCTCTGAACAAAAGCCTCCCTACCTCACCCACTGTAAGGTACAGTGCCCCCAGCTCCTGGCCAGGCCCTAGCAGAGTCACCCAGTCTTTCAGAGAAGATTAAAAGTGGCAGGTTTATAGTTTCTAGATTGATAAATTATTTCTCTGCTGGTGAAACGAGCCAATTCAAACCAGATTAGATTATATTAAATGCAGGTTTGTTGGGAAGCTGCTCTTGGGCTCCCAAGGAAGGAGGCCAGGAAAGTCACCATGGGAAGGGAGAGAGAAGAGAGGGGGGTGGGGAGAGAGAGAGAGAAAGAGAGAAAGAGAGAGAGAGAGAGAGAGAGAGAGAGAGAGAGAGAGGTGCTCAGAGAGGAGGAGAGAGAGAAAGCATGCACAAGAAGACCATAATGTCTGAATTATAAGGGAAAGTGCCTCTATATAGGGAGTGCAGCCCTGCCTCTGGGCTGGAAAGTTTAGGGTTAGGGGCAGGGTATGCCAGGTAAGGACTGAGGGATACTGGGAGCACCTGGAGGCCCGGGTCTGTTATAGTATGTAAAATACCCTGGAACATTGATGTCAGGATTTATCTGTCAAGATTCATCTTTGGTGACAGAACCTTTATACTCGTCAGAACTCTCAGAAGAAAGATGAAGCAGATGTTCTGAATAGCAAAGAGAGAGAGTGCCATGGGGAGACCACCAGTGAACATAAAATCCTGCCCAGCGGCCATGAAGGGGATAGGAGAAAGCATTGGCTCAGAAGGCCAGTCTGTCTCTGGGGCCTGAAACAGACAGCTTCCTTGATTGACAGCTCAAGGTCTTTGAGTGCTGAGGGCCCACAGGCTAGACTAACAGACTCAGATGCCACACACACTGCAACCAGGACTTGTGGCAGCAAGTGCCCAGTATTATGATTCTTATAAGACTAGGTGTGGAGACCTCTCTCCTAACAGCAGCCAGAGTTAACAGTACTTGGTTCTTGGGTATCAGAACTATCAGCTCTTAAGTGGTAGCAAGAGAACAAGGGCATATGAATAGAAACAGCTACGGTTGAGTGGTCCAAGCTCTGGGATAGAGAGCCACAGGACCTGGGAAGCTAAGCATGTTTTTGTATAGACAGTCAAAGAGAAAGGCAGGATAATTGCATACAGCTGAATAAGGAGGTGGGGTTATTAAATACAGATGAGCAAGGTGTCAGGGTTTGGGGCATCCAGCTGGATCAAGAAGGCAGGGTTAGCTAATCTCACTAGGAGCAGTCACTGTAGGGGAGCCCTATCTTTAGGCTGCAATATGTAGGGGTAGAAAGCTATGGGGGACTTTTTTTTGCCACACTGTTAACATTTACACAAGAGCCCCTGAGAAGGCTCTGCTATTTTCCAATGGGTCTGAGGCTGGGACCCTTGACATGGCTGTGCCTGTGCTAGCCACACACATTCACTCCGGGATTCCTCAGCTCCTCACAACCTTCCACAGTCCTCAGTCTTAGCTCCCCGCTTCCTCTTGGCTGCTTCTGCCAGTCTTCCTTATCTCAGCAGCCTCCCCCACCCTCACCCTACCTGTCTCTGCCTCCAGTTCCTCTCTGAACCTCTTCAGAACCCTTTCACCTCTCCCATGGTGTCCACTGTTGCCCCTGCCACCATTGTCTCCTCGTTGTGTTAGCAGCTCAGTCAGCTCTACCTGGGATGAAGATCTCAAGTTGGCAAAAAAAAAAAAAAAAAAAAAAAGACCAGACAGGAGAAGCCTCTTATTGGCTTCAGCAATTCAAGGGGCAGGATTAATCCCAAAGACTCAAGGAGAAAGACCATGGACCCAAATATCATGGTCAGATTAATTAAAGCAAGTAATTAATTAAAAATAACTTTTTAATTAATGTACATGGGCTGTCTCTCCCGAAGGCAGGTTCAAGAGGTTAGCATTGGATATGAGGAAGATGAGGTTTTTATAGCTCTGGATAGGGAGTTTCCAATGGGAGGTTTGGGGGGGCAAAATAGGGCTACAGGAGTAGAGCATAACAAGGTATTCATAACAACCTTCTGAAACAAAGGGAGGGTTGCAAGATGGTTATACTAACTTTTAAAAATAAAGGCATGGTTGACATTTCCTGGAACAGGCAGTACAGAACCATTCGTAGATAAGCTCACAGTTGAGGGATAGCCCAACCCTTGAGTAACAGAGGTTTAATTGTAGACAGGAATGAACTTAGTCTGCTGTTTCTATAAGATGGCTTTAAGCCTAAAATGGAGGCAGGCTAGTTCAGTAGCAGCACAGCTGTTTCAAAAAGTGAGTTGAACCTGGGAAGGTGAGGAGGCATGCAAATAAAGGCTTGAATTTGGACCAATCACAGCACAGTTTCTACTCCCACCAATCACCAGCTTCTTGCTGAGATAATGAGGAGCTACTCCCCCTCCCATCTTCATTTAAAGTTTTTTCTCATTTGTGAAATCTAGGTTTCAACACACACACACACACACACACACACACACACGTGTGTATATATATATACACACATAACATGGAATGTGTGTGGGGGGGGAGATCCAAGGGGAGGGAAGGAGAGAGAACAGAGGATAATGGGGACTGTTTCTCTCATTGCAGTATGTGCTTGACATGAAGGCAGAAGGAAGACAATTTTAGGGTAACCCTTATTAAAGCCTGCTAGGCTAGCTACCACTGCACCTGTCCCCTGACAAATTTTGCTAAGCTATTCCCCCACACCCAAACTATACTTACAACCAAGCCTCCTGAAAGTCACACACCCAATAAGCTTTAAAACAAAAGGGTATAAAACATAGAAATAGACCTATTCATAGTTTTTGTTGAAGAAAAAAATAATTAAGCAACAGAGGGAAAAGTAAGCCCTAGACGGTCTGGGTTGTATTGCCCAGAATTTTTAGGGCTGCACACTATTAACTCCATGGCAGGGCAGATAGCCAGTGTGCATGGGACAGCCCAGAGGCTTCTCAGAGGAACACATCTAAGCCATTTAAAGATATAGCCTGGGATTCACTAATTCTGTGGGTTAAGAGGGCATTCCTGGCTAAGGTAGCCTTGTCTGTATCGATTCCCACAACCCTCAGCCCCACCATTCCCAGTGTACAGGAGGAAGTCCTACCACCTCACCCTACCATCTTCTCCCATCCCTGATCACTCTGCTGCCAGGTACCTTCCTGTCACCAGCCTCCACACTGAGGAAGGAGGCAATGAGGGTCTCTGGCCAGTCTGGAGTAGAAAGTCACAGCAGAGCTGGTTTAGAAGCCAGGCTGTCACTGGAGTCTGCAGATGATGAGAGGATGAGGTAGGCACAGGATGCTGGCCAGCCAGATGTGCCAGCCCAGTTGGGACCAATCTGTTTTAGGAAAGCAAGCTTGTGGACTATTGGAGGAACACTTGGGTTCTACTCTGAAGGTCACCTACTGTGTGACCCAACTTTGCCATATTTCTTCTCCAGAGTCATGTCCATCAGGAAGGTGACAGTTGGATGAGACCCAAGCCCTGTGGTTAGTTTACTTAACTCCCTCTCTACCAGGAGGGACATCCCTGAAAGCCTCACACTCACTCAACAGTTATCTTCCTTCCACACACAGAGGAACAGCAGCAAAGGAAGAAATAAGGCAGCAAGCTGGGGCCTGACAAGGCTCTGGGTCATATCCAAGGGCGGTGTGGTCTCCAGGACTGACAGCCCCCTTCCCCCACAGGCAGGTGACTGAGAGAGTGGTTGCACAAGCTTAGGAAGGAGCTGTCTCCAGCTCTGTGCTCCGTGTTCTGCCTCTGGCTTGGTACACTGACCTCTTGGATGGTGCAATTCATAGAGTAGTGTGCTTGTCTGGGCTCTGGGTCACTCTGGGGTGACCAGAGGTACTCCCTGCTTGCTGTTGAGTTCCTGACTCACAAGGATGAGTTCACTCAGCCCCCAGCCTGTGACAGTACATTCAAGGCTCAAGGAAGATTTTTCTTAACCTGTGTTACTCATCCAAGGACTAAAGGTGCACCAGGTGATTGCCCTAGGGCAAATTACCTGCAAAATGAAGGCCTGAGAGGCAACAAGCTCCTCTGTGTCAGGTTCACAAAGGGGGTCTTCATCCAAACTGTGACCTCTCAAACTGCACTGGGCATTTGCAACATGAAGGACTATTTGTGTCCTGAAAGAATCTCCCTCTGTTAACCAGATTGACCCACTTCGTTCAAAGATGTTCCAATTGGATTAAGTCCTGGCCTAGCTGTCTCTAACCAGTCCAACAGGTCTTAGTCCAGAGTGGGCCACCATGAACCTGTTTTGGAAGCCAGAGGCTCTATTGCCCTCCTGTTCTTTTCTTGGGAGGAGGGAATACAGTGGTCAGATAAAGTGTCTCATAGACAAGCAACCTACTACTGAATAAACCCCAAATAATGTGTGTGTGTGTGTGTGTGTGTGTGTGTGTGCGCGCGCGCGCGCGTCTCGCACATGCGGAGGGGGGGGATGGAGGGGGGCAGGGAGGGACACATGAAGGAGCCCAGAAAAGCCAGAGTATCAGATCCTCCGCAGCTGGACTTACAAGTAGTTGTGAGGGTCCAATATGGGTGTTGAGAACTGAACTACGGTCCTCTAGGGGAACAGCAAGTATTCTTAACCCTGAGCCATCAATGGTTCCAACCCCTATCCTCTTTTAAAAAATGACAGCTGTGTTTACGCAGAGTTGCAAAGTTCAAACAGCTCTTGAGGGCAATAGTAGGGCAATCCACACATTCTTGGCAAGATTGGTTCAGGGACCTTCTGTTTGTTAAGCACTACTTACCAAGCAGGAACATAAAGATGAATAAGAGGAAGACAACTTCCTGCCTAAGAGCTGACATGTCCAGGTGTAAATGAAAAACCTTAAAGAAGTTTGTCTCCAGGGTTCTCTTTTCAACATAGCTGTAGGGGCACACACCTCTAAGCCCAGTACTTGGGAGGAAGCTGAGATAGGAGGACTGTATGAGTTTGAGGCAAAGTGAATCCCAAGCCACTCTTACCTAAAAACCAGAGGGATGTGGAGCGTTCATGTTAGCAGCTGCCGAGTCATCCCATCTCACTTATGTTCATCAAAAGTCTTTCACCGATAGGAAGACTAGGGTCTGTTTTCCCAGCACCAGTAGCATTTCCTGTGTTTAAGATAAGGCTTAATTCCAATTAACTAAATTTTTAAAGAGGTGGAGGCAAGGCTGACAGATGCATGGTTCGACTTTTTTTGTTTGTTTGTTTGTTTTTTGTTTTGTTTTGTTTTGTTTTGTTTTTTTGAGACAGGGTTTCTCTGTGTAGTCCTGGATGTCCTGGAACTCACTCTGTAGACCAGACTGGCCCCAAACTCAGAAATCCGCCTGCCTCTGCCTCCCAAATGCTGGGATTAAAGGCGTGCGCCACCATGCCTGGCTTGTTGGGTTTTTTTGTTTGTTTGTTTGTTTGTTGTTTTGGATGGTTCGGCTTTTAAGACTGCTTACTGCTCTTGCAGAGGACCAGGGTTCAGTCCGTAGCATCCACACAGTGGCAAACAAGCATCTGTACCTCCAATTCTAGGGAATCAGACAGGTCTTCTGATAGCAATTTCCTGTACTTACGTGGTGCACAGACATACACTTGGACAGACATAAAATAAATATATTTTTAAAAAGAGAGAAACCCAAGGCTTTAAAAGAGATATCTCAGTCAGTAAAGCACTTACCTTGCAAGCACAACGTTCCAGCCTCAGACCCAGGCAAATCTAAAGAAAAACCAGGCATTGTGGTGTCCATTTGCAATCCTAGTGCTGGAGAGGCAAAGACAAGCAGATCCCTGGGGCTCATTGCCAGCCAGTCTTGGAGCCAGTGAAAGACTCTGTCTAAGGGAGGAGGAGGAAGAAGAAGGGGGGAGGAAGAGGAGAAAGAGGAAGAGAAGGGGAGAAAGGGAGGGAGGGAAGGAGGAGGAAAAAGAAAAATCAAGGAAAGGAAAGGCAGACACCCAAGGAATGTCTTCTAGATTCCACACATCTTTATTCTCATTCTCTCTCTCTCTCTCTCTCTCTCTCTCTCTCTCTCTCTCTCTCTCTCTCCTCTTCCTCCACACCATCACACAGTTTCCTATAGAATATAGTATCATTGAATGGCTTCAGGAGCTTTGGGACCTGACTAAGGGAATGTTAAATTCCTAATGATACATTTCACTGAGGTTTGGCAAGAGGTCTTTACCTAATTCACAGCCACGTTATAGTTCAATTGTCATTTGACCTACTACTGTAGTAATGGCTTCAGTGAGTCCTCCATCTACCCACGGGGCTGAGTCACAAGAAGAAGCCCAAAGAGCTATCCCCTTAGGACTTGCCCAAACTTGATCAGCATCAGAAGTCTGTGGGTAGTTCAGGAAGATGAATGAAACTCAAAGTGGGCAGAGTCAGAAATAGCCAGTCAATGAGGTTTTTTAGAGACAGAGGCAGATAGATCTCCATGAGTTCAAGGCCAGTCTGGTCTACAGAGCTACGTCCAGAACAGCCAGGGCACTTAGAAACTGTGTCTCAAAAAAACCAAACCAAACCATAAACAAAACAAAACAACAAACAAACAAAAGCCTGCCAATCTGAGCTCAATTTCTAGGGCCCATGTGGTAGAAAAAGACCAATTATTCTCTAACCTCCACATGCAAGCTATGTTACAGACATATTCACATACAAATTAAATAAATAAGATGTTGTCTTAGTCAGGGTTTCTATTCCTGCACAAACATCATGACCAAGAAGCAAGTTGGGGAGGAAAGGGTTTATTTGGCTTACACTTCCATACTGCTGTTCATCACCAAAGGAAATCAGGACTGGAACTCAAGCAGGTCAGAAAGCAGGAGCTGATGCAGAGGCCATGGAGAGATGTTCTTTACTGGCTTGCCTTTCCTGGCTTGCTCAGCCTGCTCTCTTATAGAACTCAAGACTACCAGGCCAGAGATGGTCCCACCCACAAGGGGTCTTTCCCCCTTGATCACTAATTGAGAAAATGCCTTACAGTTGGATCTCATGGAGGCATTTCCTCAACTGAAGCTCCTTTCTCTGTGATAACTCCAGTTGTGTCAAGTTGACACAAAACTAGCCAGTACAGTTGTACCTTTCAAAATGACCTGAAATAAAAAGCAGTTACTGGTAAAAAGCATTATGTTACTTGCCTGGATTTGGAGACAATTGTTATCTTTTAAAATTGTTTCCGAGTTTGTGATTTGTTGTGACTTCTTTCCTTATTCTAAATAAGTGCTTTTTATATCTGACTTTAAAATTTGTAACTTTATATTTTTTCTTAAGCTAATCAGTTTTAACTTGTATAAACTTGTGCCCATCCTGCCTGTGTTTCATATATATATATATATATATATATATTTAAAGAAAATGTATCCCACTTATTTACTTGTATGTGTGTGCAGGCACAAGTAGACCATGGTATCCATGTGGAGGTAGGAAGACAACCTTGAGGAACTAGTTCTCTTCCTCCACCATGTGCATCTTAGAGCGTCAACTCAGCCTTTCTGGCTTGGCAACAAGTATTTTTACTCACTAAGCCATCTTGCCAGCCCTTACATATTCTTATTTTAATGGAATGTGTTCCTTAGTATTGTCCTATGAAAAGGTGTATGGGACCCCATCTATACTTTTCCTATTTTACCACTTCTGGTAGTTTTGCTGGGCCTATAATTTTAAGTCAGCTTCTTTCAGGTTTTTGAAAGTATTGATTTCTAGCTTCTAGAGTTGCTCATGAAAAAACAAGTCCAAGCCTCCTCATGCTTGGTTTTTTGTTTGTTTGTTTGTTTGTTTGTTTTTTGGTTTTTGGTTTTGTTTTTTTTTTTTTTTTTTTTTTTTTGGAAAGACCTCTGGAAGTTATAGAATCTGTTTGTTAGAGCTTTCTGAAATCTCACTGTGGTGCGTCTTAATGAAAGTCCTTGATATTTATTGTTCAGGACACTCCATAGGATATGAAATCTAGAAACTCATGGCACTCTTGCCTGGGAGGAATTGAATGTCATTGTTGGTGACCTCTTGTTTTATCTGCTCTTTTCCAGGGAACCTACTAGCGTTCTCGAGTTCAGTTCAATAGTTCTCTCTCAGGTCTTTTGTGTGCTGAGCAAGCCCTCTACCACTGAGCTACACATTCAACATCTCTGCTTGTTTTCAAAAAACATGTACTACTGTTGGTTTTTTTTTTTCCAAAAATTTTTAAATTTCCCTAAACAGAAAAAAGAGAAGTTTAGCTGGGTGGTGATGGTGGTAGTGGCACATGCCCTTTATCCTAGCACTGGAGAGGCATAGGCAGGTGATCTCTGAGTTCAAGGCCAACTTGGTCTACAGATTGAATTCTAGAAAAGCCAGGGGTAGAGGTAGAAAGTCTGCCTTGAAAAACAAAAACAAGAATAAAACCAAACTAAACAAATTTCCCTAAACTGTTTTATTATAATCTGTTTCTGTTCCATAGCTACAATGTTACCTATATCTTGCTAAGGGAGTTAGCAATCATTTTTATCTGACTTTGCTCTTTCATCTTCTCCTATATAGTCTTTCCCCACCATGCTACTTTATCTTGTTTAATAAGTCAATTTTCAAAGTTTTCCTCAGATGGCAGATGTGGTCAGAGTTTAGAAGTGAGAGATAGACGAATGAGCTAGGAACTTCATGGAAGGAGCTGGCCAGCTCACCTAGGGTCCGTCAGTGGTCTGCTCAGATTTGGAAAACATCCAGCAGGTAGGAGGAGCAGTTGGCAGGCGCTGGACTCCCAGCATTCTAGATGCATACATTTTCTGAATCTATCTTTAGAACACTTCCAGGCCCTCAGCTATGCCAGCAGCTCTGAGCACAGATCTTGAGAATTCTTTGTCTCCAGAAGCAGTTGCTCAGCCAGGAAGAAGGCAGGAAACGGCTCCAGCAGCTAACTATAGGACTTCTCTGCAGCCTCCCCTATTTTAGCAGCAATAGCTAAAAACATCTTCTTAACCCGAGTTCCGGAATTGGAGCTGCCATTTCCTGAGTGGATTTTCTTTTCTTTTCTTCTTTTCTTTTCTCTTGAGGATTTCACAGTGTAAATCCTGTTATCAACCTCCCCCTAGCTAGATTGGGATTCTACTTTCTCTCTGCTCCCAAGGCTGGTTTACAGCCTGTTCATTCTCTTTCCAGCCTCTAGGATCAATTTTGCTGCTGTCTTTCTTCTCTGCCTGTCTAAACTTCTGTGCTTTTAAAATCTCTGTTCTTTTAACCTTTGAAGAAGAGTTCCAGAAGAAGTCAGACATACTCTGAAGACGTTTCAGAAGTGAGATTCGATAGTCTATCCTATTCTATGTCTCTATTTTCTTATTTGAGACAGTCTCACTATGTCACAGGCTGCCCTCAAACCTGTGATCCTCCTGCATCAGCCTCAGCATGAGCTAGCCACGCACAGGGTCTATTTTAAATTTTAAAAAATACACACGCGTTTATTTATTTTGTGTGGCATACATATGGAGGTCAGAGGACACCTGTTCCTGAGAAAGAAGAATCGGCTCTCTCTTTCCACCATGCTGGCCTGGGGATCAAACTCAGCATCAGAACCAGTGGCCTTTATTTACTGAGCCATCTTGTGAGACCCACAGGACCTATTTTAAAACTCACATCTCAGTTCGCCATTTCTCTCCTGCAGCAAGCAGGTCTAGCTGCCTAAATTTTCTTGACTTTTCCCATTCCTCCATGTGAAGACGACAGAGCATGCTCATAGCTGGCTGGTACTTTTTTCCAAGGATCAGAATGTCATCCCGGGAGATCTTGACTAGTGGTACAGTTTGGTCACCAAGCACGTGACTCCTTGCTTTCCTCCTCTCAGCTTTGCCGCCGTTGTCTGGACCATCATTAATCGTCACTTCTGGCAATGACTTGTTTTCAGAAAGTCGGTCTCAACCGTGAAGTCAGTTAAGCAAATTTTGGAGAAATGGATTGCAAGTAAAATAATTTTGTTCCTTAGGCTCAACTTGTCACGAAGCATCTCTCCCTCTTGTTACTTTCCCTGGGAAACAATGTGTGTGTTTGGTGATATGCAAGTCTGCCTGATGGCACAAACCACTTAAATCTCAATCAAATAAGAATGTTCTATTGAAAGCCACACCCCAAGACTGATCGATCAGGGCCACAGGTCAGCCTTAGGAGCTGACTGTGATGTTGATTCATGATCCTATTGGCTTTTTAAGTCTGAGATCTACAAACATCTATGCCAAATTATTCTGCCAATCATGAACTTAGGGATGGGGATTTCCTTAGGAACATGTCTTTGTTGTACATTTATCCTGCTCCCATTGGTTGAGGTATTCTACTATGATGGGGGTCTTGCCTTGTCTAACATTCATGTTTTAACTTGTCAACCAGGATGGGACTTATCTAACACTCATGTCTTAATTTGCCAACCAGGATGTCAGTTACCCACGTACATGTCTCTTTCTGCTAAATAGAGATGTCAGTTCCCAGGGAGAGGGAGGTCTTGGGAACTTAAACTTTACTCAACCCCTACTCAAAATGGAAGTCTTATTCCAAATAGTTTCTTATATTGGTGCAGGTGTCTCTCCTATGTTGGGGTCTATCCCAGGGGCAGCCTATAAAAGCAAATACCATGAAAGCTTATACACAGGTGCAGGAAGTGCTGCTGAGTGGTTGGTTCAGGTCCAAGCTTATTGTGGGTGACTACACAAAGCAGTTCTACTGACTTCTATCATCTTGGGTTCCAAGGGCACAGAACATAACAAAATATGTAGTCAACTTGGGCATGAGAAAGTTTCCTAGTAACAGCAGAAGCAACATATGAGAATTTTTCCTTATAATGTTAGTTAACAGCACAAAATGGCAGGCTAAGCAGGTAACAGTTACCTAGGCCTTAATATTCCATCTAGGCCTTAAAATTTTACCTAGGCCTTAACAATAGGGAAAAGATGTTTCATAGTTTGGTCACAGTAACCTTTATTTATTTATTTATTTATTTATTTATTTATTTATTTTGGTTTTTCGAGACAGGGCTTCTCTGTGTAGTATTGACTGTCCTGGCACTTGCTCTGTAGACCAGATTTACCTCAAACTCAGAGATCTGCCTGTTTCTGCCCCACAAGTGGTAGGACTAAAGGTGTGTGCCCACCATGCTCAGCCATAAGCATTTTTAAAAAGTTTAGCTTTTTCATCAAGATTTCTCTTTCTTGCTGGACATGGTAGTGTACACCTTTAAGCCTAGCATTTAGAAGGTAGACAAGCAAATCTCTGTTGAGTTGAGACCAGCCTGGTCTACAAAGTGAGTTCCCAGCCAGCTAGAGCTTCATTGAGAGACACTGACTCAAAACAAAACTGGAAAAAAAAAACCCTAATAATAAAAAGAATTCTTTCTATTAGTTCAGCAGCAATCCAAGAATTGCCAGTGAGGTAAGTGCACTTAGAGCCGGAAGTCTGAGACCCCATCTCCCCAACCTCCAGTTTATAGGCCCTTCTGTAGATGGAGCTGTGTTAAGGTCTTGCCTCAGGCTGCTCAGAACTGGAGAGTGTTTGCTTCTTTCTTCTTTGGAAACTGAGAAGAAAGGGATGAAGCTCTGGAGAAGTGACTTTTCATCTCCGTTGAGTATTAGCTCAGATTTTCCAGAAGCTAAAGAGAAATTGGGGCCACACTCTGACTGATACTGGGGCATGGGCTTCTGTTTCTGTCATAGATTCCTGGAAAGGTCTGAGTGACCTTGGCCATGGGCACAGTAAATGCATAGGGCCACTGAATCCTTTGGGCTGAAATCTGGCTTGCCATCCACGAGGTCCCAGACCATCTACCATCACTGCCTGTGATTCAGGACATGGGATGGCCTAGAGCAGTGGTTTTCAACCTGTGGGTTGCAACCTCTTTGGAGGTCAAATAACATTTGCACAGGGATTGCCTAAAACCATCAGAAAACAAAGATATGTACATTAAGATTCATAATATAAGCAAAATTATAGTTATGAAGTATCAATGAATAATTTCATGGTAGGGGGGTCATCACAACATGAGGAACTGTATTAAAGGGTTGCATTATTAGAAAGGTTGAGAACCTCTGGCCTAGAGGATAGAAGACTCCACAAGACCTCTTAAACCAGAACTAGGTAACCTAGCTATATCTGAGAAGAGATTGGCTGCAGGACAGACCAGCTTCTGATCAGAATCCTTCACGCTCACACCCACTGCCCAACTCAGTAGCACTGTGCCCACTCCCCTACTCACAACCCAGCTAAGGGCCTTGTGCACCTGCTTGGGTTTCTTCTCTTGAGCCTTTCCAGTCTCATGCACCCATTCAATCTACTCTTCCCACAATCAACGCAGGGTTTCTGAAGTGTCTCGTTCTAGCACCCTCGTCCAGCATCTGTGAAACCCTTACTTCAATAAAGAACAACCCAGCAACTTGGCAGAACCCACCCCGTGCCTTCACATCTGTCCTAACTTTGCCCTGCTTTGGCATCTTTGGGCTCGTTGCCCAAATAGGAAAGCTTATCTTGTCTGACACTGGGAAGAGCTGGTGAACTCTGGACACTGCAGGGGAGAAGCTGGAGCAGGCCTAGGCCCCTGTCCAGCAACAGAGAAAGCCAAAAGGTTGGGGATCAGTGACCAACAGGAACCTCAACCAGCACACCTGAACAGCGGAAGGAGAAGGAGCTGGCTGGCAACAAAGTCTTTTGGACTTTGAGAAAGGAACTGAAGCCCGGGAAGGCGGGGACAAATTTGCCTCAAGGCCACCGGGCAAGGGAGGGTAGTACCTGAGCTGAGGCAGGAAGAGGAGGAGGCCACAGAGGAAGCGTGGGTCACCCTCGCTCTTGCTGAGCGGGCGGGGCGGGGTCCTGCGCGCAGGTGAGCGGCGGGGCAGGGCGGGGCGCAGCTGCGTTTCGGTGCCTAGGCGCCACCGAGGCCACTCGCAGACACAGGCCACAGTCGTGCCCTAGGGAGACCGAGGCGCCCCCCGAGTCATGGCCCACTCGGCCTGCGGGTTCTCAGTCGCACTGCTGGGGGCCCTGCTGCTGGGCACAGCACGCCTGCTGCGCGGGACAGGTAAGAGCAACCTGTGGCCGGCCAGGGAGGTGCCTGGAGGTGGCGCGTGTTCAGGGGTTACACGATCCGGACCTGGTAGCACAGTCCTAGATGGTGGGGCGAGGTCCCCGGGACGACTCGCCCCAGCGCTCAGGCACGTGGGAGAGTCCTGGACCTGGGTGAGCTTCCCTGGCCTAGGAACAAATAAGCGCGCGGAACAAGCCTTAGGAGGACGTTCTCCAGGCAGCACATTGTGCCATGGGTACTTTGCTGAGACTCTTAGGGATACTCGATTGGGACGTGGGAGAGCTTTCTTCTTCGGGCCCACTCCACACCTGGGCCAGAGAAGTGAGTGCAAGAAGAGGGTGGTTTGACTTCCCGCTGAGGTACCATTTTAGCTGTCCGTGCGTGCGCGCCCGCTCATCCTGAGGCCTAAGGACAGCTTCAAGCGGACAGTCACCAGGCAGCAGCGGGCATCTAGCTGCAGAGACCCCACAGGTGCCCCACCTCTTCCCTGGTGGAAGGTTGGAGTGTAATTCCGTGGAGCCTGTGAATTTCGAGTAGTTTGGATTGGGAGTAGAGGCTGCTCTGATCTCGGAGATCGCTCCAGGAAAGAATAGGATTTGTGGGCCCTAGGAGTAGAATACCGCGAATAAAACTAGCTTTCTTCAAGTAAGAACTTGATGTGAGGCTCTTTCTCAGACTCGCACAGGTTTTTATGTTTTAAAAAATAGTACGGTCCAAGTCATAGTTGGGGTCTGTAATATCAACAACTAAGGGGGTGTTTGTTTGTGTTGGACAGGTAGATAAATTAGCATAAATTAAAGAATAAAATTAAAACGGTGTGGTTAGACTTGGGCGTAAGCCGCAGGAAAACTTCCTGGTTTCTTTTTCCAACATTAGGTGATATATAACTGCATAGTAAACAGGAAGACTTAAGACCTCCTTTTAAACTACACACACAGACACACTGTGGTATATATTTTGTTGTTGCTAGCTAGGGTTTGGTTTCTGTTTTTCTGGGTCTCCCGGTGTCTCCCAAGCTGGCCTTAAAACTACTGAGTTTCATGCTCCCACTCCATACTCCTGGAATTCATTACAGATGTGGGCCACCACTTTCTTAGGAGTGAGTTTTCAATCCATTTAAGGGACAAAGTATGTAGTCCCGGTTGTAGAGTGTCTGCCTAGCAAGTACAAAGCCCTGGGTTCAATTCCCAGCACTTTATAAACTGGGCATGGTGGCTCATACTTGTGATCCTAGCATTCTGGAGTGGAGGCAGGAGAGCTGGGAATTCAAGGTCAGTCTCAGCCTCATTGTGAGTTCTTTACAGGCCTGGGATATATGAAATTTTGTCTTAAAAACATTTTAAGAGCAGAAAAATAGGAAAGGAATGCATGTGTGCATGAGAGGAGTGGGGAGGGTGTACCAGCATTCTTGGAGGCAGGTGACACTCTAGGGAATGTTTTGAGGTGTTTCTGACTTTCTATGGCAATAGTCAAAAACTTCTTCAGTGGGAATATGGTCTAAGTCCAGTAATCGTTGAAGACAAGACCTGCAGTCTGCTCTGAACTGGCTGCTGTCTGTCTACTCCTCGGGAGAAGTAGAGTTTATTCTTAGACCAGTGGGAACATGGATTCTTGAAGTGGTTACATGAATTTTCATAGTCATAGAACAAAATAAAATTATAAATCAAGGCATTTACTACATATATTGGTGGGAACATTTAGTAGGTTGGTTACAGACAGGGTTGAAGTCCCTGGGCAAGGTCTCATATGCTAGCTGATGACATATATGATGGCTGTTGGGTTCATAGATGACATATATGATGGCTGTTGGGTTCATAGAAACTAATGATCACCTAAGTTAATATAATCAAAGAGTTTTTACCTGACACTAAGATGTTAGGTCAGATATAGAGGTGGGTGGAAAATGGCTTTAAGGAGACTAAAAGATTGTCCACGATAATTTTAACTCTCAATCTGCAACATTCCAACTTATCACAATTAGGACATTCACAACAGCCTGTCAGTCTGCAGGATTTGCAGCACAGATGTGGGTTTTCAAAGAACTTCACCTCACATATCACACATTTTACTCCCCCAGACACGGAGGTTGTCATTTAGTTCCCAGGAGTTCCACTCGAGTCCTGTCTTCCAGGAAGCTCTGAGCTAGCTGAGTTGTGCAAATAACAGGAATTTAACCAACTCACTTTCCTTTCTGTGACCTCAGCTGCAGGGCTCCATGAGGTCACGTAACAGGTCGCCTGAGGAGTGCCCTAGTTTTCCTGAACTCGGCTCCAAGGAACTGGTGAGGCCTCGGAGTTATTTGTACCAGAGCTGGGCCAGTTAGTGAGTTAACAGAGCAGGGATGATCGTGGTGTCGCTGGCTGTAGAGATGAAGAGCAAAGGAAAACGAGAGATTGGAAGAGGCATACTTGGTGTTCCCACCAGCTCCTCATGGCCAGGAGGGAGTGGATTAGAATGAAAACCTCCTAAAGCACCATGTTGATTGCTTTCAAGAGCCACTGGGTACCAGAGCCCATGTCTGGCTGCCATTGTTCTCCCAAAGCTATAAGGGACACAAATTCAAGTAAGGACCCTGGCTGTTGTCTGGAATGTGTTACTAGCAGGAGGTGGAATCCCACAGCCCTCTGCCACACCCCATAGATTTCCCTAGGGTGAGTCACAGGAGACAGTCAGGGCTTCATGTCACCCACAGGCTCTCTTCAGAGTTCACCTTTGCTCACAGATAATGTTTTGTTTCACGTTGGTTATAAATATTACAAACTTCTCTAGGATAACTATGATACTTAACACTTTCTTTGTTTTTAGAGCAGGGGAATTTAGCTCAGTTGTCAGAGCTCTCACCTGGGATTAATCCCTAGCACTGCATAAATGAGGCGTGGTGTTGCTTAGGTGTAATCCCAGCTCTTGGACAACGTAGACAGGGTGATCAGGAGTTTGGGGTTATCCTGCATAACAAATTCCAGGTTATTCTGCATTACATCAACGGACACACACAGTACAGTTTCTGTTCTGATAGGTTCATCAGACAGGTATTAAGAATTACATGGCACAGGGCAAGAAAAATGGCTCAGTGCGATAATAAGGCATTTGTCACCAAGACTGACTACTTGAGTAGTACAGGACACACTTAGTAGTGAAGAGGCTACTCCCCAAGTTTTTCTCTGACCTGCACACACACACTCACACACAGATGCACATGCACATACACTCACATACAGAGGCACATGCACACACTCATACAGAGGCACACACACAGACACATGGGCTAATGGGAATAAGAAGGAAGGATGAGGTCATTTTGAGGCAGTGAAGAGTAGCCAGATCCCTAATGTGGGGACTTGTGGCCGAGGCCCTCGGTTTTGTTAATTAAGAAAGTTCACACCCTTTAATTGTAACTCCTAACTGTTAAAATTATCCCCACAATCAAATTGTTTAAAGTCACTCACCACAACCTTGTAATTAGCCCATCGTCTTCCAAAAAACACTCTAGACAACCTGACAACTCAGTTTCGCCTCATCCCTCTACAAATTTTCTTTGTATTTGGGTCAATAATCTTGTTTTTGTTTTTAATAAGCTGTAATTGTCAGTATTGCTCTGAAGCCCTGTCTTCCAACATCTGAGCCAGAGCCACCATTTGTAGTTTCTAGAGTTACTGGCTGCTGCTGCTCTTTTCAGAAGCCAAGGCATTATGAAGTATTTTCTGTGAAAGCCACTTTACTGCTTTGTGTTCCATATTTCTACTTAACAACAATAATTCCTGAAAGCCCATCATGGTGGTCCAGCTGTAAGGCATTTTTTCAATTAGTGATCAAGGGGGGAGGGTCCATTGTGGGTGGCACCATCCCTGGGCTAGTAGTCGTGGGTTCTATAAGAAAGCAAACTGAGCAAACCAGAGAAAGCAAGCCAGTAAGAAACATCCCTCCATGGCTTCTGTATCAGCTCCTGCTTCCTGACCTGTGTGAGTTCCAGTCCTGATATCCTTTCGTGATGAACAGCAATGTGGAAGTGTAAGCTGAATAAACCCTTTCCTCCCCAACTTGCTTCTTGGTCATGATGTTTGTGCAGGAATAGAAACCCTGACTAAGATAATAGAGGCAGTTATAAATCTGTTGTTCATCCATGCAGAACCCCCAAGTCTCATTACTTCATGGTAGGGGCAGTTATAAATCCGTTGTTCAGTCATGTAGAACCCCCAACAGGTTCTGAACGTGTGGTGAAAAACAGAAAGATACATGTAATTAACAACTAATGTTATTAAGGGTGAAGTCCATAAAGCATTGACTGGAGACTGCCAGGTCATATATGCAGCTTATGGTCTCTTGGCATAGGGTAATCCACTTCATCTCCCTCTGTGGACACTCAGGGGTCTCTACCGGCTCCTGACTTTCTCCATTCAGTGGTACATGGAACACAAGCAGACTCTCGAACATCTTTCTTTAAAGTGTTGTTTAGAGCTATAAACATATGTTTCCAAAATAAACATTGGTCAGAATAATTTTGATGGGGGAAATAGAAGTCAATGTTTAAACAATTAAAAATGAGGTTTCTTTTCTCCTGAGAAAATATAGACAGGGGAGGCATGAATGGGTCTTCATGTCCTGATGCCTCTGTTCTCAAAGAGGCAGGCAGTCCAGAGAGGTGAAGTAACTTGCTTAAGATAACCCAGCTGGCCTACAGGGACACTGAAATGGTGCCTATGCCGATTGGTCAGCTTTAAAGCATTGTCTGCATCCCAGAAACTGCCCTTGATTTAAAAAATCAAAACAACAAAAAACCCACAGAGGACTTAGTGCTATGTTTTTTTGTTCTAGGAATGTTCTCTCTCTCTCTCTCTCTCTCTCTCTCTCTCTCTCCTCTCTCCTCTCTCCTCTCCCTCCTCTCTCCTCTCTCCTCTCTCCTCTCTCCTCTCTCCTCTCTCCTCTCTCCTCTCTTCTCTCTTCTCTCTCTCATATTAAGATTTCTTTTATTTTTATTTTAATTTAATGTTTTCTTTTTGGTTTTTTGAGACAGGATCTCTTTATATAAGACAGCCTTTGCTGTCCTAGAACTCACTTTGTAGCGAGTATCTCTGCCTCCTGGGTGCTGAGATTAAAGGTGTGTGCCATTATCTCCCAGGTGTAGGATTATAGGTGTGCTCTATAAGGTGACTGATTTGTGAGTTATTCTTGATTTACCTTTCTCAGCAAAACTTCTTTTCTATATCCCAGAGAGTCTCCTAAGCATATTAGAAGAGCAGGAACATCTTCAAGTGTTTTCTTGAAACAGCATAAAATTTATTCCGTTCTTTAAGATCTGTGGTGATCCATGTTGCTATTGGTACTTTAGAAACACCAGGTTGAAAGAAAAAAGAAAGAAAAAAACTACCAGGTTGAAGGGTTAGCCTGATCTTTCTGATTTTTCTTCCTGAGTAGTAGGATTACAGATGTGCACCACTATACTTGATTGTGGTGGTAGGTTCTTTTTTTGTTGTTGTTCATATTCAAGAATTTTAAAACTGTTTAGAATTATGGTTGCAAAAGGAAGATATTTTGGTGTAAGGAATATTTAAAATAGCAAAGTGGGAGGAACTTAAGGCCATCTTTTATTTTATTTTATTTTATTTTTTTAAGTTCTGTTCCTAATATTAGGTTTGACTATCATGATGGCTCACTTTTTTTTAAAAAACTATTCATGTTAATGTCATGAGGTTAATAAACTTAATTCAGAGAAGTAATGATGCCAGCCAGACGTGGTTCTATTTTCCCACTGGTTGTTAAGACAGAATGGTACTCTGAATGCTTGGCTTCTCAACGCAACAGGCCATGTATCCAGTAGCCAGCCCCTGAGATCACAGTGGAAATTAAGTTGCTACTGTCACTCATGTTTGAGCTAACTTGGTAAAGTTTAGTTACATACCATTGATTGAATATATAGTGTGGGTAGCCTAGAAGATGGATACAATGAGGCAGGAACTTGTGTGTTTATTATACACATGTTGCTACTTTAGATTATACATATTGTTGCCACTTTAGAGTGTTCCTTTTCTTGTACATCAGTGTTCCCTGTTATACTATCAGTTACTCCTGTTGTCCCTTGACATTGTCAAGAACCAGGCCCAGCAATGGCTCTGTGCCTTCTAGGTTTGTTTTGATACATTCAGTGACATTCTCGTCTCAGTGAAATGGCCAGTGTCGCATTTACCAGAAGTAATCCCATCAAATAATATATGACTACAGGGCAAAATAGGAAATAGAGGGCTCAACCTCACTGTAACAGGGAAGGCATGGCAGCAGGTAGGGGAGGGATGGTTGCAAGAGCCAGAAAGCTGGTTGAGTACATTTTCATCTGCGTATAGGAAGCAGAGAGGGAGAGAGAGAGAGAGAGAGAGAGAGAGAGAGAGAGAGAGAGCGAGCGCACAGGGAGTGGGTCCAGGCTATAAACCCTCAAAGTCCACCCCCAAGTGATATACTTCCTCAAATACATGAGGCTGTGAGAGACATCCCTCATTCATAATATCACATTCTTTCACCCTATCGTCTGACTATTTGCATTCTAACTCCCTTCTCCTGGTACACTTTAACACCCATGCTTGTGCCCCTTTCCCTGGTACACTAACATCCGTGCCTGTGTCTCTTCTGATACACTAAGACCCATGGCCTGTGTCCCTTCTCCTAGCACACTAACGCCCATGCCTGTGTCCTTGTGTGAGGACTCTTCTCACTCCTCTAACAGGTGTCTAAAAAGAGTGTTTGAACTCCCTCTTCTTTCCTTCAGATCTGTTGCTCCTTCTGTGTACTTTGTGTCCTTTCCAGCCACACTCTGTGTTTCTCATTTTTCTGGGCCATTTCAGAATATTACTGTGTATTGAGAAGCTGTGTTCAGGCCTGGAGCTCTAATGGTTTACAATTTCCAACCATGCACAGTTAGCTTTGAGCTAAGTTTGATGTTTGGGCGAAGCACACCTTGAACTGATGAAACTCACAACAGGAAATGTGCATCCTGGCTACACATTTCTTTTCTTTGTGAATGGGGGCAGGGTCATACATAAGTTTTTACATGTATAGTTTGCATTTGTGCACATATGTGGAGGCCAGAGGTCAACCTCAGGTGTCATTCCTTAGGAGTCATCTACCTTGTTTTTTGAGACAGGGTTTCTTACTGACCTAGAACTCATTAAGTAGGCAGAGGTGGCTATCCAGCAAGTCTCAGGAATCTACACCCATCCCTGCCTCCCCAGTGCTAGGATTATAAGCATGTGCCATCATGCCTGACTATTTTCTTTTTCTTTCTTTCTCTCTTTCTTTCTTTCTTCCTTTCTTTCTTTCTTTCTTTCTTTTCTTTGTGTGGGTTCTAGGGAATCAGACTCAGGTTCTCATGCATACAAGGCAAACATTTCCCAAGACATAGATGTTTACTTCTTGTTCACAGAAAATATAAAACAGAGGCTGTCCTCTAGGCAGGGATAAGGAGACCCAAGGCCCTTATGCTTTCTGAGCCTTCCATCTTCAGCATATGGCTCTTAGTTCATCTGCTTCTAACATCAGGAAACATCTATCCACTGCCCAGCTTTCTACATCATAAGTCCTGGGACAGTGAAAGCTTTTGGTTCTTGGTACCATGTGCTCTGGTTGGGGGTTGTGACCAGGGTAGGACAGGTCTAGGCATGAGCTAAACAGACCCTTGGACTATTTACATCTGCAGGTGCAATTATGCTGATATTTGCCTACTGCACATGTAGCTCCAGAATAGCTTATACACACTTGGCCCCAAGCCACCATGATATGCATGGGCCAGGAGATGGAGCTTCACATTGGAAGGACTTTGGCCATATGGAACAGGCAAGCCCTGGACTACTGGGCAAATTGGCCTAACAGCCAGAATGGGGAACTGCGCTTTAGTAGTCTGAGAGCCTCTGTGCATGCTGGAAGTCTGCCCTGTTGGAGACTCCAAAATGACAGTGATACCCATAGAGATGATCTTGAGGAAGGTTCTATCTGAGGCAATAGGCCATCTGCTCTCCATGGTCCAGCTGACAAGCCTAGATTATCACCATAGAGGATACTTATATCCAGCCTTCCTCGGTCACTATGTTATTTGCTTCTGGGTCTTGCTTACTGCTATAATCCCCATATCCTTAGACAATGTCCCACATGGTAGCAAAGGCCCATCTCTCTTTCTGGAAACCATCTTGCTCAGCAGTTGGAATTGGAGATGTAATCAGATGTCTCTTCACCCTAGATAGCACATCACTGATAGACTAAAGATTTGATTCCACTCAAGCCTAGTTTAGTAGGACAGTGAGTTTATTTGGGTTACTTACAGGAACCTGAGTGACTCAGGCAGGTGCATCATTGGGAAGCCCACTCCAGTACAGGAAATGGCTCATGAAAGCTGCATCTCTGAAGCTCCCTGTACAAGTTGCAGGAAAACTGAAGAGTTTCTCTCAGCAATGTTTACTGCTTTGTAACCTTGGGATGGGAACTGGTGGAAGTTGTACCTTTCAGAGTTTCTGGATCTTAGTAAAATTCCTGGGGCTTCACTCCAGGACAAAAGGTCTCATCTACACAGAAAACTGAGCAACACTGGTTTCAAATCATGACACCACTGCTTATTAACTAGGTCAGCTGGGCAGGTTACCTAACCTAAGACTGACCTGAGGGACAACATAGAAGTAGCCATACCTGGAAGCTGGCCAAGGTTCCATTGGGAGGGTGTGTGTAAGTCACTCCCTTGTTGACCTAGAGCAGGTCCCTCCATTGCTCAGAACTGTGACAGTTCAGGTCATCGTAATCAGTTCACCATTGGAGAGTCTATGCTATAACACATGCTTCAGCTCCCTGTACAAGTTGCAGGAAAACGGAAGAGTTTCTCTCAGCCATGTTTACTGCTGGGGCTTGTTTTGGGCATGTATGAGGGTTCCCAGAGGAAATTCCTAGAAGTGAACTTGCCGAATTAGAGGCCCTAAGTTGTTTTGCATGACACACAGAACACATTCTTAAACATTGTTTAAGCAAGTGTCTACTCACACATGAATTTCCTGTTAGCCAGCTGACTGACCAGGCAGGTTCTGAATAGCTCAGTCAGCACACTCAGTTGGAATACCCCCACAAATCTCCCAGGGCTACAGCTTTCCCTATGACCAAGTGCTACAGATCCACGTTGGGCTAAGCAAGCAGCATGTGACACCTGAGCTGGCTGGCCCTTGGATTCCTGGCCTTTAATCCCTCCCTGGTGAGAGATGAAGTGTTAGTTCAGAATGCAGTCTTATCAGACATTCAGCCTTTGGGTTAAATTTCAGGAGCAAGCTTTTATCTTGTCAGAATAAGAGGACATGATTTATAGAGTAAACAGTACTTGGGTCATCTTGCAGAAGCCAGCCACAGGGTCTAGCAATGTAGCTCAGTGGCAGAGCCCCTTACCTAGCACACATGAAGACCTGGGTTCCAGCCTTTGGTTTTTGTGGTGCATACCTGTGAGATGCAACTGGGGAGTGAGGGGGATGAGGGAGGCTGTGTTTAGACAGGGCAGGGTCTCATGTAGCTGAGGTTGGTCTCAAATTCTCTATGTAGCTGAAAATGACCCTGAACTTCTGATCCTCCTGCCTCTACCTCCCAACTGCTAAGGTTACAGATATGTGCTGCCATACCTGCTTTATGCAGTGGCTTCATGGTACATCCCTACCTCCTTTAGCTGGGTCCTGAATTAACATCTTCTAGACTGAGGCCTGTGCCCTGTTCCAGCTCCTTCTTCCAGCAATGAAGCAGGGAAGCTGGGGAAATGGAACCCAGTAGAACCTTCCAACTCTAAATGAGCATCTTATCCTTGGCTAGTGCCTGGAGATTACAAACAGCCTACAGGTCCATTATTAGAAGGCAAGTAGATGGATTCTGCTTTGCTATATCTGCTGTAGTACCAGGTAGCTTTTGAAAGAATGAGGTGACATAAACTTCTGTGGAGGATGCCCAGGTAGGAAACACAGGTCCTGAACAGCAGCTATGACATGCAACCTCTGGCAACAAAAAGTAAATGGAGGTGGGATAGGTGTACACACGGCCGGAGCCTGGCTAAGGAAGACCATGCCTGCCTGATGGCCTCTGGGAAAAGAAGCAGATATGAGAAAAAGAGAGAGACGTTGGCTGGTCAAGCCTTCCACTTAACTTTATGCCTTATATTTTATTTATCTAGATGTAAAAGGTGCTTTTTAAAAAAACTCTACTGAGGCATAAGGCATAAAATTCACCCATCTCAATGGCTTAATTGTCCATGTGCTATTGAGTGTAAATTACATTGAAAATTTCCCCAGGAAATTCCTCCTGATCTCTTTACAATTAATTCCTGTCTGGCAACCACTGATTTGTCTTCTATTACCAGAGTTTTGCCTTTAATACACCTCCCACCCCGAAAAAAAAGGAGTCTCATGTAGCCAAGTAGCCAAGACTACTATCAAATTTACTGTACCCAAAGCTGGTCTTGAACTCCTTTTTCCACCTTCCATGTGCTAGGATTGCAGGTGTGAGCCACCTCATCCAGCTGAAGTATTCTTAAATTAAAAAAAAAAAAAATTCAAAGCTAGCAGTTAGTAACTTTGTTACATTAAAATCAATTTCTGGAGTATAGCCTTACCTTTAGAAAAGTCTGAGATTCCTTTCTGCAAGAATTTGTTTGTAGTGGGCAGGTGTAGAGACAAAGGAGAGGCAGGTAGATCTTTGTGAGTTCAAAGCCAGCTTGGTCTACCCACTGAGTCCCAGGTCAGCCAGGGCTACATAGAGAGACCTTGTCGCAAAAATCAATTAATTAATTAATTAAGATGTAGGTGTGGGCCAGGCAGTGGTGGCACATGCCTTTAATCCCAGCACTTGGGAGGCAGAGGCAGGCAGATTTCTGAGTTCGAGGCCAGCCTGGTCTACAGAGTGAGTTCCAGGACAGCCAGGTCTATACAGAGAAACCCTGTCTCCAAAAAAAAAAAAAAAAAAAAGGAGGTGTGGAGCCCAGTATGGGGTTGTAAGTGTCCAGTGTGGTGAGTCTGACAAAAGATACCTGTTTAAAAGCAACAGTAATCAGGCAGAGAGATGGCTCAGCAGTTAAGAGCATGCAGCATTCATTTAGATGACCTGAATTTAATTCCCAGAACCCACATCAGACAGCTTACAACTGCCCAATACCATCTCCAGAGGACATGATACCGTCTCCTGAACTGAAGCACCTGCACTCACATGCACATGCCTGTACACACACACATACACACACACACACACACACACACACACACACACACACACACGTACATACACATAATTTTTTTTAAATCAAAATAAATTTTCTTTTAAAAAGACAGACAAGACATTCTGATGCCTGAGGCCTGTAGGAAACTATTAATAAAACCCTGAGACTAACTGTCGAATAGCTCTAGCTCTGTTATTAATCACCTGGAGTCCTAAAGTGTTCTGATGTTTAAAAGGCTATCTTCTGCCAGGTCTGGTGGCCCTAAGTCCAGCAATGTATAATTAGACCAAGTTCAGGATCAGCATGATCTGATCACAAGACCTTGCTTCAGGAAAGCAGGAGGGGGAGAAGAAGAAAACAGGAGAACAAGAAACCCAGGAGACTCTAAACACCTAAGCAGGTGGGGAAGAGGCACGTCAGGCCACTGTCCCCTGTGTCAGACAACTGATGAGCTAACTATTAGAGCTACCTTCTGACTCTTTCTACTTGACCCTGTGGTTTCCACTGACTTTCGTGACCCACACTTAGAGGTGTGACGGAGTGGATCTTTCTAACATGTCATGGACTGTCGAGATGACTTGAAGTAGTCCTGTAGCGGTGTAGCCTGTCATCACCAATTATATACAGAGGTCAGAGGCTGAACTGTTGGTTGTTTAATCTCCAGTCCCTGTGTTCCTGGTCGTATTATCATGAAGCTTTTAACTTCAGTTATCCCCCCAATCTCTCTTCTTCACTTGGTGTGGGTTGAGTTCATCTGGAGTTCTGAGGAAACTTGAGAGGTTTGTCCTAATGTCTCCAAACCACTTCTGGGAATAATGTGGGAGTGATCAAGGCAAGGTGACTAGTATGGCTTGTCAGGTTCAGTTTGACTCCCACCTAATGAACAAGGTGTTTCATGGTCCAGATACCCAGGAAAGATGGGGGGGGGGCGGCTTTAATCTGGGAAGAAGCATTTCCTACCAGACCACACCAAAGACCTGATTGAATGTTTATCACCCCCTCTTAAATACAAGGAGGGAGGGAAGAAGAAGAAGAAGAAGAAGAGGAAGAGGAAGAAGAAGAAGAAGAAGAAGAAGAAGAAGAAGAAGAAGAAGAAGAAGAAGAAGAAGAAGAAGAAGAAGAGAGGAGAGAATATGAATGAATATGAATGTCTATGGGTGTTGGCTGGGGAATTCTTCTATTCTCAGAAATGTTTCATTCTACCCTTGGTTTACCATGTTAGAGGGAACAAGCCATTCTCATCAGAAAGTTCCTGACTGTGTATGAAATTTCCAGGGCAGAATTAGATCTGTGAGTACTCGTTCAACATGCCCTGGACTCCAGTATCATACCTCTAGGGTTAACCTGGCCTTGCCTCTTCTTAGTCATAGAAACCTGAGTGACTTCCTTAACTTGTCTGAACCTCAGTCCTCACCTGTAGGCTGGAGACTGGTAGGAGAGCCACTCCCTCCCAGAGCTGGTCCTGTTAGAACGGGTCATGTTGGTGATAACCCTAGCCTTTCGGTAGCAGCCAATAACTCTACTTACTTCCTAAGAATGGCAGCTGTACCCCTTCTCTGGGCAGCTTGACAACATGGAGAGGACATTTCATTTGTGGACCCTGAATAGGGAAGGTAGGCAGGTCTGTCCAACTGACTCCCAAGTTCAGCACAGGTTGGGAAGTGAGGTCATGTCTCTGGGTCACATGAGTCGACAGGTATGAGAAAGCCTTTACAGACAGTGAACAGAGCCGTGAGGCTGGCATAATGTGAGGCTTCATGTACCCTTGCGCAGCCTCGGAGTGACAGTATGCTGAGAGTTTGTCCTGAAGGTGCTACCTGGTCCTCAACTAGGCCTTGCCCCCGATAATCAGGATTCTGGTTTGGGGCTCAGGCAAGCTGGTGACTCTGGGCTGTACTGGACACCACTCTCTAATACCTATCACCGACACGGGCACCGTGAAGTTCCATTGTTAATTCTATCTACAGTAAACAGGGTGAATGTTGATTGAATCCCCAAACCCTTTTAAGTAAGCGCTGAATGGACACTTAACTCATTCAGGCCTCAACATGATTCTCTTTTTACCCCTAAGCATTTGCCCAAGCAAACACAGCCAGCAATAGAGCAACCCAGTTCTAAATTACTCTCTTCACCCTAAAACACAGCTGTGAAGTCTCTCTGGTCCCAACAAGTGAAACCCATGCACCACTAGACAACTGATGGCTAACCCCCAGTATCTTCGGAGTACTTTGAACTTGCTTGGTGGCTTCAGGTTACTGACTCTGATTGAGTCTAATAGCTAAGACCACACTGGATCATTCCTTGGTGCCGCGAGCACGCACGCGAGCACGCACACGCGTGAATGTGCGTGCGTGTGTGTGTGTGTGTGTGTGTGTGTGTGTGTGTGTGTGTGTGAAGTTGCTGATGTCGTGTGAGTGTTCCTTTGTGGTGGAATCTATTGGTGCCACTCCCCCTGAGCCCTCCTAGTGTGGCTCCCCACTCTCTGAGCAAGCTATCAGTTAATGAAGTGTGTTTTTGCAAACCCAGTTCTAGAAACAAATCACTCATTCACCTCATATTCATGCCTGAGGCATGGAAGCAGGAAACACTCGCTGGTGAACCCATCGGATAAAGCGGATGGTCCACAGTGTGGTGTCTTTTAAGAGGGAGCACTCAGCATCAGTCTCCACGAACTGGCTTTGGACTCTGACTCCCACATAAGCTGTGACAGACCAGCCATGCTGATTCACACTTAACACCCCATGTCTTTCTCCCTGGACATTCTGGGTGTTCTCCAGGGCGCCATGCCTGAGGGCACCTAAGCCTAGCCTTTTCCCTGGCTGGACCTTGCTTAGTGCATCTTGGTTGTACGGAGAAAGTGAGCCGAGTCCCAGAGGAAACCACATCAAGCGTGAAGGGAACTAGTTCTGACACATCTGAAAGTGTTTAAATTGCGCGTGTGTCAATGTTAGGAACTGTTGGACGAATACGGGAGGAATCCCTGTTGTGGAGAATTGCATAGAAGAGGACAGTGGGGAGAAGGAACAACAGGGCAACTGTGGAGTGTCCGGTGACATGTGAATAATGGAAGGGTTAATGAGAATAATGAGTGATGGTTAGAAACATCGGAAATTCCCACCTGAGAGGCACAGACGAGGTGGGATGAGTGAGATTCCCTAATAAGGAGAAGTAGACCGGTGGGGAGCTGAAGAGAGCTGTGACTCAGGAGCTGAGTCCCCTGGGGCCCCCACACCTGCGCATTCATTCACTGTTCCCAAGAAGGCTGGCTTGGCTTGCTTTCAGCCCAGAAGACTTCAAAATTATACCAGTACTGGAAGTGCTCTCTGCATTTCTCTGGACTGGGGTCTCAAACCTTTTGACCTTTCCATCAATGAGGTATAAAATTCCCACTGAGATAAGAGAAATGCAGAGGAAGAAAAGTCTCTTTCCTCTCCTCCCAACTTTGGCACCTTCGTGAAGGGCTCTGGTGTGCCAGGCCCAACAGAGGAGTGGGAGGGAAAGGCTGAAGTTTTACTTCCAAGTGTTGGTTTTTCCAATTTCCAAATGATAAATGGTTGAGTGGGTATGAGGAGAAACGGTGTGAACAAAATGTTCTCAAATCCCAAGTATCTGTGATTGAATGAGCTTCTGATTGTATGCAAGCAATACCATTCCCATGATGGCTCACTATGGCAAAGTAATGGCCTCCAGACCGTGATCCTTCACTGTGGTGAAGTAATGGCCTCCAGAACACTGGCGTGGGATAGGAGCCCCTCAGGTGGAATCCTGGCCTCCTCATTACCTCTCTGCCATTCCTGTTGCCTTACAGATTATTCACAATGAAGGGAGCAGCCACACATGGCAGCTATGTGAGTCCTTGATTGTGCCTCCGGAAAACAGCCTGCGAATTAAACTCCCTCTTTCTACTGCAAATGTGGCTGGGAATTGGCCATGCGGAATACAAGTTTGTAACTCAGTATTTCCTTTGGAAGCTGAGTAGGACCACTAGGATCAAATGGTCTGGGCCAGTGAAAGATAATGTATTGGTTATCTTTCCCACTGCTGTGTCTAGAACACCAATCCCAGAGGGCTCAGCCCATGGTTGCTTGGCTTGTGTATTTAGACAAAACATCACAGCAGAAGGAGGATGGGCTGAGGGGCTTCTTTATTTCATGATGGACAGGAAGGGGTCAGGAATGAGACACTCCTACTTCCTCCACATAGGTTCTACTCCCTAAGGTTTCCAAAACCTTCCAAAATAGTATCTGTCAGGGCCAAGCCACGGGGGCCTTTGGAAACGTTTCATATTTAAATTGTAACAAAGACACAGTGGCTTGGCCTTAGAATGCACCAGAGTGGAACTGAGTTGGGTGGTGACCCGTTGGAATCAGGTCATAACAAATGTATTTGAAAATCTGAGTTGTTTACACCCAAACTACAGTGTATGTCCACAACAGTGGTAGCAGCTATGCTTTGTGAAGGGAGAGCTGCTATACTCACTAGTTAGATGGGAGTAATTGGCTCTTCACATGGAAAAATAAATAACTAAAAGTGAAGCCCAAAGTGCTAAAAATAAAAAGCAAACAAACTTCCAGGGGCAGGGCAGAGGCTCAGCAGTTAAGAGCATTCACTGGTTGTTTTTGATGACCCAGGTTCAATTCCCAACAGCCGCATGGCAACTCGTGCCTGTCTCTAACTCGAGGTCCAGAGTGTATGTGATGCTCTCTGTGGCTTCTCCTGGGACACACATGGTGCTGATATACACACATGCTGTGCAGACATACAAACAGGCAAAACACCCATCTTCCAGTACAGATGAACAGATCTTAATGTCAGGTTCTCCAAAGCTGGGGGTGTTGTTATTTTTAAAATTGAAAAATCAGACAATTAGCTCCCTTGGTACAGGGACTCTGAATATTCCTGTTAATTAATTAATTAACTGATTAATTAATTAAAATTTCTTTCTGTATAGCCTTGGTTGGTCTGAACTTGCTATGTAGACTAGGCTGGCCTTGAACTCACAAAGGTCATCTTGCCCCCTGCCTCCCAAGTACTGGGATTATAGACTGGCTTGTCAGTATATTTATTTGCACCAAGTGTGGTCCTTGGAATATGTTACGAACCCAGAAAACATCTGTTGAATAAATATCTGATTTCAAAGATTCTAAAAAGCCTAAATTTCTAAAAGACAATTTGCTGATATTACATGGCTTACTTGCAAATAGGAGCTGCCTGAGAGCAAGATTTTGGTGAGCTTAGTTTTGGTTTTCTCTGAATCTAAAGAGATCTGAAATGTTTACATACATCTTGAGAGAAGATAGCCCCCACAAAACATCAAAATGTATTTTAGACATATTTATGACTTTTAATGAATGCTTTTTAGAAAATGCATTAAGGTGTAACATAAAATGCCATCACACCTGGAGTACAGAGTGATAGGTATTGGGTTACATACAATACAGCCATCACCACCAGAGTCAGGACCTGCAGCAGCTTCTGCATCCTTCAGAGCCTCCTGGTACCTCCTTCTCTACTCCAGCTCCACAACTGTCAGTCTAGCTGCATTGTATCTGACAATTAAAATGATACTAATTAGCAGTAATAGTAATTTTCAATTATGGTTTGGCTAAAAGGTGAACAAACAGAAGTATTAATGAAGGAAATTGGTACTTTCACAACCTGCTGGCCCTTGATGTTGAATTAGCTTGACTTGGCTCTCCAGGGTTGGAGGCTATTGTGAAGGGACGGGCAAGCCTAGAGAGAGGATTACTGCAGGCTTTTTACAGTCACTATGAAAGACATTTTTACAATCACAAGGGTTGTACGCACAGCTCAGATACAAAACGGACACCACAATTCTTAACGTGGTTCTCAGTTACATTTGATGTCTTAAAAAGTTCCTTGGGCTTTGAGTCTGTCTTGGAAGGTTCAAATGTCACACTATTTCAGGACAAAGCATTTGAGGAAACCCATTTCTGTCTCAGAAAACATCTCTCTCTCTCTCTCTCTCTCTCTCTCTCTCTCTCTCTCCCTCCCACCTCACCCCACCCCAATTCTGCGCGCGCATGTGTGTGCACACGTGAACCCCCCTAGTTACTTCCAGAGAAGATTTATTAGCCAGCACTGAAGTGAGGGAGTGGTCATATATTTGAGAGCAATTAAATACAGGAAAAGATGAGGCCGTGAGGACTATACCTTTATATAGAATTGTTTGTGGGCTTGAAGTTTTCTGTGTCCTGTGGGCACCTGGCATCATCTGGGTCTGGAGGCTGACCAAGATGGTAAGTTCTGCAGTCCTCCTGTAGGAGCTTGCCTGCTGGTTGCAAGAGGAGGTGACTTGAGCAGATGGAAGAGCAGGCTAGAGACTAGAGCCAGAGGAACGGAGAGCCCAGGAGAGCTGAGTGGGCAGGAGGATCACTGTAGAAGGTTGACTGTTGGGAGCCGCCCCCACATTCGCCGTCACAAGATGGCGCTGACATCCTGTGTTTTAAGTGGTAAACAAATAATCTGCGCATGAGCCAAGGGTATTTTATGACTACTTGTACTCTACCTTTCCCGTGAACGTCAGCTCGGCCATGGGCTGCAGCCAATCAGGGAGTGATGCGTCCTAGGCGAAATATAACTCTCCTAAATAGGGAAGGGGTTTCGGTTTCATTATTGAAGGGGCTTTCGTTTTTGGGGCTGGGCGCTGGGCGCTTGCCCTCCTGGCTCCCAAAGATGTAAGCAATAAAGTTTTGCCGCAGAAGATTTTGGTTTGTTGCGTCTTTCCTGGCCGGGCGTGAGAACGCTATTAAGAATTGGTGCCGAAACCCGGGACGAGAAAAAATCCGGGACGAAAAAATACAAGAAAACTCGGGACCGGCACAAGGAAGATCCCTCATTCCAGAACCAGAACTGCGGGTCGCGGTAATAAAGGTTCCCGTAAAGCAGACTGTTAAGAAGGATTCAACTGCATGAATTCAGAACTTTTCAGCTGGGGAACGAGAGTACCAGTGAGTACAGCTTTACGAGGTACGCCTGGCCTTGAACTTTCTAAGGAAATTCAAGACAGTCTATCAGAAGTAAAGTGGAAAATGTTTGGCCTTGAATTTTTTCTAATGTTAGGAGCCCTTTTGTTCCTTTTCACATGTTATCAGGTGATTAAGATAGGGCTAAAAATTCTGGATGAAATTCAGGGCAATCTATCAGAAGTAAAGCGGGGAGAGAGAGTAGGAACAAAAAAAAAATATGGTACACAAAATAAGTATACAGGCCTTTCCAAGGGTCTTGAACCCGAAGAAAAGTTTAGGTCAGGTAAGAATACCTGGGGAGAGATTAAAAGGAAAGAAAAGAAAAAAGAAAAGAAAAAAGATCGATTAGCGGAGGTCTCTAGGAGATACTCGTCACTAGATGAGCTCAGGAAGCCAGCTCTTAGTAGCTCTGAAGCAGATGAAGAATTCTCCTCTGAGGAAACAGACTGGGAGGAAGAAGCAGCCCATTACCAGCCAGCTAATTGGTCAAGAAAAAAGCCAAAAGCGGCTGGCGAAAGCCAGCGTACTGTTCAACCTCCCGGCAGTCGGTTTCAAGGTCCGCCCTATGCGGAGCCCCCGCCCTGCGTAGTGCGTCAGCAATGCGCAGAGAGGCAATGCGCAGAGAGATGCGCAGAGAGGCAATGCGCAGAGAGATGCGCAGAGAGGCAATGCGCAGAGAGATGCGCAGAGAGGCAATGCGCAGAGAGATGCGCAGAGAGGCAATGCGCAGAGAGATGCGCAGAGAGGCAATGCGCAGAGAGATGCGCAGAGAGGCAATGCGCAGAGAGATGCGCAGAGAGGCAATGCGCAGAGAGATGCGCAGAGAGGCAGTGCGCAGAGAAATGCGCAGAGAGGCAGTGCGCAGAGAGGCAGTGCGCAGAGAGGCAGTGCGCAGACTCATTCATTCCCAGAGAGGAACAAAGGAAAATACAACAGGCATTTCCAGTCTTTGAAGGAGCCGAGGGTGGGCGTGTCCACGCTCCGGTAAAATACTTACAAATTAAAGAACTCGCCGAGTCGGTCCGTAAATACGGAACCAATGCTAATTTTACCTTAGTGCAGTTAGACAGGCTTGCCGGCATGGCACTAACTCCTGCCGACTGACAAACGGTTGTAAAAGCCGCTCTCCCTAGTATGGGCAAATATATGGAATGGAGAGCTCTTTGGCATGAAACTGCACAAGCGCAGGCCCGAGCAAACGCAGCTGCTTTGACTCCAGAGCAGAGAGATTGGACTTTTGACTTGTTAACGGGTCAGGGAGCTTATTCTGCTGATCAAACAAACTACCATTGGGGAGCTTATGCCCAGATTTCTTCCACGGCTATTAGGGCCTGGAAGGCGCTCTCCCGAGCAGGTGAAACCACTGGTCAATTAACAAAAGTTGTCCAGGGACCTCAGGAATCCTTCTCAGATTTTGTGGCCAGAATGACAGAGGCAGCAGAGCGTATTTTTGGAGATTCAGAGCAAGCCGCGCCTCTGGTAGAACAGCTAATCTATGAGCAAGCCACAAAGGAGTGCCGAGCGGCCATAGCCCCAAGAAAGAACAAAGGCTTACAAGACTGGCTCAGGGTCTGTCGAGAGCTTGGGGGACCTCTCACCAATGCAGGCTTAGCGGCCGCCATCCTTCAATCTCAGAACCGCTCCATGGGCAGAAATGATCAGAGGACATGTTTTAATTGCGGAAAGCCTGGGCATTTTAAGAAAGATTACAGAGCTCCAGATAAACAGGGAGGGACTCTCACTCTTTGCTCTAAGTGTGGCAAGGGTTATCATAGAGCTGACCAGTGTCGCTCTGTGAGGGATATAAAGGGCAGAATTCTTCCCCCACCTGATAGTCAATCAGCTTATGTGCCAAAAAACGGGTCATCGGGCCCTCGGTCCCAGGGCCCTCAAAGATATGGGAACCGGTTTGTCAGGACCCAAGAAGCAGTCAGAGAGGCGACCCAGGAAGACCCACAAGGGTGGACCTGCGTGCCGCCTCCGACTTCCTATTAATGCCTCAAATGAGTATTCAGCCGGTGCCAGTGGAGCCTATACCATCCTTGCCCCCGGGAACCATGGGCCTTATTCTCGGCCGGGGTTCACTCACCTTGCAGGGCTTAGTAGTCCACCCTGGAGTTATGGATTGTCAACATTCCCCTGAAATACAGGTCCTGTGCTCAAGCCCTAAGGGCGTTTTTTCTATTAGTAAAGGAGATAGGATAGCTCAGCTGCTGCTCCTCCCTGATAATACCAGGGAGAAATCTGCAGGACCTGAGATAAAGAAAATGGGCTCCTCAGGAAATGATTCTGCCTATTTGGTTGTATCTTTAAATGATAGACCTAAGCTCCGCCTTAAGATTAACGGAAAAGAGTTTGAAGGCATCCTTGATACCGGAGCAGATAAAAGTATAATCTCTACACATTGGTGGCCCAAAGCATGGCCCACCACAGAGTCATCTCATTCATTACAGGGCCTAGGTTATCAATCATGTCCCACTATAAGCTCCGTTGCCTTGACGTGGGAATCCTCTGAAGGACAGCAAGGGAAATTCATACCTTATGTGCTCCCACTCCCGGTTAACCTCTGGGGAAGGGATATTATGCAGCATTTGGGCCTTATTTTGTCCAATGAAAACGCCCCATCGGGAGGGTATTCAACTAAAGCAAAAAATATCATGGCAAAGATGGGTTATAAAGAAGGAAAAGGGTTAGGACATCAAGAACAGGGAAAGATAGAGCCCATCTTACCTAATGGAAACCAAGACAGACAGGGTCTGGGTTTTCCATAGCGGCCATTGGGGCAGCACGGCCCATACCATGGAAAACGGGGAATCCAGTGTGGGTTCCTCAATGGCCCCTATCCTCTGAAAAACTGGAAGCTGTGATTCAACTGGTAGAGGAACAATTAAAACTAGGCCATATTGAACCCTCTACCTCACCTTGGAATACTCCAATTTTTGTAATTAAGAAAAAGTCAGGAAAGTGGAGACTGCTCCATGACCTCAGAGCCATTAATGAGCAAATGAACTTATTTGGCCCAGTACAGAGGGGTCTCCCTGTACTTTCCGCCTTACCACGTGGCTGGAATTTAATTATTATAGATATTAAAGATTGTTTCTTTTCTATACCTTTGTGTCCAAGAGATAGGCCCAGATTTGCCTTTACCATCCCCTCTATTAATCACATGGAACCTGATAAGAGGTATCAATGGAAGGTCTTACCACAGGGAATGTCCAATAGTCCTACAATGTGCCAACTTTATGTGCAAGAAGCTCTTTTGCCAGTGAGGGAACAATTCCCCTCTTTAATTTTGCTCCTTTACATGGATGACATCCTCCTGTGCCATAAAGACCTTACCATGCTACAAAAGGCATATCCTTTTCTACTTAAAACTTTAAGTCAGTGGGGTTTACAGATAGCCACAGAAAAGGTCCAAATTTCTGATACAGGACAATTCTTGGGCTCTGTGGTGTCCCCAGATAAGATTGTGCCCCAAAAGGTAGAGATAAGAAGAGATCACCTCCATACCTTAAATGATTTTCAAAAGCTGTTGGGAGATATTAATTGGCTCAGACCTTTTTTAAAGATTCCTTCCGCTGAGTTAAGGCCTTTGTTTGGTATTTTAGAAGGAGATCCTCATATCTCCTCCCCTAGGACTCTTACTCTAGCTGCTAACCAGGCCTTACAAAAAGTGGAAAAAGCCTTACAGAATGCACAATTACAACGTATTGAGGATTCGCAGCCTTTCAGTTTGTGTGTCTTTAAGACAGCACAATTGCCAACTGCAGTTTTGTGGCAGAATGGGCCATTGTTGTGGATCCATCCAAACGTATCCCCAGCTAAAATAATAGATTGGTATCCTGATGCAATTGCACAGCTTGCCCTTAAAGGTCTAAAAGCAGCAATCACCCACTTTGGGCGAAGTCCATATCTTTTAATTGTACCTTATACCGCTGCACAGGTTCAAACCTTGGCAGCCACATCTAATGATTGGGCAGTTTTAGTTACCTCCTTTTCAGGAAAAATAGATAACCATTATCCAAAGCATCCAATCTTACAGTTTGCCCAAAATCAATCTGTTGTGTTTCCACAAATAACAGTAAGAAACCCACTTAAAAATGGGATTGTGGTATATACTGATGGATCAAAAACTGGCATAGGTGCCTATGTGGCTAATGGTAAAGTGGTATCCAAACAATATAATGGAAATTCACCTCAAGTGGTAGAATGTTTAGTGGTTTTAGAAGTTTTAAAAACCTTTTTAGAACCCCTTAATATTGTGTCAGATTCCTGTTATGTGGTTAATGCAGTAAATCTTTTAGAAGTGGCTGGAGTGATTAAGCCTTCCAGTAGAGTTGCCAATATTTTTCAGCAAATACAATTAGTTTTGTTATCTAGAAGATTTCCTGTTTATATTACTCATGTTAGAGCCCATTCAGGCCTACCTGGCCCCATGGCTCTGGGAAATGATTTGGCAGATAAGGCCACTAAAGTGGTGGCTGCTGCCCTATCATCCCCGGTAGAGGCTGCAAGAAATTTTCATAACAATTTTCATGTGACGGCTGAAACATTACACAGTCGTTTCTCCTTGACAAGAAAAGAAGCCCGTGACATTGTTACTCAATGTCAAAGCTGCTGTGAGTTCTTGCCAGTTCCTCATGTGGGAATTAACCCACGCGGTATTCGACCTCTACAGGTCTGGCAAATGGATGTTACACATGTTTCTTCCTTTGGAAAACTTCAATATCTCCATGTGTCCATTGACACATGTTCTGGCATCATGTTTGCCTCTCCGTTAACCGGAGAAAAAGCCTCACATGTGATTCAACATTGTCTTGAGACATGGAGTGCTTGGGGGAAACCCAGACTCCTTAAGACTGATAATGGACCAGCTTATACGTCTCAAAAATTCCAACAGTTTTGCCGTCAGATGGACGTGACCCACCTGACTGGACTTCCATACAACCCTCAAGGACAGGGTATTGTTGAGCGTGCGCATCGCACCCTCAAAACCTATCTTATAAAACAGAAGAGGGGAATTGAAGAGATTTTACCCCGAGCACCAAGAGTGTCTGTGTCTTTGGCACTCTTTACACTCAATTTTTTAAATATTGATGCTCATGGCCATACTGCGGCTGAACGTCATTGTACAGAGCCAGATAGGCCCAATGAGATGGTTAAATGGAAAAATGTCCTTGATAATAAATGGTATGGCCCGGATCCTATTTTGATAAGATCCAGGGGAGCTATCTGTGTTTTCCCACAGAATGAAGACAACCCATTTTGGATACCAGAAAGACTCACCCGAAAAATCCAGACTGACCAAGGGAATACTAATGTCCCTCGTCTTGGTGATGTCCAGGGCGTCAATAATAAAAAGAGAGCAGCGTTGGGGGATAATGTCGACATTTCCACTCCCAATGACGGTGATGTATAATGCTCAAGTATTCTCCTGCTTTTTTACCACTAACTGGGAACTGGGTTTGGCCTTGATTCAGACAGCCTTGGCTCTGTCTGGACAGGTCCAGACGACTGACACCATTAACACTTTGTCAGCCTCAGTGACTACAGTCATAGATGAACAGGCCTCAGCTAATGTCAAGATACAGAGAGGTCTCATGCTGGTTAATCAACTCATAGATCTTGTCCAGATACAACTAGATGTATTATGACAAATAACTCAGCAGGGATGTGAACAAAAGTTTCCGGGATTGTGTGTTATTTCCATTCAGTATGTTAAATTTACTAGGGCAGCTAATTTGTCAAAAAGTCTTTTTCAGTATATGTTACAGAATTGGACGGCTGAATTTGAACAGATCCTTCGGGAATTGAGACTTCAGGTCAACTCCACGCGCTTGGACCTGTCCCTGACCAAAGGATTACCCAATTGGATCTCCTCAGCATTTTCTTTCTTTAAAGAATGGGTGGGATTGATATTATTTGGAGATACACTTTGCTGTGGATTAGTGTTGCTTCTTTGATTGGTCTGTAAGCTTAAGGCCCAAACTAGGAGAGACAAGGTGGTTATTGCCCAGGCGCTTGCAGGACTAGAACATGGAGCTTCCCCTGATATATCTATGCTTAGGCAATAGGTCGCTGGCCACTCAGCTCTTACATCTCACGAGGCTAGACTCATTGCACGGGATAGAGTGAGTGTGCTTCAGCAGCCCGAGAGAGTTGCACGGCTAAGCACTGCAGTAGAAAGGCTCTGCGGCATATATGAGCCTATTCTAGGGAGATACGTCATCTTTCATGAAGGTTCAGTGTCCTAGTTCCCTTCCCCCAGGAAAAACGACACGGGAGCAGGTCAGGGTTGCTCTGGGTAAAAGCCTGTGAGCCTAAGAGCTAATCCTGTACATGGCTCCTTTACCTACACACTGGGGATTTGACCTCTATCTCCACTCTCATTAGTTGGGTGGCCTATTTGCTCTTATTAAAAGGAAAGGGGGAGATGTTGGGAGCCGCCCCCACATTCGCCGTCACAAGATGGCGCTGACATCCTGTGTTCTAAGTGGTAAACAAATAATCTGTGCATGAGCCAAGGGTATTTTATGACTACTTGTACTCTACCTTTCCCGTGAACGTCAGCTCGGCCATGGGCTGCAGCCAATCAGGGAGTGATGCGTCCTAGGCGAAATATAACTCTCCTAAATAGGGAAGGGGTTTCGGTTTCATTATTGAAGGGGCTTTCGTTTTTGGGGCTGGGCGCTGGGCGCTTGCCCTCCTGGCTCCCAAAGATGTAAGCAATAAAGTTTTGCCGCAGAAGATTTTGGTTTGTTGCGTCTTTCCTGGCCGGGCGTGAGAACGCTATTAAGAGTTGACCAGAGAAAGCTGCTGTATATGAATGGGACTCTGTTGGCTACTTTTCAGATAGCTGTGACCAAATACCTGACATGAAGTATTCTGAGGAAGGAAGGGTCTTTCTGAGATTACATTTGAAGGAGAGATATATACCCAATGGTGGCAGGCACGACAGCAACAGCATAAAGTAGCTGGTTACCCTGGTCCCTGTACCTCAGCCTCCTAAGGAGTTGAGATGATAAGCCTGAACCACTAGCCTGGGCCAGTATACTTTACCTCTAATTTTAGCAAATGTTCTCCTGTCCCCTGTGGTACAAATGTATGCTTGCAAAGCACCTGTGGCAAGAAGCAGCAGCAGCAGCCCTTTGTAAATAAGTGTCTCTGTAGACACATGGCATCTGTGTGGTGTCATGTGTGCATGTCTGATTTCCTACTCCCACTCCCTGTCACAAAGAAAAGAGGGAGGACAATGCCTCTGCTTGTCACTAATGCTGTATATATACAGGGTCTGGAGACACACTGCCCAGGAGATCATCAGTGGGGTATGAGTAGCTCTCTCTCTCTCTTTCTTTTTTTTTTTTCTTATTAAAGTTAACAACCCAAATAAGAGGCAGTATCCCTACCTTCGCACTCTCCTCCTTCCCAGGCCAGGGGACCGACCACAGCATATTCCCTGCTCTTATCTCTTGCTCATACCATTCTTGTCTTTCCTTCAGAAGCATCTGAGATTGCTCTGCCCCAGAGAAGTGGCGTCACAGTGAGCATCAAGCTGGGGAACCCAGCCCTTCCTGTGAAAATCTGCTACATCGTCATGTCTAGACAGCATATAACCGAGTTGATTATCAGACCTGGAGAAAGAAAGTCTTTTACCTTTAGCTGCAGCAATCCAGAGAAGCACTTTGTCTTGAAGATCGAGAAGAATATTGGTGAGTGAGCCCTCGTGGGCTGCTGTGTGAGTCCCAGTCCCTGCTGCTCTTTCACAGATGTACCAGTCTCTGGTGCGGGAGAGAGGTCATTCTGCGGGAGAGAGGTCATTCTGCGGGAGAGAGGTCATTCTAAAGTAGTCTCAGCTCCCTAAGATGGCTCTCATATGGACAGCCATAGGCCGGCCCATGTGCTTCCCAGAGAACCCAGGCAGACCAGACCCCCCCCACCCCCAATTCTCTCTCTCTTTTTTAAAGACTTATTTATTTATTTTATGTGTATCAGTACACTATAGCTGTCTTCAGAGACACCAGAAGAGGGCATCAGATCACATTACATTATAGATGGCTGTGAGCCACCATGTGGTTGCTGGGAATTGATCTCAGGACCTTTGGAAGTGCAGTCAGTGCTCTTAACCACTGAGCCATCTCTCCAGCCTATCTTTCTCTGGTTTTTTTTGAGACAAGCTCTCTCTACATACATTTAGCTGTCCTGGAGCTCACTATATAGACTAGTTTGGCCTGGAATCAAAGAGATCCACCTGCCTTTATCTCCCAAGTGTTGGAATTAAAAGTGCATCAAGACACCCAACTTTAGTCTTTTGTACTTAACAATTTGGCCACACAGTCTCTTTACAGAGCCCAGGAGAGACCCATAAACTACAGATCTATAGGTCTATAAGGCTCTAGTTCACGTGCTTGAAAGATCTAAAAAAACAAGGGTCTCACCATAGAACATTTTTTGCTGCTATAACATAGTTCCTGAAGCTGGGTAATTTACAAAGATCAGATGTGTATTCTCCTCACAGTCCTAGAGGCTAGGAGTTCAGGGTTAAGGCACAAGAGGTGATATCCCTTCAACTTGAACCTCTCTGTAAAAGCACCAATGCCATCCACCTTGTGACTTAATTACCCCAAGAAGCATCATCTAATGTTGCCATGCTGGGAATTAGGTTTTCACCTGTGGATCTTAGAAGGGATACAAATGCTCAAACCACAGGGAATGGAAGTCAGAGAATTAGAAGAAGGTCAAGGAGGTGAGTGTGGTGCCCTGGGCCCTCCTCCTGTTCATCTCTGCCCTTTTTGTTGTTGCCATTTTAAAAGCGTGTGTTATTTTGTAACCAAATACACCCATAAAATGACTTTAATTTTGAAAGAGGTCACCAAGGAGCCATTTTGGTCCTTCAGCACTAGGATGCCTGAATCCCTTTATGGATAGTAAAAAAAGCATGCTTCCAGCATGTGAAGGTGTTAAGAAAGTATCGGTTCTAAAAATAATAGATATAGACCTGGGGTTGGATCCAGTGGTATGCCTGGCCCTGGTTGCCTTTCCCAACAGACATCTGGAAGCCTTGAATGGAGTTTGACATTAGTTCTCAATTTGCAGCAGTTCCATGAAAATGTATGAAAGTAGAGTTCTGCTGGGGAAATGAGCTCTGAATCACTTCTGAGTGACACATCCTTCTCTGGAAAGGAAGTGTCTGACATACTTAAGTTTTTTGCACAGGGCAGAATGCAGATTTATAGCCATGCCTGTCAATGAACCACTTCCATCTCTGCGTTCATCCTAAAAACTAAAGCTTTTAGTGACAAAGGACAGTGGCACTTCCCTGCAACTCTTCCAGTGTTGAGTGTAGTAACAAAGCTGAGGCTGGAGACTAGGTTCTTGACTGAGTTGTTGGTATAGAGTCAAACCAGAAACTGTTGAGTAGCCCAAGCTATGGATAAGTCTAAGGCACCAGATCTCAGGAGCTCTGCCTTGGTAGGGACGAAGATCCCACAGTGGACTGTGGAAAATAAGAGGATGACCAGCAAGCTGGCTCAGTGGGTAAAGGCACTTACTGCCACACCCGATAGCCTGAGTTTGATTCCTGGAACCCACATGGTGAAAGGTAGAATCAATTCTTTTTAGTTCTCCTCTTGCTTCTGCATGCCCAGCAACACACACACACACACACACACACACACACACACACACACACACACACATGCACGCGCGCGTGACAAGCTAAGAGCTGTCCCATACACACAATGACATTTGTATGAGGTCCTAAAATAGTTACGGTCTTCACTGACACACAAGTCTAACTTTAGCCACATTAATCACCACTTTATCTGACCCTATTTTGTTGGATTGGCCATGCAGCACCCTGACATGAATGCAAGCTGACCACAGACAGCCCAGCTTCAGTGCTGAGTCAGCTGCATCTACAAGTGGCCAAGTGAACTCTAGGGTTGCTTTGCAATAATGAGAGGTTTGATGTAGATGATCTCAGAGGTCTTAGGCTGCTCTTGATTTCTCCTAATTCAATTCAGAGTTGAGTGTGTGTGTGTGTGTGTGTGTGTGTGTGTGTGTGTGTGTGTGTGTACATGCACATCCATGCCCATACATGTGAAAGCCAGAGGTGGATGTCCAGTGTCTGTCTTCCTCTACTGTTGTCCACTGTAGTTTTTGAGATGGTATATCTATCCAAACCTGGGACTCACTAAATAGCTAGGTTGACTGGCCATCAAGCCAGCTCTGTGACTACAGGCATGCATTGTCCCACCCAGGTTTTGAGTGTGTGTAAGAGGTGTATATATGCCAGGCAATGGTGGCACATGCCTTTAATCCCAGCACTAGGGAGGCAGAGGCAGGTAGATTTCTGAGTTCGAGGCCAGCCTGAGATCCAGGACAGCCAGGGCTACACAGAGAAACGCTGTCTCGAAAACCATGTGTGTGTGTGTATGTGTGTGTGTGTGTGTGTGTGTGTGTATACACATGAATGTGTACATACACAGACCCAGACCCATGCATGTACATGCAGAGGCCAGAACCAAACACTGGGTGTCTTCCTTTATTGATCTTATTGCCTTGAGATAAGATCTCTCACTGGCTTTTAGAAGCTTAGGTCCATTTTTCCCTCTGTCCCTCAATGCTGTGGTTACAGGAATGCACTGCCATGCCTAGTTTTGCATATTTTTTTCCTTCTCGGTTTTTCAAGAAGCCCTGTGTAGCCCTGTGTAGCCCTGGCTGTCCTGGAACTCACTCTGTAGAAAGAACTCAAAGATCCACCTGCCTCTGCCTCCCAAATGCTGGGATTAAAGGTGTGGGCCACCACTGCCCAGATCCCATGTCCACCTTTTTATGGGGGTGATTTGAACTCAGGTCTTCGTGCTCATAAAATAAGCGTTTTCCTGAACCCCATCAATGGCACTTTCCAATACCCAAGTTGAGCACAAGGACCTACAAGTTCTTATTGCACCACCAAAGGCCACTGTACCTTCCTGTCCTCTACGTACGACACAAAAACCCGAAGTGACTTTGCCTGCTTTCTTTTATTTCAGTCTTCCCTGAATCCTCCTTAGTAGTAACAGTCCTGTCCTTTTAAAAGGCTTAGGAAACACACCGTATCAAAGGATGTAATTAGTTATTAGCTTTAAGATGATTTCTCTGCAGGGTTAATGGAATCAAGAGAGCCTCAGAGCAGGGAGCTCACTGCTTTGGGAATCAGGTGATTATGCCCAGTATGTTAATGAGATGTAGAAGGAAAAGGAAGCTTAAAAGGTGAAGCCTGGCAGCACGCCCTCAAACCCATGAAATTAATTTCCAAATACAGGAAGGAAGTTACTCCAAGGTGCAGGCTCCCTGTAGCTCCCTTAGAAGGTCAGATACCAAGCACTGAGTCTGGGAAACAGTGTTTGGTGTCTTCAGTACAAAGGTGGATTTGTGTGTGTGCGCGAGTGTGCGTCCATATTATTACTTATCTCATTGCTATGTCAAAATCCTCTACAAAGGCAACATAAAGAAGGAAGGGTTTTACTTGGATCAGAGTTCCAAGGAATCCTGTCCATCATAGTGAAGAAACACCAGGAGCAGGAGGCATCTACTTATATTGTATCTCTAGTCAGGAAGCAGAGAAAGATGAGCTGGTGCTCAGCTCATTTTCTGCTTTGTATTCAGTTCAAGACCCCATCCCACGGTCAAGGTGGGTCTTCCCCCTCTTAACTAATCTAATCTAGAAAAATCTCTTATAGATGTGCCCAGAAATTTGTTTCTATGGTGATACCAGACTCTGTCAGGTTGACAGTTTAGATTAACTACCACAAGGGAATGCCCCCCACCCCCACCCCCCAAGCAGCAGCCCAGCCAGAGGGAAGTGAAAGAGGGGGCAGAGGAAATTGAGCATGGGATAATCGTTTCTGCTAAAGCCCAGCCTCTCCTGGGTGAGACATAGAATGTTCCAGGACTGCAGTGATACACTGTCAGCCCCAGGTTGTACCACATGAGGCAGTGGAGCCAGACCGTCTCAGTCTGAGTATGCAGCCCAGAATGAGAACATGGCCAAGCCTTAGGCTTCTCTCATCCAAAATAACTCCCCAGCCAAGGCACTAAAGGCCAGCAGTCAGGGGTGGTTACAGCACCTGGGCACAATCCCAAAGAGCCTACTTTAGGGGCTGAAGAGGAAGAGCAGAATGAGCCTTGCAGTATCCCTGATCAAAAACTTGTTTTTGTGTCTATGTTACAGACTGCATGTCAGGCCCGTGTCCTTTTGGGGAGGTTCATCTTCAGCCATCCACATCAGAGCTACCCATCCTCAACAGAACCTTCATCTGGGATGTTAGAGCTCATAAGAGCATTGGCTTGGAGCTGCAGTTCGCAACCCCTCGACTGAGGCAGATTGGACCAGGCGAGAGCTGTGCAGACGGGGTGACTCACTCCATCAGTGGCCATATAGATGCCACTGAGGTCAGAATTGGGACCTTCTGCAGTAATGGCACCGTGTCCCGGATCAAGATGCAAGAGGGTGTGAAAATGGCCTTACACCTGCCCTGGTTCCACCGCAGGAACGTCTCAGGCTTCAGTATTGCAAATCGGTCATCTATCAAACGTGAGTATGCACCTCCTGTCCCCACTGTGTGATCAGATGGATGTATGCAGAACGTTCCAGGGTATTCAACATGCAGTATCAGCAATGTGTTTGTTGCTTGCTTGCTTGATTGTTTGTGTATCTCTGGCTGTCCTGAAACACACTCTATAGACCAAGCTGGCCTTAAAATCTACCTTTATCTGCCTCCTGAGTGCTAGGATTAAAGTGTGTGCCACTAATGCCTAATAGGTACTTATTTTTTAATACAGAGTCTCGTGTTGCCCAGGCTGACTGTAGTTCACTATGTAACCAAGACTGACCTTAAATTTCTGATCTTCCTGCCTCCATCTCTCCAGTGCTGGTATTACAAATGTGTACTGGCAGGCCCAGCTTCTTTGTCCTTTAACACACAATGTTTGTTTCACAAAGTGATGGGGGAGCAGGCTGTGGCAGCTTTGATCCCAGCATGCAGGAGGCAGAGGCAGTCGAACCTCCGTGAGTTTGAGGACACTCTGGTCTATAAAGAGAGTTCCAGAGTTCCAGGACTACCAGGGCTGTTACACAGAGAAACCTCTTGGGTGGCGGGGGGTGGGAGGGGGTGGGGAGGAGTAGAGGGAAAGCAGAGATATAGGTTTGGTTGTACAGCCTCACTTTCACAGAGCTCAGACTTCATCACCCTGCCGTCTGTCTTCTCTGCGCGCATGTCAGTGAGTCAGCTGTTGTGCTGGTTTTCCTAACTCATGCTGCCTCAGGAGAATCAGTCTTGAAGGAGCAGTGTACAACAGCTCAGCATAACAAAAAGTAACATTGTAGAAACTTTAGCTGAGTAAATCGTCTTAGAAGCAAAGGTGATACCCAAGGCTTTTCACTTCCTCCTGATTCTGTATGGCGTTTAATGCTCTCAGTGCTGTGTATGCATGCGTGTGTGTATATGTGCGTGTGTCAGATACTGCTCAATTCCACATTCAGATCTGTTGGCAGCTTTAACTAAGCCCTGGGGACTATGTTAAACCCCAAGGAGATGAGAGTATACCGAACAAACTGGCTTCCCCCTACCCAGTCAGTTATTAAACATTTGCTCGCACACTGCTAATGGGTCTTTGTTCCTAGTCACCACCCTCAGTATAAATATTATGTACAGCCCTGCTCTTGAGGCCTGCATTTCCCCGGTACCCCTGCCCTCAGCCATGGACAGCCAGGACAGGTATCAGCATCTCCTTTCTTTCTGTTTTGGATCTGTCTCAACAGGCCTGTGCATCATCGAGTCAGTATTTGAGGGTGAAGGCTCAGCAACTCTGATGTCAGCCAACTACCCAGGAGGCTTCCCTGAAGATGAGCTTATGACCTGGCAGTTTGTTGTCCCCGCACACCTAAGGGCCAGTGTCTCCTTCCTCAACTTCAATGTCTCCAACTGTGAGAGGAAGGAGGAACGCGTTGAATACTATATCCCAGGCTCCACCACCAACCCAGAGGTGTTCAGGCTGGAGGACAAGCAGCCAGGAAACATGGCTGGGAACTTCAACCTCTCCCTGCAAGGCTGCGACCAGGATGCCCAGAGCCCAGGAATCCTTCGGCTTCAGTTCCAGGTCCTGGTCCAACGTCCACAGGATGAAAGCAGTGAGTGATCTATGCCCTCTCTCCTCCTGTACCTCGTGTTGCTTAGGAGAGGTGGCTGCCTCTTCTGCATATATAGCAGCCAGGACATGTGGACTCTGGACGCTGCAGGAGTCTCAGGAAGTGAGTGTTACCCGTGGAGACAGTCTCACAGGGAGACACTAAGCAGGCGCTTTGGCTTTAGCACACAAGCTAAAGCAAGCAGTTCTGCATCATTCAGGGTGTGTGTGTGCGTGTGTGTGTGTGTGTGTGTGTGTGTGTACACTGTATATGTGAAGGTGCTATTATAACAGTTCTGAGCCATCTAAAGTGGGGGCTGAGAACTGAATTCAGATTCTCTTTTAGAACAAGTGCCCTTACTACTCAGCCATCTTTCTAGCCCCGGCTAGTCTGTTTTCAATGAGGACATTGAAAAGTTGCCTTGAAAGACCTCTCTTGCCTTGACCCTGCAGTGGGAACCAGAATGTCAGTCATCATCATCCATAACAGTGGATTAGTAACTATCATAGTTCTCAGCTGAACACTACCCTCACCACCACCACCATGCCCATCACCACACCATCACCTTAGACACACTCATTCTAAACCCTGTGCTAAACATACCAGACTACATGGTCTTAGCTAATTCTAATGAAACCAGACAATTCAGAGGAGTGTGGAATTAGCCTTGACTCTGTCTCGAGTCTTATAGTTCAACAGCAGTAGAGCAAACTCAGAGCTTCACAGGAGAAGAAAATGGCATAGGAAGTTCTGAGAAAGTGTGTGTGGTATGTATGTATGTATGTATGTATGTATGTGTGTATGTGTATGTGTGGTGGGGGGCTGTGGTGGTGGTGGTGTGTATGTGTGTGTGTGTGTGTGTATGTGCTGTGGTGTATGTGTGTGTGTGTGTTTGTGTATGTGTGTGTGTGGTGTGTATGTGGTATGTATATGATCTGGGGGTGGTGGTAGGGTGTGTGTGTATGTGCACATGTCTGAATATGCTCATTCCACAACAGGTGACTTGTCACTTAGGTCACTTCACATGGTAGCTGCCTGTCCATGACTCACACCTTGTCTCTTTGTGGTTTCAGATAAAACCTACATGGTGGACCTGAGTCGTGAGCGAACCATGTCGCTCACCATAGAGCCACGGCCAGTAAAACATGGCCGCAGGTTTGTTCCTGGGTGCTTCGTGTGTCTAGAGTCTCGGACTTGTAGTACCAATGTCACCCTGACAGCTGGCTCCATACACAAGATTTCCTTCCTGTGCGATGACTTGACACGCCTGTGGGTGAATGTGGAGAAAACCCTAAGTATGCCCTTACCAAAAACCCTGTCTATATCATTACCCAGAAGCCCAGACTGCATAAGTTCTCCCCATCCCTTGCCTCAGCTGTGCGCACACGCACGTACACGCACACGCACACGTGCACACATACACACATACACACACACACACGTGCAAGGGGTCAGAGGATAACTTATGGGAATCAGTTTTCTCCTTCTGCCATGTAGATTCCAGGGACCAAACTCAGGTTGCCCAGTTGAGTGGCATGTGCCTTCACCCACTGAGCCATCTTGCCCTTAGTGGAGCTCAGTAGGTGGGTTGTGAAGGGTGTAGTCTGAAATGACCACCAAGGGCAGGTGAACAGGATCAAGAGAGAGAGAGTCTGCAAGTGTTAGCAGGACTAGTTAGGACAGGTATCTGCTGAGCATTCATCCCTCAGAAGGTCATAGCAGCTCTGTATCCCTGCAGCAGCTCTGTGTCCATCCCTGCAGCAGCTCTGTGTCCCTGCAGCAGCTCCTCTGTATCCCTGCAGCAGCTCCTCTGTATCCCTGCAGCAGCTCCTCTGTATCGCTGCAGCAGCTCCTCTGTATCCCTGCAGCAGCTGTGTATCCCTGCAGCAGCTCTGTGTCCCTGCAGCAGCTCTGTATCCCTGCAGCAGCTCTGTGTCCCTGCAGCAGCTCTGTGTCTCTGCAGCAGCTCCTCTGTATCCCTGCAGCAGCTCCTCTGTATCGCTGCTTGCCTCTGCCCAACCTGCCAGCCTCCCCTGGGGAAGTCTTTTCTTCCTTTGCTCAGCTGCACCATCCCTGTCTCCACTTGTCTACTTCCTGACTCCTTGTCTGTCAAGAACTTACACTCCTGGGAGATGGAGATGTAATTTGGTTGGTAGAATGCTTTCATAGCATGCATTAGGTTCTGACTTGGCCATGTAAGTTCAAGCCCAGCCTGGAAAAAACTGAAACCCTGACAAAACAAACGAAATGGATTAGCCTGGCTCCTTCTGTGGCTTGTGAGAGTCTTAAAAAGTGCAGGCAAACTTATACTCAAGACTGGACATGAGGTTAAGTTGGTATAGTGATTTCCTAGCTTTCACAACACCCTGGGCTCTCCCCAGCAATGCATGAACCATGCATGTACTCCTGAAATCTTAGTACTTAAGAAGTGAACACAGGAGAATCAGAAGTTCAAGGTCATTTCTAGCTACATAGAGTTTCAGGCCAGCCTAACTATATGAGATCCTGTCTTACAAAACAAAACAAAACAAAACAAAACAAAACAAAACAAAACAAAAAACCTGAACCATGTCTACAAGTGCATGCTTTTAATCCCAGCTCTAAGGAAGCAAAGGTAGGTAGATGTGAGTTCAAGGCTAGCCTGATCTACATAGAGAGATTCAGGACAGCCAGGTGACCTAAAAGAGACCTTATCTCAAAGAAAAGAAGAAAAGAAAACTCAGTCACCTTGTGCTGAGACTCCATGATCTCTGACAGGAAGCTGAGGGTCCTGGAGCTGAAGTAGTGTGAAGCCATCCAATTAAGAAGTGGTGGGGTATGGTGCAAGTAGAGAAGGCCATGATGTCACTCACATCTCTAACATGACACAGAAATGTGGGGGCATGTTGGGGTAGAGACTTGTGTCTCAGCATCCCAGACGAAGGTGAAGAGTTCCTCTGTCCTGAGAGTAGACAAGAAAGCTGATGAAGAGCCATGAATGGAAAGGAAAGCAGGCAGCCCCCACTCTGTCCTTTGGCCAACCTACTTGGAGGGTGTACTCCACCCATCCCCCCAAGCCCCCTTGCACATGGGTATCACCAACTTTCTCTTCTAGGTTGCCTGGACCACCGCTACTGCTATAGGCAGTCCTTCAAACTGCAGGTGCCTGACTATATCCTCCAGCTGCCTGTACAGCTGCATGACTTCTCCTGGAAGCTACTGGTGCCCAAGGACAAGCTCAGCCTTATGCTGGTGCCAGGCCAGAAGCTGCAGCAGCATACGCAAGAGAGGCCTTGTAACACCAGCTTCGGGTACCACGTGACCAGCACCACCCCTGGCCAGGACCTGTACTTTGGTTCCTTCTGCTCAGGAGGCTCCATCGAGAAGATCCAGGTGAAGCAAAATAGCTCGGTGACACTGAGAGCCTATGCTCCCAGCTTTCAACAAGAAGTCTCCAAGCAAGGCCTGATAGTGTCCTATACACCGTATTTCAAAGGTAAGTGTTCCCTTGCCCATCCACCATTAAACCCTCTAAGCCATTCTTGTTAGACAATCACTGCATCTTGTATAAACCTGCATTAGTTACTTTCCTGTTGTGTGACCAAATACATAAGGAGGAACATCTTAAGGAAGGGTTTTTTGACTCACAGTTTACAAGTACACTCCACCATAATGAAAAAAGTCATAATTTAGAGAGAAAGGATCGTTGTCTGAGTTTGCTCCTCATCAGAAGTGCAGGACATTGGGTCCTAATCCTGACAATTTCATCAACCTCCCATGGAAATTTCCAGTTCTTATAAATTTGAAAAATGTTTCTGACAGTGAGAGGTGTGGCTGGTAGACAGGAAGACAAGTCAGGTTCTAGTCTTTTTGGGAAAGCTGACATGGGTAAAATAAGAAATGACAAACTATTCCCCAGCCCTGCTTTGACAGTTCAGTATACCATGGAGAGCACAGCAGGGGAGGGGGTGGTTACTAGGGAAGAAATAGCAGATGCAAGGGTCCTGTTCTACAAGGCAGAGGCAAGGTCAAGGTCCACAGTGCTCTGAGGTAGAGAATGAAGTCTAAATGGCTCTCTGGGGTCACTTGAATACAGCTGATTGCAAAAGTCAAATCACCATTGCGTGTTGCTCAAGGATGGTGCTGCTACAGTAGAGGTCAGGGATGGTGGTGTTGCATCAGTGGTCAGGGATGGTGGTGTTGCATTAGAGGTCAGGGATGGTGGAGGTACATTAGAGGTCAGGGATGGTGGTGTTGCATTAGAGGTCAGGGATGGTGGAGGTACATTAGAGGTCAGGGATGGTGGTGGTACATTAGAGATCATTTTGAAGTTGGCTGCGACCTTTATTTGAGGCTGATTTTTCAGTGGCATGGTGGGAAAGAAATAAATCTTTGTGATAGATTAAGGTCAATCCAGGTTGACCTGATTGCCATCTTCAAGATTACGAGGGAATCCCCTTTGGGAAGCTTTGAGAATCCAGGGTTATTCTCCTCAGAGAAGAATGTTAGTTCTTATCTCATCTGGAGCATACAGCAGACCTACAGATATGTTGAAAGCCCTTTCAACATTTCAATCCTAGACATCTGCCCAAACCTGCAGCTTTGTTATTGTTGTTGTTGTTGCTCTCTGGGGCAGACATAGATATATCCTACTCCCACAGTAGAGTGGGGCAGGGAGATTGCCGCTTTGGGAATATTTCTGAGAACCCTCATTTGGCAAACTGTTCGGATGTTTGTTTGAAATGAACCTGGACACATAGTCTAATAGAGAGCGGTATCCTTCACTAACTGATACAGTACCCACATGCAATCATGTAAACCAAAATCAGTGTTGAATGAATGAAAAATATGCACTTCTGTTGCATTGGTTTCCATTGGTGAGATAACTTATATGCAGGAGAAGTTTTCTTTGGCTCACAGAATCAGACTGAATGCCATGCTTGGTAGATCCAGCCACTGTTGGGGTCTGTGTTGGAGCAATATATCACAGTAGGAGTGTGTAATGGGAGCGGCTGCTCACCTCATGGTCATCAGAAAGCAAAAAGAGAGTAAAGAACAGGGTCCCAATAGTCCCTTTAAGGGTATTCCCCGGTGACCTAACTTCCATTTGACCTCTCTCCCCTTATAGGTCCTATCACCTCCCAGTAGTACTATGAACTGGTGACTGGACCTGTACTCTACAGCCTTTAGGGGATAGCGTAGATGCTGACTATACTACTTGGCACAGTGAGCACACAAGAAGTGCTCAATAGGTGCACATGAATATTGGCTACCTACTGAACAGTCATAATATAGAACATGTCCATCATAGCAGAAAGTTCTCTTGGATGGCACTGGTGTAGACTATTCAGTATCCCTTACACTCCCTTTTCTCTCCATTTTATTGAGTGATACAGCATTTGTCTGGATCTCTTCCATTTCCTGCAGAGGAAGGCATCTTCACGGTGACCCCAGACACAAAAAACAAGGTCTACCTAAGATCACCCAACTGGGACCGTGGCCTGCCTGCCCTCTCCTCAGTGTCTTGGAACATCAGTGTGCCTAGCAACCAAGTGGCTTGTCTGACCGTCTTGAAAGAGCGTTCTGGCTTGGCCTGCCAGTCAGGGCGTGCATTCATGATCATCCAGGAGCAGCAGTCCCGGGCAGAGGAGATCTTCAGCTTGGAGGAGGAAGTCCTGCCTAAGCCAAGTTTCCACCATCACAGCTTCTGGGTTAACATCTCCAATTGCAGCCCCATGAATGGCAAGCAGCTAGATTTGCTCTTCTGGGTGACTCTTACCCCGAGGACTGTAGGTAAGAACTTTCAGAGTCTCCTGGAGGTGGTGAAGGAAAGAAAAAATTGAGGGGCACTTGAGAGGCAGAGAACAAGCTTTCGAGGCAAGTCAGGAAACAGATTGAGTCATAGCTATCCACACATCAGCTATTGTACAACATTTACTGTTTGCACATTGTCTGGGCAAGTCTGTTCTGAGCTAAGCTTATTGGGTCCACGTATTATTCATCTGCAGGCTGTACAGGTTGATTATGAGACTTTGCTGATCTTGACTATCTATATCCTGACAAAGGTCCCAGCCCAATGACCTGAGACAGTTGTGCTTACTTAACTCTGCCTTGTGCTGAGAAATGCACAAGACACCAAAGGAAGCATAGAAGGAACAAGCAGAACACATCTTCTGCCACATTCTATTGGCTCACGTGGATCCTTCTGCTACAGTTCTTCACTCTTGAACCCCATGATCTATAGGAGTTCTCTTCACTCCTGTGATCTTCATCTGTAGAGTGAGGGGGTGAAAGATCATAGGGAGACAGTAACGAGGATTAAAAAATATGAGAACCTGGGGCTGGAGAGATGGTTCCGCAGTTAGAAGCACTGTCTGCTCTTCCAGAGGTCCTGCGTTCAATTCCCAGCAACCACATGATGGCTCACAGCCATCTGTAATGGGATCTGATGCCCTCTTCTGGTGTGTCTGAAGAGACAATGGTATACTCATATACATAAAATAAATAAATCCTTAAAAAGTATATGAGGACCTGGAGAGAGATGGGGAGAGGGAAATGGGAGGGAGGGAGGGAGGGAGGGAGGGAGGGAGGGAGCAAGGGAGGGGGAGAGGGAGGGGGAGAGAGAGAGAGAGAGAGAGAGAGAGAGAGAGAGAGAGAGAGAGAGAGAGAGAGAGAGAGAGAGCCACTAGGAACTCCCAGCTCTGAAGTTACTACTTGGACCTTCTTCCTCTTCTGCTCTCTTTTTCTGTCACTTATTTCTATGTCCTCTGAATCTCACCCTTTGTTTCTTCGTGAGTCTAGTGTGGTGTTCCCTCTCAGATCTGTGCTCTTTTTCCATTGTGCGGTGTGGGGAAAAAGACAACTCAACCCAGATGAAATGACCTGCTCCTTCACTCCTTCTGCTGTTTGAGTCTCTGCTCTCCCCTCTGCTTTTCCTTCTCTACGACAGCCTGGTGACCAGGGAACACACCCAGTGGAAGCCAGGAGTAGCGAGCGTCCCACCCCTATCTGTTTCATGTATCTAAGTGCTACATACAAACTATTTCAAATTGTATTGGCTTAGACCAGTGGTTCTCAATCTGTGGGTCACAACTCCCGCAAGGATAGCCTATCAGATATCCTGTGCATCAGATATTTATATTATGAATCATAATGGTAGCAAAATTAGTTATGAAGTAGCAACAAAATAATTGTGGTTGGGGGGGTCACAACAATATGAGGAACTATGTTAAAGGTCACAGCATTAGGAAGCTCGAGAACCACTGACTTAGATAGTAACCCTTTTGTTTGCTCGTAACGAAATTCAGACAACACAGTGGTTAATATGCATGTACCAAACAGCTCAAAGGAAATAGTTCCACTGGAGACATAAACCTGGGGCCTTGGCTTTCCCTCTTAGCTCAACTGAGTTTTATACCCAGGGAGATTCTGCATGATTAACATGGGTGGCCTCTAAGAATCAAACTTGTAATAAACTGTCTGACTTCCTCTCCTGGAAAAGTACCAGCTGACAGTTCCTTTAAAGATGAGGCTCAGACCTGACTCAGTCACCTTCAGAGTTTTGTATCAGAAGGGACAAAGCTGGGGACTGTGAACGTATCCAGTTCTTCCTTATGCTAACTCTCTCGTCTCTTCCTTTGCCCTCCCATCTCTGCTCACAGATTTGGCTGTCGTCATTGGTGCAGCAGGAGGTGGAGCTCTGCTGCTGTTTGCCCTGGTACTCATCATCTGCTTCGTGAAAAAGAAGTAAGTGGAGTCTCTCCAGCTGTCTTTAGCTGATTTGATGCCTCCCTTGGATCATACTCGATAGGTGGATGGATGGATGGGTGGATGAATGGATGGATGGATGGATGGATGAGTGCTAGGATTACAGGCATGTCTCCATATCTAGCTTATTCTTATCAATGATGTTGGGGTTTTTTGCTTCCCAGTTCCCCACAAAGATCAATGTTAAATATTCTTACCAAGGCTACATTACAATTTCACAGGGTGGAGAGGCACACCTGGGGAACACACACATGCTCGAGCACACGCGTGCGCGCGTGCACGCACACACACTCTCGAGCACACACTCACACACGCGCATGCACGCATGCAGTGACATCCTGGCCCCAGCACAAGTCTCCAGTGTTTGCTTTTGAAGCTGGTAGCAGGAGTGATTTTAGCAGGAACCACTCCCACTGCTACCTGGAGAAAACACAAGCCTTTTGCCCTGGCTTGTTCTCCTTTGGTTTGGTTTGTGCTTATCTGTGGGACTGCAAGCCAAAAGGTGGCCCTAGAGCTAAGAGGAAACAGGGCCTGATTAACAGCAGCTTCAACTACTTGAAAGGTAAATGACTTTTTAAATAAAATCTACTTTGATGTCAGACTTCAGAGTTTAGCTGTCATGCCTCATTCTCCAAACTGTTTCAGATTAACCTGAGACTTACCAGCACAGGCAGTCTCTCCGTGGTCTCCAACTACATAAGGCTGCTGGCTGACATGCTTGCACGAAGCCCCTGTCCCAAAGTTGTGTGTGCGTGGAGCTGGGCAGGTTCTTTAAGGACAAGGGGAAATACTGATGCTGAACTTGTTTCTGCTGTAGGTGTTTATTGAGAGTCTTCTTGGTACTAGGACCACATAATGTACTGGGGACAAACCAGGGGCAAGACAGAATCTTTTCCACATTCCATCAGTAGAGGGAAAAAGCCAGGCACTGTGAGGACCTGAGGGAAGGATGTCTGCTGAAGGCCAGATGGATTTTTACCTCACTAAAGCCGCATCTGGGATTAGTGAACTGCCAGCCTTTCATTCTACAGCCCATTATGTTAATTGGACTGATGGCCTCCTTTTGAGTCAGCTATTGTCCAAGTCCCTGTGCCTTGTTCACGCAAGGCGAAGCTGTGTGCCCATGGCAGACATGCCAACAATTGTCCACATCTGAGTACCAGAAAATACCACACACCCAAAGCTAATGGCTTCACCAAATCCTGGATTTTGTCTTCGCTTTAGCTTTTTTTCCCTGGTGGCTGCTGTTGATGGGATGGGACAGAGCCACTCAGCTAATGATGAGCTGTTCTGTCCTCAACTCTAGCAGAAAATTAGCTAGCTTGTACCCTTCTCTCCTCCTGAGTCATGGACATTAACTGTCTGGAATTAGTTAATCAGCTTTGCTCTGTGAAAGAGAGGCAGCACTATTAGTACAGGTTAGTACTGAATGTTCTAGAAGGTTGGCCTGGGCATGCTGAGCTGATGTGGTTTAGAAAGGCTTGTTCATCCCTATTACTGGGAAGAAAAAGGGGAAGAAATTACCAGATATCTTCATTGTTGGTTTCCCTGAAGTCTATCAGAGGCAAAACAAATTCACTTAAACCACCTCTTCCACTTAAGATCCGTCAGTTTCCACCTTGGAAACCTGAGACAAGAACAATGTGTTTAAGGATATCCCCTAGAATAGTTTCATTTTCAAATGCTAACAGCCTACAAGGGCAAGATGAGCTAGGCTTAGAACCCCAAGGACTCCCGTGTGTCACTTATCTGTTTCCTCATTCTGTTGTGCCATTCTCTACAAACAGGAAGAAGGTGGATAAGGGTCCTGCTGTGGGTATCTATAATGGCAATGTCAATACCCAGATGCCCCAGACCCAAAAGTTCCCGAAAGGGCGAAAAGACAATGACTCCCATGTGTATGCTGTCATCGAAGACACCATGGTGTATGGGCACTTGCTGCAGGACTCGGGTGGATCCTTCATCCAACCAGAGGTGGACACCTACCGGCCCTTCCAGGGCCCCATGGGAGACTGCCCTCCCACCCCACCCCCTCTATTCTCCAGGACCCCAACTGCAAAGTTCACTGCAGAGGAGCTGGCTCCTAGTAGCCCTCCTGAGTCTGAGAGTGAACCTTACACTTTCTCGCATCCCAACAAGGGGGAGATTGGTGTTAGGGAGACTGACATCCCCTTACTCCATACCCAAGGACCAGTGGAGACTGAAGAGTAACTTGGCCCCATTCCAAAGACTTTGCTGAGATGCATGGCACCAGACATTGAGACATGAAGAACTGTCCCATCAAGAAGTCAGAGGGAAGCCCAATCAGCTAGAAGGAAGAGTAGCTTTTGCAAGGTGCCATCAAATCTTGATCTTCTGGTGGACTGCTTCCAGTGATGGGCAAATCATGACTTCTATGAGGATGCCATCCTAAAGCTCAGGCCTTCCTGAACTCGGGTTGTGTTGAGGCTGGCCACAGGGACAGAAGAGAGACACGGTCCACCCAGACAAGACTACAATGAGCCCTGGAGTTCTGGATTCCCGATGACGAGCAGAGACTTGGATGATTCCCAGGAGCTCCACTTGAGGTCTCTGCTCTCACTGGAGACCTATGGATGAAAATGGCAATGTGCTTTTTTTAAAATTAGTTGTAGTAGTAGTAGTAGTAGTAGTAGTAGTAGTAGTAGTATTTATTTGGTGGCCCTGTATGTTTTAAAAAAGTTGGATGTGGAGCTGAGGGTGTAGCCAAGTTGGTAGAATGCTTGCCCAACGTGTGCAAAGCTCTGGGCTCCATCCTGCATAAAAGCAGGCAGGATGGTGCACACCTGTAGTCTCGGGAAGATCAGAATTTCAAGTCACCATCAAGTATGCAGTGAATTGAAGGCCCCCTGGTCTGTGTAAGGTCCTCTTGAGAACACGCACAGCTCTTTTGACCCCTGTGGTAACGGCTCGTGCTAACTGGTTTGGACAGCTGTGCTTTGGTTTTTGTAGACCTCTAGATAAATGTACACCTGCGGGGAAGGTGAGAACCCAGCCAGAAGAGTATCTGCATGTATGTATCTCTTACTCAATAAGGGGTTTCCCAATCCTCCTTGACTGCCTATAGCTGTCCCACTGCAGAATTTATCACAGATCTCCTCGTCCCCTACTCCTAAAAATAAGAGAAAGTTCCTTGAGCTGCCTTGTGTGGTATGTGGCTCTCCCACCTGCAGCAATACTTTGACATGTAAACAGAAAATTGAGAATAACTTGATCCCTTAAAAATATATAAATATAGGCAGTGTTGGTACATGCCTTTAATTCCAGAACTTGGGAGACAGAGGCAGGCATATCCTGGTGAGTTTGAGGCCAATCTGGACTATATAGTGAGTTCTAGGACAGCCAGGGCTACACACAGAAATCCAGCTACACAGAGAAACCCTTTCTTGATAAAACAAAACAAAACAACAAGAAGGAAAAAAAGAAATACTGTAGTACACACACATACCAGACAGTGGCCATCTGTATCAATTTCATGCCATCACTGCAGCACATCCTTTGGTGGATTGAAAACTGTATCAATACAGTTCTGGAGATTAGAATTCCCAAACTAGCTTGACTGAACTAAAATCAGGGTGTTGTTTCAGCTGTGCTTCCAAAGCTCTCAGGATTTCCTTGCCCTTCCCAGCATCTAGAAGCATCCATGGCTGGGCAAGTCTGTCTTGGTATGGCTGGTCACTGATTGAACTACTTGCTACTTTCATTTGCAGATCCAGTGTAGTTCACATATCAACAGCCTTAACTTAACCACTCAGGAAAAGTCCCTTTACTGTGTTTCAGGCACAGCATCCACTGGCTGGAAGGTGTGAGCATCTCTGAGGGTAAGAGAACATTGTTCTGCCTCTCCCATCCTCCTGCTGCTGGTACTCAAAGGAGATCATACAAAATCACCCAGTCTATAAAGTGTTTGGTTTAGCTTATATATTTTTTAAGTTAATTTTTTTCCCCTAACAACCCAGCTCAGAGGACTTGTTTGTGCTGGATGCATATCCTTGACCAGAGATGCCCAGCTAAAGTGAGTCATGGGTAGCTCTGGCCCTCAGATAGGACATCCAGGGTAACCCATCCTGCCTTGTTGCCTCTACTCTGTGGCTGTGTGCTTGTGGCTTAAATTGACACAATTTTATGAAAGGCAAAGGAGGCGCTTCCAACACTTACAGAGTGAGGAGACTGCGAAAGTTCCTCCTGCCATGATGTAGAGGGAAAGCCACAGTAGTTCAGGACTCTGGTAAACCTTCTCTAGGAAATACGTGTGGTTCATGATTCTCAGGGAACTGACCTTGGATGCTACATCTTGCCCACGCAGCCTCAGACAGAGCTCCTGGCCCTCTTGAGCCATTTCCAAGAAGGAGAGGGTTCACTTTTTAATCATACCCTGGGGGATGTTTTCTTTTCTTTCCGAAAACTTTCCTTTAACTCCTTTCCAGGAGAGAAGGTTGTCTCCTACCCAGCTACCCAAGGTGCTGATGGCCCTCTGTGAGGGTAGGGTCAGGGACAGCTGTGGCTCCTTGCTTCACCTGAAATCACCATGCTGAGCAGGGGCCCTGTATGCTTCCTCCCCGATGCCTTCTCCCTTCAAGTGCCCCTTGAGGAGACCGTCAGTCTCACGTGTTGGTTCTTACTGTGTGTCAGCCCCGTACCCTTCTACCTTGGTTCTGCTAACCTTGCATCTATTGGCTGGGCCTGTAGCTGTGTACAGAAGGAAGAGGTTGACTCTTCCATGGGGACAAGCCAAAGTCCAACAGCTGTAACCTCAGTACAGGTTGGAGGACCAGTCTGTGGATCTGCAAAGCATATATGAAAATTATTTATTTAATGACAGATAACATCTTATTCATTTACTTTTATAAATAAACAAATATACCAGATAAATGCATGTTCATTTGTTTAATGCTGCTGTCTGTGCTGCTTCTGTAGAGGCCCCTCGTTCAAAAGCCGTTTCTTTTCACAGGCCCCACATTGGCCAAGAAGCTGCCCTGTCCGATGTTCACCAAGGGCTTACTGCACAGGAAACCAGTCTTTATGCTGCCATCTCTTCATCTGATGCCATGCCCAATGGGAAGCAATTATTTTTGCTTGAAATAAAATGAGACCTATCCAGGCATGGTAGTACATACATGTAATTCCACACTAGGAGACTGTCTTAGTCAGGGTTTCTATTCCTGCACAAACATCACGACCAAGAAGCAAGTTGGGGAGGAAAGGGTTTATTCGGCTTACACTTTCACATTGCTGCTCATCACCAAGGAAGTCAGGACTGGAACTCAAGCAGGTCAGGAAGCAGGAGCTGATGCAGAGGCCGTGGAGGGATGTTACTTAGTGGCTTGCTCAGCCTGCTCTCTTATAGAACAAAGACTAACAGCCCAGAGATGGTCCCACCCACAAGAGGCCTTTCCCCTTGATCACTAATTGAGAAAATGCCTTACAGTTGGATCTCATGGAGGCATTTCCTCAACTGAAGCTCCTTTCTCTGTGATAACTCTAGCTGTGTCAAGTTGACACAAAACTAGCCAGTACAGAGACTGAGAGAGAATTGTGAGCAGGAAAAGTTTTACATTCTGCCATCCACTTTGAGGCCTACGGCAGCAGCAGTGAATCAGACTGGGGCTGTAGTTCCACCAACAGCAGCCCACATTATTTTTTTAAGGCAGGTGTTGTGATCTAAGTGATGGATGTCATAAAGTCCCACCACGGGGCAGATCTCAAGTGGAAGGTATTTTGGGCGAGGGGGTATACAGAGGCTGCCTCTGAGTGAGGATGGAGGGGAGAGGAGAGACTGCCCTTTTATAAAGGGATGGAGCACATGCACAGGGGAGGTATGCAACTCATTCATGGTGACAGGAAATGTGTCACATTTTGGCAGCTAGTGATGATGCATCCTGATGTCACTGGGTCCCCAGGGCAGACGTTGGAGATGCCTGGTTGTTAACATCAGGGTCGCTCACTGAATGTAGGACTTCCAATCTGGCTCAACTAACTGGGCAGTAAGCCTCAGGGATCCTGCAGTATTGCAGGGTATTGGATCATAGTGTGAACCCTGAGATTGTGTTATTTACTGAAGAAAAACTTTTCTAGTTGTAGTGTGGCTCAGCCCTAGCGCACACCAGATCCCTCTGGCTGGAATGCAGACACGCCCTTAGTGCGCACCTTTAATCCCAAACAACGAAGGTAAAGCTCAGGGGTAAAGGAAGCACCCATATTTGAAAGTGATGTCTAATTGAGTGGCAGACAATTGAGAGGCAGTTTTACCAGGACAATTGTACAGAGGCAGTAGGATGAAGAGAAAACAAGCTAGACACAGGTAAAGACTGACTGAGTCAGAGGATGAGAAGGAGCCAGAAGATTAGACCATATTGGCAGAGTTAGTATGAGGGCAAACAGAGCAATTCAGGAGATGCCTGGAGAGAGAGAAGCTAGATCTAATCAGTCAGCTTGAAGAGGTGTTTGAGCCGGAATGGCTGAGTTAAACCAGCCAGTCAGAGCTCAGAAAGAACTCGAAAGGGTGAGCTTATTCTCAGAGGCTAAGAACATTCTAGGCCTAGATAAGACTGTTCAAAGGCTAGAAGCTTTTAGGACAAGACCTCAGTTAGCAGAGTCAATAAGCCTTGGAGACGACAATTACATAAGGTGAATAGAAGTTACTTTTACACTCCAGGCTCTCCAGGGCTGGGACTATAGGCACATATACCTGCTTATCTTTTTTTTTTAAAGATTTTAATTATATGTGTATGAGTGTTTATGTATCTGAGTTTACAGATGGTGGTCAGCAGTCACGTGAATGCTGAAAACTGAACTGGGGTCCTCTGCAAGAGCAGTAAGTGCTTTAACCTACTGAGCCATCTCTCCAGCCTGAGCACAGCTTCTCCTCAGGCGCTAGGGATACAAACTCAGATCCTTAAAATGCACAGCAAGCCTTCTGCCAACTGAGCCATCTTCCCAGTCCCCAAGCTAGCATTTACCAAAAGAAATTTTTTAAGCTGAGCATGGTGGCCCAGGCCTATAATCCCAGCACTGGGAAGGTGGAGACAGATGGACCCCTCCAGACCAGTGGAGGACCCTGTCTCAAAAGATAGGGGCATCTGAGGAAAGCCACCAGAACTCCTCCACACATACATACATGGGCATATGCGCGCACACACATATACATACCCCTGAAGCTAAGGAAATGCTAATGCTATGCCCTGGGACTCCCCAGCCTTCAGAGTCACAAGTCAAACAAACCCTTCTTTACAAAATAACCAGTGTCAGCCTTTCTGTTAAAAGCAACAAAACAGGTTAAGACAAGTATGTTTAGTTATCCCAACCCAACCTCATATTTGGCTTGCAGGACCTCAGTATTGATGAGACACAACTGTGAAGTCCCAGCAGAGAGAGAGAGAGAGAGAGTGTGTGTGTGTGTGTGTGTGTGTGAACTTTGAAGTCCTAGGAGTGTGTGTGTGTCAACTGTGAAGTCCCAGGTGTGTATGTGTGTTATATATGTGTGTATGTGTATATCAACTGTGAAGTCCCAGGTGTATGTGTATGTATGTGGTGTGTGTATGTGTGTGTGTGTGTTATATGTGTGTATGTGTATATCAACTGTGAAGTCCCAGGTGTATGTGTATGTATGTGGTGTGTGTGTGTGTGTGTTATATATGTGTGTGTGTGTGTGTGTTATATGTGTGTATGTGTATATCAACTATGAAGTCCCAGGAGTGGTGTGTGTGTGTGTGCGCATGTGCGTGTGTGTCTCTGTGTGTGTTTGTATGTGTGTCTGGTCTCATGGTGGCTAAGAAGGGAGGGGAGAGTTAGGAGTGCCAGCCTTGATTGAAACATGGAGTGAGACATTCCTTGAGGTGGAGATGGGTAAAGGGTATTATCCAGGAAACACTAGAAGATCCTGCTGTTCCATAGCCTACAGATCAGCTCAGGCAGAGCTGTGTTGGGAAGCAGGCAACCAAGCAGTTGGTGTTTAGGGAAAAGAATGGGTTTGAGAATAAGTTTCTCTCAACCAGACCAACTGTTTGATTGTAGGATAGGTTTAATACTTTTGGTTTGCAAAGTATATTCACAAACATTCATTTCACCTCATACTCAGCCCTGAGCACATAAAAATTCAACAAACTCTGAACTGAGTAAGTTCTTAGAACCACCTGCTGCTCAGGGGAGTAAAAACAGTTGGATTTATCTTCTTTCTCTCTCTCCCTCCAATCTCCTTCCTTCCATACAGTATAAGGAAATCTAAAGAATGTTGTCCAAAATTGTCAGACCCACATACATCTGCTTACCACTTGAAAGCCAATTCCCTCAAGACAAGTGTTGATGGGCAGGAAATCCAGTATATTCAACATTAAGCACTGATAGAACTAGGGGGGTGGGGACAGGGACAGGTGGATATCATCCACGTGATGGTCAGACAGAATCATGGGAGTGACTGGCAGGCAGACCATATTGCCCAGACCTTTGTCAGCGGTTTTCCCTGGTTTGTGGCTGGAACATTCCAATGAACCCTGACTTCTTAGTATTTTTCTACATATTCAACCTCTTAGCGATGTGATTGTTCGTGTTAGCTGATGCAGAGCTAGACTAGGAAATGTACCACACATTTAGATGATTCCAGTGAATCGCCAGAAATGCTGGCTTTTGTTAGTTATTTAAAAAGTTTATCGGTTAACATCCTAATTATTTAGGTTTGGCTTTTCTCTGGAACTTACAAAGCTGGAGAGCAGGAGGGGTAATCACAGGACAAATCCTTACAACCAGAAAGTGTGAGGCTGGTGGGAGCCACCAACCCTGCTGCTTGGTGGTGATGGTGGCTTCCTCTACACCACACGTCACTCCTGCCAGTCTCAGCCCAGTAGCTCAGTCCTCCTGGAGGCCTCAGTTCTTAGAGCTTTAGAGTGGATAGGTGCCTTAGAAACAAGGTCATGAAACCAAGAGCTGACCCGTTGTCCTTGTTTTGTTCACGTGGCTTAATATAAATAAAGTTACTACTGCGTTTAAAACAATTATTAAAGTTGTCAAAGAAGTGGGAATTCATTTCTACTCCAAACATAAAAGAAAGGGCTGTGAAAGGCATTAGTGACATGTCTGGCTTCTTGTTTGGGCCCTGATTAGATGTTCATTTGAAGACAATTGCTAAGTTGCTAAGATACTTAATTTTGTCTTAACTTTACTGAGCTGTAAGGTACCCAGATACCTTGGGGGTAAGTGCTGTGACTGTGCCAATATTTAAAAGCTCACGAGGAAGCCAGCCAGGTAAAGGTGTAAATGCCTATAGTCCCAAGACTTGGGAGGCTACGGAAGGAGCTCAAGTCCAGCCTAAGTTATATAAGACTCAATTTTAGGAGAGGGGACAAATAATTTCCCTCCTCTAATCCTTATATGAATGACAAGAAGCTCTTGTTCTAGGAAGAAGCTGTCCAGTGTTAGCTGCCTGCACTGCTTTCTTCGGGCTGTTCATGGCTGCCATCTTTTTCCCCATTTTAAGGTTCTGATTCATGACCTTTGTTCCTGAGCAAGCTTGGCTTCCCTGGAGGTGTCACTCAAAAGACACAATGAGCACATGACCAAGAAGTAAATTTGTTGTTTTGGCTTATTCATTATTATTCATTCCTTCATCCTGTCAGGCAGTGAATTATTTACTGAGTGCTAACTAGGCCCTGGGGGATAAAGCAGTAACCTTGCTTTAGGCTTCCAGTGGGGTTGAAAATTGGAAGAAGCAATAACAAGGAAGCCAATTGATAGGTAATGCATTATGTAAGTGCTATAAGAGTTAGGGAAATCTCTCTGAGGAATGATAATCAAATAAACCTGTGTGACATCCCGTTCCCTAGGAAACAGGCCTGTGTTACTGAAAGTTACTGAAAGCCAAGAACAGTGAGGCAGGGATGGAGAAACTGCAGTGGGAGAAAGAGAGATATAGGAGGGCTGGCCTCAGCACCATAGAAAAGCCTGGGCCACACCGTAATCCTAGCATTCTAGATGCTGATGCAAAAAATATCGTCAGTTCCAGGCCAGCTCAGGTTACACAGGAAGTCCCTGGTTCACATAATAAATAAACAAATATCATAATCCAAACCAAAAATTGACAAAAATTAAAAGAGACTATGCAGATGACAGAAAAAACTTAAAAATCGGCAAATACAGGGTGTGGTGGTTCACACCCATAACCCCAGCACTTGGGAGGCTGAGAAGAAAGAATCATTATAACTTCAAAGCCAGCTTAGGCTATGTAGAACACACTAGGCCAATCCGGAACAAAGAGAAAGCAAATAAGCAATAACAAATATACTAAGTAGCCAGGACCTTTGGTACAGGCCTTTAATCCCAGCTACTCATGTGAAAGCTGAGGCAGGAGGATCACAAAGTCAAAGAAGAAGCATGGCTCAGGACATAGCTCACAGCTCAGTGATAAAGCACCCACCTTGCGTGCACCAAGCTCTGTATTCAACCCCCGGTTAAAACAACAGCAGCAACAATGACGACAACAACAACAACGACACCGACAAAGGGGCAGAGAGATGGCTCAGTGGTAATGAGCACTTGCAGAGGACCAGAGCTTGGTTTTGAAGTACCTGGTTAGGTGGCTCACAGTTGCCCTGAACTTCAGGGAACCTGTTGCCCTCTCCTCGCCCCTCCACAAGCTCCTGGGGCCACATGCATATAACTAGGCAAAGATAGACACACACACACATAATTTTTAAAGAGAATAAGAAAAGGAAACAAGACACAAAATTTGCTATTAGCTAACCATTGCCCTTCGTTTTACATGGTTAGAAAAACCATAAGTGGGCGGGTGGTGGTGGCGACCACTTTTAATCCCAGCATCTGGGAGGCAGATGCAGGTGGATCTCTGTGAGTTTGAAGCCAGCCTGGTCTACAGAGCTTCCAGGACAGCCAGGGCTACACAGAGAAACCCTATCTTGAAAAACCAAACAAAACCAAAACATAAGCATCTAAAATCAGAAGGAATGTTAAACATTTGTTTTGCGACCAAACTGCACGTTTGACTGATGATAGCCTCTCAGGTCCAGCTGAAGGAGAAGACATGGGAAGTGTGTGGGTGATTCTTCCAAATCTAGGGTGCGATCTCGCCTCGCTTCTGCTCCAAAGGCAACCCTTCTACAAATACAGCCTCTTGGACAAACATGGACAAACAGACATTCCCAATGATGATGATAAATTTGTCATACACCTCTAGTGTCCAGTCACTTCTAGTGTTCAATTAGATTACTTTAAGTAGCCTAGATATGGACTGATAACAAGGTCCCTCTGACATAATAAAGCCTTTGTGTTTGATGTTTAAGGAAAAATGTTTCATTTGCATCCTCCTAGTCAGTGACATTGATTTTTAAAATGAAAAATTTCTCTTTTGCTACAGTTGCCGCCAGCATTAATTTCTTGAACAAACTTTACCTTCAGATCTTTGCCAAGGCCTGAGAAGTAATTGAACATGGCATCACATCTGCTTTGGTTTGCATGAAGAGTTTTATTGCTGGTAGCATTAAAACAAGGGGCATTTATCTTTCTGGGCATTTGATTCAATTCATTTCTTTCCAGTCAGTCTTACTGAATACCCATTGTGTGCAAACTCCCAAGCCACTCCATGTAAAGTGCTGGGGAGGAAGTGTCCAGGCACAGGGTAGCCAGGAGGAGAACTGTAAGCTCTAGGTAGTGACAGTACTGATTAATTTGCCAAGAGTGGCCCAAAGGTAAGGCTGGCTCCATCCCACAAGCTACTTTCCTTGAGCTATTAACAAGGCTGATAAGAAACAAGAAGTAAACTACATATGTGTACACGCTGACATATAGTTTGTTTTGTGTTTGCAGTGCTGGGCGTAGAACCCAGAGCCTCATAAACACAAAGCAAACAGTACAAACTGAGCTATATCCCCAGTTTAACAGGTTAATACAATGTCAGACTCATATCATAGTAAAACTATTACCTAACCAGCTGGGACCAGTGTGGCTAATACAGATCACAGCCTTAGTCCTGGTCTGTTGCTGTCAAGAGACACCATGACAATAGCAACTCTCAGAAGAGAACACATTTAATTGGGGCTTGTTTATAGTCTCAGAGGTTTGGTCCATTATCATCATGGCAGGGACATGGTGACATGTAGTCTGACACTGTGCTGGAGAAGTACCTGAACATTCTACATCCTCCAACAAGGCCACACCTACCCCAGCAAAGCCACACCTACCCAGCAAGGCCACACCCACCCCAGCAAGGCCACACCTCCTAATCCTCCCAAGTAGTGTCACTCCCTGATGACTAAACACTCACTCTCTCCAGGCCGGCTCATCTGCAACCCCCACATACAGAGTCAGCTCCAGGCAAGGTGCAGGGGGGCCTGCTCTCCCAAGTGCTGCAGCAGGTGAGGTGAGGGCCAGTTCTCCTTGGGGCCAGCTCTCCTGTCTGCCATAGGTGACAAGGGGCGAGGAGGGTGGTATCACTCCCATGCCCATGTCACCACATAGCAGACAAGGTGTAGGGCCAGCTCTCCCAAGTGCTGCAGCTGGTGAGGGCCAGGGACAGCTCTCCTGCTCTCACTACCCCAGGGCCATATCTCCTATCAAAGATGGTGAAGGGTGAGGTGGGGGAGGAGGGTATCTCTCATCCACGCCACCACACAGGAGATGAGTGGTGAGCTCAGGTCTCCTACAATCTTATCCTCAGGGGCTGACTTGCTCGAAGCTCCAGAAATGTGGAGTACAGAAACTGGCCAGGGGCGGGGTCAGCTCTCCTGATCTCATGACCCCAGGGCCAGCTCTCCCACGATGCCCAGGTGAGGGGTGGGGCCAGTTCTGCACAGCCCTCAGACATCAACATGTTTCCAGGCAGCCCAAACCAGGGACCTCTGCCTGGCCTTTGGTGGTAACAGACCCCTGTTGCTGCAGGGCCACAGACCTGGACGCTAGTGGCAGCACAGGCCAGGATCCCACCATGGTCTCTGGTGGCATTGCTGGATATTCACAACAAGCTTTTCCTCACTACCCTCAAGTCTCCAGTTCTGCCTCTCTCCATTGTGCCCACGTCCTTCTGTTTCTCTTTCTCTTTCATTTCTCCACCATTTACTTGCTCCTCTTAGTGGTGCCTGGGGTCTCTTGAGTGTCTGGAGTCATCTCAGGAGTGGCCTCAGGAGTGCAGTGTCCTATTCTTGCATTATGGTGCTGGGCAGGGGTCATCTCAGGCTTGTTTTCTTCAGGGAGTGTTAGGCTACTAATCATTCAGATATTTCCAGGTCAGAACGATGAGCATAGACACAGCCTCTCTCCTCTCTGCCACCTACTGATGCACATGTGACACAGGAGCCACTCACTGCAACACTTCTAGGGGAAAAGGTACAAGTTTCTTAATCACTGGATCTGTTCAGGGCCTGCAAGAGGCAGATGCTGAGATGGGGTCGTATGTGAGGGAGATTTCAAAAAGGAAGTGGCTGCGAAGAAAGGGGTGGGGGAGCCTATATCATGAGAAACAGAGAAATGCAAGGGAATGTGGCTGTTTTATATTTATTTATTTTTGAGATAAGTCTCTTTATGTCAGCCAGGGAAGAATTAAACTTGCAGTCTTCCTATATCTGCTTACCAAAGGATAGGATTTCAGGGTGTCTGATCCTGGATCGAAGCTGAGACTTTGTTTTGTTTGCTTTGTTTGGTTTTGTTTTGCTTGGCTTTACAAGACAGATTTTTTGCTGTGTAACCCTGGCTGTCCTGGAACTCACTGTCCAGACTGGCCTCCAACTCAGAGATCTGTGTCTGCCTTCCTAGTTCTGGGATTAAAGATGTGTGCCATCATGTCTGACTCAGCAAGAGATTTTTGTTGTTGTTTGTTCGTTTGTTTGTTTTTCAAGACAGGGTTTCTCTGTGTAGCCTTAGCTGTCCTGGAACTTACTCTATAAGCCAGGCTGGCCTCAAACTCAGAACTCAGAGGTCTGGCTGCCTCTGAGAGGTTTTTAAGAGCCTCCATTATATATCCTGAGTTTTAATGTAGGAATGTGCTTTCCTGATAATTCATATTAAAGGACAGAATTGAAATCTTAATCATAAACCATCTTAGCTAGTGCTTCATGGGTCTTTCAGTGGCTCCCTTCATCAGGGGTGATTTGGGGCCACAGGTCACATTGGCCATGTTTTCAGACAATATAGTTGTCCAAATGGGAGCAGCTACTGATGTTTTGGGTGGGCAGAGGTCAAGAACACTGCTAACAGCCTTCAACACACAGAATGCCCCATACCCAAGTGTCCACTCAGCCAGCAACAGCAACAGTGCTGAGGTTCAGGAGCTCTTCTTGGCTTCTAGGACCTTTTGCAAGAAAACCAGTGGAATAGGCATCTTGAGTGGGCATCAAGTGAGGGACATTCTACAAAGACCTGCTCGGTAGACATCTGCATTGTGAGCTTCCCCATGGAGAAGCTCGCTGAGCCAATCCAGTAGAGCAGAGCTCAGACAGCCCTGACCTAATACAGAGCAGCTGAAGTCAGGCTGCCTGAAGAATAACTTCTGTTCAGAGTTTTGCTGAAACTGGAGAAGTCTCACTCGGTGCCTGCAGAATCACAACCTGTTACTGATTGAAATGACAAGCACCCCACCACACACATACCTTGCAGAAGTTACAAAAACAATTCACAAAAGGCTTGGACGTTAAGCCCTGATGCCAAGCAAAATACTTTGCACTCAGTGACATCCAAGGCAGACATGCTCACGCCTGTCCAGCCATCCTGTCAGTGGAGTTTGGAATTTGAATTTTCTTTATTCAGAATTTTCCGAGTTTTGTCAACGGTCAGTAGAAAAGTTCCTCATAAACACTGGATAGAAACAGTGAGAGAACATTCTAGAAGTCTGCATATTGACATCTCAGAGACATTCCACCTAGAAAGTATGACCTGGAGAAATTAAAAAGAATGATTGCTGTTGTTTAAACTATAAAACACGTTAAGGACACCTCTAACTCCTATGCTCTGTGTTTCCAGTGCACATAAGCATCAGCTCTCGGGGAACCGTGGAACACTGTGGATGTCAGAGCACTACACGGACTAGATGGAGCCTGGATTCCAACTCTGTCCACTTTGTTCTCAGATGGTATCTGATATGCAAAAGGTTCTGCCCAGGCAATGAGACAGCATTGCCTGGATCTCCTATGACATCAGGGGTTAGGTCACCCGTGGGAAGCACATGAGGGTGGAGGCAGAAATATTTCCTCCTCATCTCTGCACTCTAGATGGTATATTCTATGGAGGCTGTGTCCTTCACTCAGACACATCTGTGGATCCACTCCACAACCACAACCCGGTCCTTCTGCCTCCCTGGCTACTCCTTGCTTTTGTAGAGTTCAGAGGACTACATTTTCACTTTGGCTGGCCCTGCCTTTGAGCTTGGCTCTAGCAGCCCAGTGTTCTCTATTGCAAATGGAACAGAAGAAACCACGGTTTTGAGTCTGTGTCTTCCCCCAAGGCCACAGGACTAGAAAGCTGCAGAGTTGGACTCTAAGTCAAGAATTCCTTCCTAACCCAGAGCTACTACTGTAAAAGAACTAAAAAGCTAGTTCATGGTTTACCCAGTTAAGAAAACCCTAACATTTAGAGCAAGCTCAAATTACCCTTGCTATTGACCTGGTATTTAAACTTGCCTGTCTTCATCCAAAACCACTTTCCTACTACATTGCTTAGCTTTGTTTGTTTGTTTGTTTGTTTATTATGTATATGAGTATTTTGCCTGTATGTACATCTGCACACCAGAAGAGGGCATCGGATTCCAAGGAACTACAGTTACCGGTAGTGGTGAGTAGCCATGTGTGAGCTGGGACTTGAACTCAGGAGCTCTGGAAGAGCAGCCAGTGGTCCTAAACACTAAGCCATCTCTCCAGCCCAGCTTAGCGCTACTCTTAACACAAAAATAGAAGAGCAACTCGAAGGACCAAGACCAACCTCGTCCTATTGTCTCTGAACTTCAAAACCCAAGAATTACACCACAGGAGCTGGGTGGGTGGGGAAGAGCGAGCAAGGCAGGTGCTTGGCCATCTTAGGCCCCGGGTTTAGGCTAGTGGACTGTTTGGAGGCGTACTTTGCACCCAGCTGCTTTCTACAGAGGACAGAATCTCACAGAGTTCATCTTCAGCCAGCTGAGAGACCTTAACCTTTCCTGTAGCAATGTAAAGAGTTGTATTAGTGTAGCTGTATTCACAGTGCATGAGACAACAGCGCCTCTTGGTGGAGAAGGAGGGAGTTGTTCTGAGAGTGGGTTTATCCAACTTGATATAACAACCTATGCTCATGGGTCACTGGCTCGTGAAAAGCAAGTAAGGAAGAAACTGGCATCAGGCCTCAGAAATAACCCGAAAACTCCGAATGGAATTGTATTTTTATACAATTCTGTATTTCCAATCACAAACACACCAACACCAAGTGCTGTCTCCCCTTTTAAATTCATTCATTCATTCATTCATTCATTCATTCATTCATTCTGTGTGTTTATGTTTCGCTGGAGTTTAAACCCAAAGTCTTAGGCATGCTAAGCAATCATTACAACACTGAACTACAGCTACAACAAATGCCTCCACCGGCACTTGCGAAAAATAAAAATGGAAACTGTTGGGGTGACTAAATTGGTAGGACTGAAAACTGTTTTATGACAGTGTTGAAACCTCAGAGACTTTTAAGGTACAGGTCAAAAGGGTTTCATCATTGGAAAGTATCTTGTATAGTGATCAGCTAACAACTTAGGCTCTTTGCAAAGGATTGAAAAGTAACAAATTAGCAAAATGATTCTCAGTGGGTCTTAGAGCAGCCCACCACGGGAAGATCGGGGGTTGGCCTTTGCGGAGGGAGGATTTCCTGAATGAAACCTGGAACTCAAACCCAGAGTCGACCTGGACAATGCAATGTTTCTTTCTTTAAAAAGAAAGAGAGGGAGGGAGGGAGGGAGGGAGGGAGGGAGGGAGGAAGGAAGGAAGGAAGGAAGGAAGGAAGGAAGGAAGGAAGGAAGACACAGCTGGGAGGTCAGGTGGACTGAGTTTGGAGTGCGCAGGTGTTCTAACCCTGAAACACTACAAGCTGATGAACAGGAAATCATTCTCTTTGCCACACTGCCCTCTTCCGATGGAAAAAGGCAATGTTTATCACCTGCCTAGATCGCCTTTCTACCAAGACCCACAGCTTCTTGGGAACAGCACGATTTCCATAATGGTGGTTAAAGAAATCTGACCAGAACTCTTTGGAATCAGAGCTCTTAGCTGGCTGACCATCCCGAGAACAGGCTTCACTCTTAACACTAACAGCTGTGGCTCCTCACTCTGCCCATGACTTGAATCCCATACAACGATGTCCCAGTGCTAGGCAGTCTGGTGGTGACATATACAGCTCCATACAAGCTTTCTCCTGCCCCAGTCAATCACACTATCATCAGAGCTGGGTCCACAGAGGTGGTCTAGGCCAGGTCACACTATAAGCCACTTGAGGAAGGGGAGGCATGAGGCTACTGTGTTTCATTTTTGGAGAGTTCTCGTCATGTGAGACCAGTATTCCATGGTGGTGGGAAGGCCCAGGCCTGTAGAATCAGCCCGGTTATAACAACACATACTGTCCTGGGTGAAAAAAAAATAAACCAGACTACATATAAGTTCCTGCAGTATGGTAGGCTCAGTGATTCTCTGTGCTGATAAGAAGCAATGTGGAACCCCTGGCTGGCTGTAAGCAGTGGGAGGGAAAGGAACACACTAGCCAGGCAGTGTTGGCAACTGTTATATTTGGCTCCTGGACCAGCCTCCTGGGACAATAGAGGCAGATGGGAATCTTCTTGGGAAGGCTTGATACTCCACTCATCCTTTACTCCACAAAAGCCCCCTGCATGCCTATGTTTCTCCCAGATGGATCCCCAACAAGAGAAGGGATAGCCCCACCCCATATCCCAAACATGCCTGCCAGAATTGGAGTGTGTGTTGTAGTCCAGCAGAGGGAATTAGTCTCTACAGAAAGCAGACTGGAAATGTGACTAAGGCTCTCCTGGGTTTGGGGCCAGGCTCCTGGGATCTTCTTCCCGCCCTAATCTGCCGACCAGCCAACTTCAGGAATTCTTTTTTTTTTTTTTTTTTTTTTTTTTTTTAAGATTTATTTATTTATTATATGTAAGTACACTGTAGCTGTCTTCAGACACTCCAGAAGAGGGCATCAGATTTCGTTATGGATGGTTGTGAGCCACCATGTGGTTGCTGGGATTTGAGCTCGGGACCTTCAGAAGAGCAGTCGGCGCTCTTAACCACTGAGCCATCTCGCCAGCCCCCAACTTCAGGAATTCTGCACCAACTTTATTTGCAAAAACCAAGCAGAGAGAGGAACAGAAGGTCTCCCCGCCCCTCTGGGCCCTGCAACAACTTGTCTCTCCCTGAGAACCACCAGGCCCGCCCCACTCACCAATGTTCAGCTCAGCCCCAACGCCCCCCCACCCCACCCCGCCCATATAGCAAGCTCACAAGCCCCACCCTTCAACAGCCTTCTGCTCTTTGTGGTTCACACCCCTCCCTGGCCCAGGCCCAGCCCCTCCGCTCCGGGCTGGGCTAGTAGCGGCTGTACTACACAATGGCAAACTGGCAGATGTAGGGCAACTGATCGCGGCATCGCTTGTCGAACCACTTGCCGTTGGCTGCGCCAGACAGGGCGGCGCAGTTCTCGGCTTTGCCGCCGTCGGGTTGCGTCGTGATCTCCGTCTCCCAGTTCTTGTAGGCCAGGAGGCCGCCGGTCATGTCCACCCAGGCGCCTTCCGCGGCCATGTCGTTGAGGCCCAGCCAGATGTTCGCATCGTTGCCCACGCTGTGGCGCGCGTACTCGAACAGCGCCTCGTTCTCTAGCTCTGACTGCGGGGTGCCCAGCGTGCCCCCTTGCGAGATGCAGTCCTCGCTCGCCTCATGGAAGGTCTTCGGTTGGGTGAAGGCCAGGAGGCACTTCAAGTTCACCTTGGTGCCCTTCAGGCACACTGAAGGGAGAGATGGCTGTCACAGAAGGTTTGGATGCTCCGAGGCCAAGAGACCTCTTCCAGGCTGACTCCCACCCTTCACCCCATCCCATCCATCTCCTGAAGCCTGCTTGCTCTCGCCTCAGGACCCTGCTGTGGCAGACCCTGAAGAGCCCAGTAAGAAGGGACATGGTGCCCTGCTCCTGGAATGGACACACCTCTGCTGCAAAGGGCGACCTAGCCAGGGTCACTGACTTCCAGAGATAAAGGGAGTGAAGAAGTCACCTGGTCCCTGATAGTTTCCCCTCCCTGGGATCAAGCTACTAGCTCATACTGCTAGACATTTACCTACTAGAACTAGAGACCCCACTCTGGTTACTTAGTATCTACCACTCCTGTCTGAGGGCCAGCAAGCTTCTACACAGGGGATCAACACAGGGGACCTCTGCTCAGACCAGGTCCCTGGCTGGGTGAGTGGAACTGGGACTTCAGGAGCATTTGTGGAAAAAAAAAAAAAAAGATGGTAAGGAATGGCCATTTCAAAAACTACTCTAAACTAGAGTGTTCAGTGCAACACTGGTCTCCCAGGTTAGGAGGAAGGTGCCCATGGTGAGCTTGATGTTGCAGCTTGTGTTTAGCTTAATTTCTGCATCAGACAGATGGAGTGTGTGGTTTTTGCTGCGGGGTCACATATGTCAGAGCTCCATATTGGCCCTGCCCCTTGCACTTAGCCATTCCACCCAGCGAATATTAAAGAGAAACATTCCCATGTCCCTGAGGGATTTGACAGCTAGGCCTCATAGAAGTGTTTAGTCACAGACTCTAAAGCACACCCACAACACACAGATGCATCGTATACACAGCCCAGAGCCAAGCACACACAAGGTATGCTCACGGCACACTATAGAACAGAGCAAGGTCACAGGGTGGGTAGAGAATGAGAATAGACACATGCAAGATGACCGTGATGGAGAGGGACAACTAACTTGAAAGAGGACTGGCCTGGCAGAGTGGATGTCCAGTCTGTTTAGGCTTCCCCAAGCAAGAAAGTAAAAGCTGGCTCTCCTGGCCACTAGAGTGCCCAAGCTATGAGGCCCTGGTCCTGCTTTGCCACTCCCCAGCTGGGTGACCATGAGAATCCCTCTGCCTCAGACCATCTTTTATTTTTTTAATATTTTATTTTTAGAAGTTTTTTATGTGTATATACATGTACCTGTGTGAGTGTATATCACATCTGTGTGGGGTTGTCCTCAGGACAGAAGGCATTAAATCCCTTGGAGCTAGAATTATAGATGGCTATGAGTCACTATGTGGGTGCTGGGAACTGGTTCAGGTTCTATGGAGAAGCAGTTAGTGCTCTCAATGACTAAGCCATCTCTCCAGCTCCAAGATTTTATTTTTTTTATTTATCTTATTATTATTTGTTTTTGTTTTTGAGATAGAGTCTCACTGTATGACCCTGAGTAGCCTGGATCTCATTTTGTAGACCAGGCTAGCCTTGAGCTCACAGAGATTCGCCTACATCTGCCTCCTGAGTGTTGGGATTAAAGACATGAGCTACCATGCCTTATTTTTATTTTTAAAGTGTGTGTGTGTGTGTGTGTGTGTGTGTGTGTGTGTGTGTGTGTTGGTAGTGTTGGTAGTGTTGGGGGTTAATGCATGTGACATGAAGTGCCCATGGAGGACAGAAATCGTTAGGTCCTTTGGAACTGGAGTTACAGGCAGTTGTGAGCCACCAGATGTGGTGATAAGAATCAAACTCTGGTCCTCTGTGAAAGCAAGCATCCTCAATAGCTATGCCATCTCTCCAGCCCCCGTCAGCTGGCAGATCTTTATACTGGGACTGACAGATGCTGGCCTGGTTGCTGAGATTCAGAGACCATCTGTAAAGCTCAGAGATGCAGAGGGATGGGCAGGGAGAAGGTATGCAGCAGTATGCCCCAGGGCTGTCAGGCTACTGAGTACAGTTCCTCTGTGACTGGCCCGACTCCAGAAAGCTCACTTCCACTGGACAGTGTTAGGTTCCTGTTGGAGTGCCTTCTGGCCTCTGGAGCACCTCCATACCCTCTAGCTGTGACCTACCCAACTATGCCTGACTGGGTGGGTCTTACAGATGTAAGTAAGGCAACCTTCCCTGAGGAAGCATGTGAGGGCTCTTGAGCTTGGCACTGGATGGAAACAGCCTTCTTCCTCAGGTTGCCTGTTACCCCTTCTTAAGTGTGTGTTCCTCCAAACAGCTATCCTGCACTTACCAGTCTGTAAGGCCTGCTTCTCCTTCAGCAGGGCCACCTCCTGGGCCAGGACATCCATCCTGTTCTTGAGTTCCTCGAACATCTTTGAGCTCACCAAATCTACGACAGAGGCATGAGACAATGAAAACCCAAGGTAGGCAGATGCTCCCTTCCCCATCTGCCAGCCCCAAAGAAGCAAGAGGAAATTCCTTCTCCCAGCCTAGATCTCTTGGTGTTCCTTCCTCTGTCCTCTGTCTCAGGAACTCACCCTCCAGTGGGACCTTGTTGCCTGTTCCTGGTTTCTCTCAGGCTTCTCTATCCTGCATTTGTCATGGTGGGGCTGGGATTAGCAGGACTTGAGGAAGCAGCCATTTCATCAGTTCCAATAGGACCATGGGCTACAAAATCACAGAGGTCAATGCCCCTAGGACTCAGGGGTATAGGGGGGCACAGGGCTGGGTATGGGGGACAAATCAAGAGAGCAAGCCCTAGACTGAGTTGAGTTGACGTGTTCACCAACACAGCTCCACCTTCTCATACATACAAGGAGATGACAACAACACTCTGAAATGACTCTGAGGAAGCCCAGGAGAAATGACACAGCACAGGGCATGTGTCCCCCACCCTCCTCAGCTGCAGCTCAGGGAGAGCAGGGAAGCCACTTCCCACAGAGTAACCACTGCAGAAGGACTGGGGCTTGTTGTGCACCACCTTAACCATGCTCACAAACTGCCCTATGCCATGGGCAAGTACCATCTTGAATCTCCACCATTTCACAAGGAAACTGAGGCCAGATTTAAATGACCTATCTAGGATGGTAGCTCAAGGCCCTGACCCAAGTAGCCACAATCTTCCCACCTGCTTCATGGTACATGGCATCTCTGATAGGGACTGCCTGTGCATCAGCAGGTATAGGTAAGAGACAGTGTGTGTGTGTGTGTGTGTGTGTGTGTGTGTGTGTGTGTGTGTGTGTGAGAGAGAGAGAGAGAGAGAGAGAGAGAGAGAGAGAGAGAGAGAGAGAGCTGAGAGCTGTGGGTAAACCCCTGTCTTTCTGAAGTTCCAGGGGTTCCCAGGAAAGGTCTGGCTTAAGGCAAAGGGTAGGGAGTCACCTCCAAGGGCCATTTCATGTGAAATCCACATCGATGAGGTCAGAGTCCACCCACTAGAAGCCTTGCCAAGGAATTGTGGCCAAGACACAGACTTGCATGTACAAAACCCAGTGGTCCAGTGATCATCAAGTGTGGGGAAAGTCACACCCAGAGGACAAGAGCAGAGCAGATAGGGCTGGAGCCAGCAACCAGGTCACTCTGAGCCTCAGCTTCAGGGTTCCATGGGAGCCATCTGGGACCAGTGCATGAGTGTGGCCATTACGGAAGACTGACCCCTGCTATGATCCTCCCCTTCCACACATGACATGATCTACAAGACTGATGAGAACCCGAGAAACTGGCAATCATTTTTCACATTCAGAAATTGTTTGCTTTGGACGAGTATCCCTCACATGGCATGCCCTGGTGGCAATGCTGGCAATGAACCATACAGGGTATTCAGCCCTCCTATTTTAAAATGAGCATTTTTGTAGACAATTATATTCATCTGACTTAAGAAATCAAAACAGCCTGGCAAAGTGGCGCACACTTTTAATCCCAGCACTTGGGAGGCAGAGGCAGGCAAATTTCTGAGTTTGAGGCCAGCCTGGTCTACAGAGTGAGTCCAGGACAGCCAGGGCTACACAGAGAAATCCTGTCTCGAAAAATAAAAAAATTAAAAAATTAAAAAAAAAAAAAGAAAGAAAGAAAGAAATCAAAACAACCCTTAAAATCTCTTTTCCAATCCAGACTGTTCCCTGCAGAAGTCATCTCTGTTACATTTGGGATCTTTCTGGAATAGTTCTCCACACACACAACAGACATTTACTTTTAGTCAGTCCATTCAAATTTTCTAAATAATCACTGATATATGTTAGTTGTTCAGGCTATCAGGATTCATCTCCAAACTTGTATGGCTATGATAAATCCCTTTGTCGAGGGGCTGATAATATAGTATCCATTCTGTTTTGAATTTTATTCACATTGTAAACTCAGTCTTCAGTATTTTGGTTTTGCCTATTTTTAAGACAGAGTCTCCCTGTACAGCCTTGCCTGGCCTGGAACCCCTAGGCTGGACTCAAACTCACAGATATCCACCTGCCTGCCTCCAGAGTCCTGAGTTTAAAGGTGTCCACCACCACACCCAGCGCTTTATCTTGTTCGTTTGTTTGTTTAAAGTTCTGAAGACAGAACCAGGAAGTCACACTATAGGCAGCTTGCACATTAGAGCACAGCAGGAAGGAAGCGGCTTAACTCTAATGCTGGAGTTTTGTTTTGTTACTTTTTTTTTTTTTTTTTTGAGATGGGTTCTGTAGCCTTGGTTGGTCTCAAATTTGCTATACAGTTGAAGATAACCTTAAATTATAATTCTCCTGCCTCCACTTCCAGAGTGCTGTGGTTAAAGTGTTTCCCTTCACTCTGGATTTTATGTAAATTCTGAATCAAACTCAGTTTCTTGCAGCCACTGGGCAAGCAAGCACCCTACCGCTGGATTCTGCCTGCTCTTTGCTGTAGCCTTGTGTTCCAAGATGCTGATTTGTATAGTTCACTGTGGAGGCTCAGAGGGCCTGTAAATTTCTTCACACCCTCCCCTCTCTTTGGCTGGGTTCTAGGGCCCCATCTCTCTGACTCTTCCTGCCATCCTCCAAAGTCCTGTAGGGTGACAGCCTCAGTCATTACCAGAACGTTCCCCACCCATCCCAGGATGACCTCACTGCTGACAGGACTATGGAGGTAGGTCTTGCAGCCTCAACTTTTCAGAGGAGAGCAGAGATGCTCTGAGCTCATCTGAGGGAACAAGGCTGACACCCCATGGAAGTAAAAGTCCATCTCCCCCCATTCCCCCTCTGAGTTTGTCTCTGGAGGACTTTAAATATATTATTAAATGTTGTCTGCAAGTCTTTGAGCAAATTCCACCCTCCTGGGCTCACAGTTGAGGAAACCCAGTCTGGTGCTCCCTGTTGGGAACTGTCCATCTCCAAGCCGGAGGTTTGATTTCTCTAACGTGTTGGGTGCCAGAGGAGGAGCAGATGTTAGTTTACAAAACCTAGTAAGATTATTCTCTGTTCTAAGAGTCAGGGACTCGAATCTCTGACAGCCATCCTTGCTATGAGAAATCCCCAAGCTCCAGGGGTCTCTCACCAAAGGTCCCAGAAGGACTCACCAACATCAGATATGGAGGGAGGATCATGAGGTAACCAGGAGGGTAGCTGCCCCCAGACTGTGACTGCTCCCCAGAAGATAAAGGAAAAAGCTGCTCCTAGGGCATTGGGAGGGACAGCTGCCCCCTTCTTACCTTTCTTGGCATTTGCAGCCTTCTTGGCCTTGGGAGTGGGTGACTCTGCAATGACCTGGGACAGGAAGGAGAAGAGGCAGAAGAGCAGGTAGGTGCCCCAAAATCCCATACTGCTGCTGCTGCCTGGGTCAGAAAGCAGTGGCCACTGCAGCCTGGGCTACACGTCTTAAGGCTGTGGACACAAGGACCTCAGCCTGGGAAACCCTCCCAAAACTTGGCTGAAGACATGTAAAAAAGAAAGAGAGAGAGAAAAAAAAAGTGAAGCAAGCCTGCCAAAGGAGAAAGGCTTGGGAGCCATAGCTACACTGCTGTGGACAAACACCCAGCAGCCTGGCCAGGCTCCGAGAAAGTCAGCATTTCAAAGGATTCTGACAGATAGCCAAAAGCTGTCATTGTTCAATCCATCCAGTGATCATCTCTCGCAGGAGCCAGATTGGGCCTAACATTGGCTTAATGAGTCTCTGCACCCACAGAATTGCCCTTTCCCATTTTGTTGAGGGAACTGGGGGTCCTTCCTCACATTTTTTCCCTCAAAAATCTGTCCTGAAGCCATAAGAGAGACAGAGCAAAAGAGGGGACCAGAGCAGAGAAGGGACCCAAAAGGCCTTAGAGCAGAGGTGCCAGAGAGGGAACCAGGGTGATGTCTCCTGGATGTGCAGTGAGGGGTATCAAAGCTCTGCAGGACAGAGGGAGGCATAGCCAGGAAAGTGGAGGTCCTGCAACAGTGCTGGATTCCAAGCATGGGAAGGAGGAACCCTGTAAGCAGGGGAGTGATGGCCAAGACCACAGGAACACCGATGGCATAAGCAGACCCTAGTAAAACAGTGGGCTTAAAAGCAGGGTTATCGGTGGGCCCCTGTGAATGTGAACATATCCAGAGAAATCCATATGTGTAGTCAACATAAGAATGCAGAAACATCTGACTCCCAGCTGTCCCTGAAAGGATCTTACTGCTACAAGCCATCCAAAGCCTTGAGTCCTCCTGGCATGTAAGTACAGAATGCAACATTCTACTCAAGGATTCAGAGCATGGCAGAGAGATGCTGGGTCCAAGGCTGGGGCAGGAAATGAACCCAAATTGTGAGAGACCAAACTGTGGGAAACTAAGTCCCGCCAGTAACTCTCACCCTAAAGATCCACTGACCCTTTGAAGGGAATTATGTCACCCCCTCCTTCATTGCCTCCACCTGGCACCTGAGACTGCCAGCTTCACTCCCTCCTTCACTTGGCACCTAGAACTGCTTAGATTAAGGCAGCTTCACCTTCTCCTCCATGTCTCCGTTTGGTGCCCAGGACTGTTTTAGGGCTGACATTCCAAGATAAGCTGCAAGAAGCCTGTAATCAGCATCCGCCCCAGATGTCCATCCCTTTCTCTGTATTTTATTATGCCCCTTCCTATTTTCTCTCACTGTGTGCTTATAATCAGGCTCCTAGCCTTCATTAAACAGACCTTGACAACTCTTTGCTTGGTCTTGCTTCCCTTTCTCCGCTCATTTCGTCTTTCAGGCCCTGGTCCTTCTCGACCCATGGAATAACTAAGTCCTGCTGGACGGGACACCAAATGTGTCTCACTGCCAGGAATCAAGCATACTTAAGAATGCTTAGGACCCATCAGTGGGAACAGCCAGCCTGAAGGAGTTCCTAAGGTGTGAACTCACCAGTGTTGGAGATTCTGCAGAATGGGAGCTCTCACACTACCATCAGCACCAGGCTGGAGGAGATGAACACATAATATAGCTCCACATATAATTCTGGAAAGGACCCTTGGATACAATTGATGGGATGTAAGGCACACAGGGCAGAGCTACGTCCTGTCCCAGTTCCAGTGGGGATGCTACAATGTATGACCACGTCTTCACCTTTAGGCAGCAAGGTGGCTCAGATGGACCACTTAGTCAAAAATGGCTTTTGGAAATAAGGTCCTTTGTAGAGTAGTTGGAATTTTCTGTGAATATGACCTTTTAAAAAGCAAAATGCAGGGATGGAGGTGTAGCTCAGTAGTAGGGTAGAGTGCTTGCCTAGCATGCAAGAAACCCTGGTTTTGAGCTGAGCATGGTGGCTCACACCTTTAATCCTAGCACTCAGGAAGAAGATGGATCAGGAAGGTGGCTCTCTGAGTTTGAGGCCAGCCCACTCTACAGAGTGAGTTTCAGGACAGCCAAGACTACACAGAGAGACCCTGTTTCAAAAAGCAAAAACAAACAAGCAAGCAAACAAAACCCTGGGTTTGGCCCTTAGCATGTAATAAACAGGGTGTTATGCACATCTGTAATAAACAGAGAATTGTACACATCTGCAATCACAGCACTTGAGGGTTTGAGGCAGGAAGTTCAGGAGTTCAAGGCCAAAAAAAAAAAAAAAAAAGATGCAGTACCTATATCATTCAGCTCTTCTCTGATCTCTGGACCAGCCTTGATCCATCCGGCTGGGAGAGACATGTTGTCGAGGCCCAGGAGAAGGAACTTAGATGGTCAGCCAGTGACCAGCTGGAAGCAGAACATCTGCAGATCCCCTTAACTAATGGAAAGAGCACCGCCCATCATTTTTGTAAGCGGGAGAGGGCTCATACTGACAGCTGGAACCTCAGTGGGATAATCTGGGGACTGATGATTGCATAACGTAACAAGGAATCTTGCTTCCAGGAAAACTGGGTGGGTAGAAAATGCAGGAGGAAGTTAATAGTTCTTTTAGAAAACAAACAAAAAATTCCTTTGCTCTCCAAACTCCTCTCCCCCGACTGACTCCATTACAGCCAACATAAGAAACAGCAAGAACCTAAGTATGTGTTAGTCCAAGACCTGTTTCCCAAAATGGGCTCAAATGTGGAGGCTCTACTCTACTTTTGCTGGGGAGGTTATCCCAGGCTTACAAACCATGGGAGAACCTTAGGGGACCAGTGTATTTCGGGAACTGTGTAAGCCCACAGTGCCTCATAGTCATAATAGGTCCTAGGGATGCATGGCAAGGACCCATGTTGTGCCTGGAGTTGACAGTGGGGCATCACTAGGCACTAAAATGCCAGAGCTGGCAGGGAGGGAAGACAACTAACATGGCCAGAGCAAAGGAGGACTAGGGATGGTAGTCCATGTGGGGGCTCAAGGAAAAGGAGAAATAACTTGTAGCTGAGTGACAGCATCTGTGGGGACAGGGACAGGGGCAGGAAGGGGGCAGACAGAAAGCTAGACATGCAGATGGAGACAATGAGACATATGAAAAGACTGGAGGCCAGAAGTAAGCCACACGGGGATGCTGTGATCAGAACGTACTTTGGAGAAAGGATGCGCCACTCTCAGGGAGGCACACTGGGAACTATCTGCCTAAAATTAATTCCAGCGGGCTTCACCTGACCTTGGGAGTGACTCTTCCCTACTTGATCTAGAAAGTAAAGCCTGAACCTTAAAGGCTTTTGGGGTTGTAGTAAGAAGTAGGCAACATCCTGGGTTGTTTTCACTTGCAGGACTTTGAAAGAGATAGGTGTACAAACATTGCACAGACTTCTGCACGAGTACAAGGAACCCCACTTGTGCTGTTACAGTGCCTCTTCTAGAACTAGGATAGTCAGAGGGGTGTGGTGTCTTAGCTTGGGGCTTCCCCAGATTTGGACCTGCAGTGTCTCCATAGAAAGATCTGCACAACTGGAGATGGTTCAGCAGTTTTGAGGGAAGACAGTTTGTCCCTCAGCTCCATCAGTGTGTCCTCAGTGGCAGGTGTGGCAGCTGCAGAATGTTTCAAAGCCAGTAGTGGCTCATGCCTGTAACCCAAATGCTCTGGGTGCTGAGGCAGAAGGACTGCCACCAGTCTGAGGCTAGCCTGGACTACAGAGACACTCTCTCAACAAAGGATGCTTTAAAATGACAGTCCTTCAGCAATAGCAAGACTTAGCAGATAGCAAGACTCATGGTCTCCAAGCCTAATGACCTGAGGGTGACTCTCAGAGCCTACAAGGTGGAGAGGACCAACCTCTGTGGATGGCCTCTGACCACATACAGGCCATGAATAATACCCACACACATAAACAAATGATCATCAGTTTATCCTTGTTTTAATATACATATTAGGTGTATGAGTGTTTGTACATGTGCAAGAGAGCACTGGATCTTTTAGAGCTGGAGTTACAGTTGTGAGCTGCCTGGGGTAGGTGCTGGGAACTGAACTCAGGTCCTCTGGAAGAGTGGGAAGAACTCTAAATAATTTTTAAAAATCAAGGTGTATTTGTGTAAAAATGGTATTCTGTTAAATGTAAGCATATATCACTGTTTATGTAGCCCCTCTGGTGGTTTGAATGAAAATAGCTCCCATAGGCCCATAGGAAGTCGCACTATTAGAAGGTATAGCCTTGTTGAAGAAAATGTGTCCCTATTTCTTTGTTACGCTCTCCGGTCGAGTCAGCTGGACAAGCCGAAAGGCTTAAAAGTCACTCATGAGGCAAGAGAGTTTCAAGGAAGCTCTCCTCCTGGAGTCTAGCATTTCCTACCCATACATTAATTTTCCATTCCCGTGTTAGTCTAGTGTATGGATCCACGTGCTCTCTTTCAGTATTTTCCTATTATAAGTGCTTTTTAAAATTGAATTCTGACATGGCTAAAGCCTTCCGCCAGTGTTCCAACAGTCCTAGAAATGTCCTTGAGCAAGATCATGGGCTTAGAATTCAGTAAGATTGTAAAAGCTAAGTCACTCCCTTACACAGGAATTTACCATCACTAAGGAAGAAGGAAGTTTCAGACCAAAGGAGAAATCAGAATAGATACTTAGAACTGTAGCAGAGTTACACCCATACACACGTATTTACAATGGCCTAAGGGGAAGGTGGACTATACAAGAGACTAAAATAGGAACTATGGCAAGGGCGCGAAGCCCTTGACCCTGGCTTCTAAGATTAGTATTAGTGAATCTTAGGTGGAGCCCTTGTTGATCCCAGCTGTTATCAATGAATTCTATCCCAGGTGGTTCCCGTTAGACCTTTTGTGTTTGCATTCCTCTGTTTTATGTAAGATTCCGGTTACCTCAATTGTACCTTACAAATATGTCACCTAACTTCCTTATTGTCCTCTGCATAAAAAGTCTGATGCTCGATTTTAAAATTACACTCAGATTCCACACGAACTCTCCTGTGTGTGTCTGTTTGTCACTCACCCACACTTTGCCCACCCGCGTCGAGAGACCCCATTCCACGCAGACACAGGGACCCAGAGGGTCTGCGGCAGCTGGTGCCCGAACAGGGACACCAGAGCGGGTTAGTCTTTAGTTCTTCTTTCTTTTTTCTTTTTCTTCTTTATTTTCTCAGGCAAAGACAGGATCTCGTCGTGACCATGCTGCAGACGGGCTGATTCGTAGATCAGTTCAAGGACGAGTAAGTTTTTATCATGGGGCAATCAGAATCGAAAGGGAAGAGGTTGTTTCTGTCGGTCTTCAAGTACATGTTGTATGAAAAAGGCCTAAAGGTCTCAGATAAATCTTTACAAGAATTTTATGATTTCGGACAAAAAGTCAGTCCCTGGTTTCCAGAGGAGGGAAGCTTGACATTAGAGGATTGGAAGCGAGTAGGTAAGATGCTTCCTCCCTCAAAAGAGACTGTTGTATTAATAAAACAATTGGCTTGGGAAAACGTGAATACCTTGTGCCAAGACCTAAACAGACCAATCCATAAGACAAGTTCCCTACAAGATTATATTAAAGCATGTGCAGATACCTCACCGGCCATAATTCAGGGGATAGCTTACGCCGCAGCAAGGAAAGGGAAGAAATTCGGTGCTACTTATGGAATTACATGTTTCGGTTATAAAAAAAACCGGGGCACCTAAGAAAAGATTGTAAAAATCTCTCAGGAGACAAGAAGAGTATTCCTTCGGATCCCTGCCAGCATTGTGGCAAATGAAAGCACTGGAGAATGACTGCAAATCAAAGTCCCATAAAGATGGAATTCCGCTCACAAAAGAAGTGGGTAAGGCAAAAAACTAAAGGGGCAGTCTCTTAACCCCATTCAGGAACTGTGGAGCTCATTATAGGACACAGCTCCAGTTAAAAGAAAAACTTCAAGTGGTGGATTCTGATACTTTAGGTAAAATTTAAAGTTATGGTTAAATTATAGTTAAAGTATAAAAAGAGACTTCATAAAGGTCAAAATATAGGTCACTCCTTACTGTTACCTTATTTACAATTTCCCAATCCTACATTGTGTCAAAAAATTCGTAGAAAAGGCTTTATTGGAAGTTAAGTCATCTCCTCAAACATATATAATTCATTCTATAGATAGTATTTTTGTTGGTTGCAGAAAGTAGAGAGCGTTTTGCAGATGGTTATAAAATATTTGACAAAGTGTGGACTGATGATGGCTTCAAAAAAGATTCAGCATGGTAAACTTTCAGGGTATTTGAGACATTTAGTGTATAGAGATTGTGTGTTTTCTCAAAAATTTGCCCTCAGATTAAATAAATTAGAAGTTTTAGATGCTTGCCAGAAGCTGTTAGAAAATTCTAGATTTTAATCTTGGTTTGACAAGCTACCTCTTACAAGCAAAAATAGGCCTATATAAGTAGCACCAGTTCTGGGCTTGGGGTCTCTTTGCCTCTGCAACCAAGCTCTCCCAATAAACGTGTGCAGAAGGATCCTGTAGGTGCGTCGTTATTGCTGGCGAGTCAGGGCGCGCAAGATTCTCCTCTGAAACCTCTTGAGCTGGACCCCACAGTTCAAATCACCCTCACTACCACTGTCTTCCATGCTCCTACTAGTATGACCCATTAAGCCCCACTTAAAGGATTCAACTGCTTTTCTAACCCAAAGTCCCAGTGTATTCCATATTCCTCCAAATAAAATCGTGGTTCGGCCTATCAAGCAATACCCCACTTCTGTTGGTATGAAGAGACACCATGACCGTGGCAACTCTTACAAAGGAAAACATTTAATTGGGGGCTTGTTGGGCCCTGCTAATTAAGGGAGACGTCACCATTATCTGGACAGCTCTCTTGAGTTTGGCACAAAATGGGGTATTCCTTTATCAGCAGGCTTCTCCTCTGACCTTGCCTGGGGAGTTCAACACACACACACACACACACACACACACCTCCAGCCCCCTACCTGTGAAATGTAAAGTAGCTTTGGTGAGATTACAGATTCAGCCTTCTTTCCCATGATAAGAACCTGTCCAGCAAGCCTCTCCATACAAATGAGATATCCTAAGTAGTAGCCAATGATATATGTACCTACCCTAGAAATCCACACCTCCTTCCCCCAGAACTATATAGTCCTTGATTCACCCTGATTAAAGTTGAACTGCCTCTCTGAAGCTGATTCCAGTAGTCATTTCTGTCATCATCCTCACGGGCCTTCTGAACCCTGTTCATCAACCCTGCTCCTTTGTTCTTGTGGGCTGGTGACCAACAGCCCTCTGGAGAAGAAAGAACCACAGGGGCTGCCTTATAGTTCAGAAGGAAAACATTTAATTGGGGCTAGTATCCAGTTCATAGGTTTAGTCCATTATTGGCAATCACAGGTAGCATGGTGGCATGCAGACAGACATGGTACTAGAGATATAGTTGAGAGTTCCACATCTGGATCCAAAGGCAGCAGGAAGAGAGGTTAATACTGGGCCTATCTTGAGCATCTGAAACCTCAAAGCCCACTCCCAGTGACACCCTTCCTGCAACAAGGCCATACCACCTAATAGTGCCATCCCTTATGGTCCTATGGGGGCCATTATCACTCAAATTACCACATTCCAATCTCTGACCTCCCCATAGACTTGTAACCATATTATAAAGTCCAACTTCAAAAGTCCCCAACCTCAACCCTGTTTAAAGTTTTTGGAGACTCAGTAATCTCTTAACCATAACACCTGTAAAATGAAAATAAAAAGGCAGATCATGGGCTGAAGAATTGGTTCAGTGGTTAAGAGCACTTGCTGTTCTTGTGAAGTGCTCAGGTTCGATTCCCAGCCCCCACATGGAGGCTCACCACTTCCTCAGGCACCAGGCATGCATGTGGTGCATAAACATATATGTAGGCAAAACACTCATCTTAAAAAAAAAAGTTTTAAAATAAAAAATAAAAATGGATAAAATGTAAAAAGCAGATTACATACTTCCAACATATAATGAACATATAGAATAAACATTATCATTCTAAAAGGGAGGAAAGAAATGCCGTGATGCAGTTCTGAATCCTCCCTGTAGCAGGGGGTCTTCGCTTATGCCTGAAGATGTTTCTTTTCCTGGGTTTCGGCACCACTTTTTGCACGTGCCTGACTAGCCAGCAAAGCAGATGCCGCAACAGGATCCTTCTGCACACGTTTATTGGGAGAGCTTGATTGCAGAGGCGAAGAGATCCCAAGCCCAGAACTGGTGCTGCTTACATAGGCCTAGGAGAGGCGTGTCTCACACCCGGATTGGTTATGCATGGGTTATGCTTACCACCTCATTTGCATGTCTCACATCTGATTGGTTAACTTGTCTCTCACCTGATTGGTTAACTCTTAAAACCTCATCTTGGCAAAAAAAAAAAAAAAACTTATACTGCCTATGTATGCATGGTGGCCAGCAGTAGCCAGCGCCACCCTGCAACGGCACATGTGGCTTCCCACAGGAGAATACTAACGTGTGACCAAGATATGATTCTTGCAGTATTTTGGTAAAGAATGTGGCTGTTCCCTGCCCTTGTCTAAAAAAAAAAAGTCTGTCCGAGACTAAATTGAAGGGCTATGAATTAATAGCTTCGGCAGCAGACATTTCCAAACAACCTACCATGGATTGACTGTGTTGTGTAGCTATTAGTGGACAGTCTTGTGTAGGTCTATAATGAAAAGGAGCACACTGAGCAAAGAAAACAACAAAATGTACACGTGAAGGAGAAAAGTGTAAACAGATTAAAGAAAAGCCTGACGTTAAATCAAATAAAGGGAGTGGGAACCTCAGCAAGACCCCATTCAGCTAAGCTTGCAACTTGTGAAAAGGAACTTAAAATGAAAAGAATTAAAGAAAAGCTTGGGGCCAGGCGTGGTGGTGCACACATTTAATCCCAGCCTGAGAAGGCAGAGGCTGGCAGATCTCTGAGTTCAAGGCCAGGCTAATCTACAGAGCAAGTTCCAGGACAGTCAAGCTTAGGCAGTGACGGGAACTACTGAAAACAGAAAGCTGGTGTGTGATGATTTGAATATGCTTGGCCCAGGGAGTAGCACTATTAGGAGGTGTAGTGTTGTTGGAGTAGGTGTGTCACTGTGGGTATGGGCTTTAAGACCCTAGTCCTGGCTGCCTGGAAGTGAGTTTTCTGCTAGCAGCCTTCAGATGAATTATGTACAACTCTTAGCTCCTCCTGCACCATGCCTGCCTGGATGCTGCCATGCTCCTGCCTTGATGATAATGAACTGAACTTCTGAACCTGTAAGTCAGCCACAATTAAATGTTGTCCTTATAAGAGTTGCCTTGGTCATGGTGTCTGTTCACAGCAGTAAAACCCTAAGACATAATGAACATGTATTTGAACAAGGGGACCATGTTTCAGCTCCAGCAAGTACCAGAACTCGGCAACTTTGGCCACATGGTTCCAGCTTTAGAGTCAAGGATACAAGAAAGGGGTTATGGAATATCTCTCCACAACTAAGGAAAGCCACTGAAGCCAGGCATATGTCAGAGATGTCCCTGAATGGAGGCAACCTAGACTGGTTATTATGTGAAGCTGTAAAGATGAAGCCTGGATTGCTTTGGAGACCTCAAAGTACTGGAGATGGCAGAACTGTGGGATACCTGTGGGAAAACCACTAATAGAGTGGAAACAGATAAAGAGCAAGAAGTGTGCTGCAGTCAACAAAGTTGAAAGGCGTTGGAGATCTGAAGAGCACATTGATTTTAGACATGGGTATAAAATGAGTTTGGAGTTTGTCCAGTGTAGAGAGCATCTCCTGTGCAATGTATGGTAGCATCGCCTGTTGATAAAATGCTGTTGGCCTATTAGCTTAGGCAGGAAATAGGAGGTGGGAGTTCCAGCAGGGAAAGAATTCTGGGATAGAGTCAGGCACAGGAGAGAGATGTTCCCTGAAAGCTGATGGAGACGGACTTATGAAACTGAGGAGAGGTAGCTAACCATGTGAAAGACATAGAATAGTTTAAACAGGAGAAATAAATTACATGCTAGCGGGAATGAGAAAAACCTTGTGGCCTAAGAATTTAGTCATATATAAGTCTCAGAGTCATTATTTCAGGGACTGGGGTGCAAATGGTAAAGCCCAAGGTTACAGCCCAGTCGGTTTTCACTCTTGCTTTGGTCCAGTATTTCCGCATTATGTTCCTTGTCCTCCCTTTGGAACAATAATGTATCCCTATGCCACTGTATGTGACCTGCTTTGTTTTGATTTTATTGGGGTCACAGTTAAGAGATTGCAATGAAGCTGGGCGTGGTGGCGCACACCTTTAATCCCAGCACTTGGGAGGCAGAGGCAGGCAGATTTCTGAGTTCAAGGCCAGCCTGGTCTACAGAGTGAGTTCCAGGATAGCCAGGGCTACACAGAGAAACCCTGTCTCGAATAACTAACTAACTAACTAAGAGAGAGAGGGAGATTGCAATGAGTCTCTGAAGAGATTTTGGAATTTTTAGGCAGGGTTGAGACTGTTAAAAATGATGGGGACTTTTAAAGTTGGACTATGATAGGTTACAAGTCTGTGAATGTGGTAGTTTGAGTGAAAATGGCCCATAGGACCATAGGGAATAGCACTATTAGGAGGTGTGGCCTTGTTGGAGGAAGTGTGTTACAGAGGAATAGGCTCAAGCCTGGCCAAGTGTCACTCTCTTCCTGTGGCCTTTAGAATCAGATTTAGATCTCTCTCTCTCTCAGCTACCTCTCTAGGATCATGTCTGCCTGCATGCTGCCACACTTCCTGTCATGATGATAAATGGACTAAACCTCTAAAACAACAAACCTGCACCCTAAGTTATAAGCCCACCCCCTGCCTAACGACCACCAATGCAGAGGGGAGCAAAAGTTTATATGACTCCCAATACCAGCCAATTGTGTTAAAGGCCACAGTAGCTTTCCAATTAGACATTCACCCCTACCCACAAACCATCCTGCATCGGGGAGGGAGCTGAGCCAGCTTGAATAGAATAAAGACCCTGCTGTGAATTGCACCAGATAGGCTCCTGGGTGTGTTTTGGGGAATCACTAACACTTCCTTGGCACAACTCGGGTCTACAAGTGGACTCTCTGGAGCAACCAAGCGTTACCACTACAAAAAACCAGGGAGAGGGAAAGGATTAGAAAAGATCATCTGGCCTGCTGTCTTGGCTTGAGGTTGGCCTCCAAAATATTACCCAGTGGCCCCTGGAACATCATTCAGGAGCCTAGTGACTGGACAGCATGTCCTTCATCCCTTCTCTAGGTTCCTTCCTCTCTTTTCTTCCCATTATTCCTCTAAGTTTCCTGCCCCGAGTCCAACCACATTGTCCATCACAGTACTGGGCTTAAATCCAGGGCCTTCTACATACACCTCAGTTCCATTTCCTGGATTTTGTTTTTTATTCTTTTGTGGTGCAGCTCTCAGAATACAGCCTATGTATGAAGCCCTTATGGGCAGTTTGCACTTCCCTGTACAAAGCATGGACGGATACATAACAGCAATTCTGGCTCATCTGCTACCCATGCTGACCCTGGATCTGTAAAGCATTCATATTCTCTTGTCTACTCCACTTCTCTCTAGCCAGGCGCACAGCACCAGTGCAGCCGGCCACAGTGGATTCTGACAGGCCACCTGGAGCCCTATCACTTTTACCCCCTCCCCCCCCTCCAACTACACATCTGTGGTACTGTCCCCATCATGTGTCAGAAGAAAGCAGGGAGGGCTGGGTTTCAGCCAGGACAGACACACTAGATTAATATTTCCCTAAGGAAATGTGTGCTAAGCCCTCCACCCTCAAGGCTATCTTATTGTGCTAAGTGTAGAAGCAGAGGTGGAAAACTGGGAAGAGGGTCAAGGCACAATGCAGTTTATTTTTCTGTTTTCCTCCACCGCTTTGAAAACATTTAAAGTCAAAACTGGACAAAACAAGATCTGGGCACCCCACCTAGATCTGCTTAAACATGTGAAATTCTGGCTCTGCATGCAGCTGGCCCTCACACAACCCCTCACAGATGTTTCCTTTCAGCCCCAGCCCTTCTGGCCCTGTGTCAGCAGCAGCGTGGCCTAGCCTGAGGCTGTCTTCCCACACCCTTCAAAGGCCAGAGCATCCAGAATACAGATTTCTAACATGAAAGCAAGGGTGATCCCACCCGTACTCAAAACCAAACACAAATAGCTTTTGACCCTGGCCATCTGTTCAAGTATGTGACTCTGGCCCTGTCTGTGTCCTGGTGCCTGTGTTGGGTAGGTCTTGGGAGGCCAAGCTCCCAGCCTGGTCTCATGGGGCTCACAATACTTGAGGATAGAAAGTGAAGCAGGATTCCCATGATCCAGATCTGGAGACACCTAGCAGGTGTCTTCTGGATACACTCCTATTCCATAGACTCATCACTTGTCCCATGTGCCATCTTCTCAAGGGACACACAGGAGTCACCTGTGGGAGAGTTAGTGGATAGCCTGCAAGGTTAAGGGAACAAGGGCAGTGCTGTATGCCCACCTCTTCCAGAAAAGCAGAGGGGTGTTGAACTTAGTTCTCTGCCTACATGATTAGTGCTCCTGTTGCTTCCGGCCTCCAGGATGTCTAAACTCAAACTCCTCTCCCACACATTGTCTTGGGCTTTGGCAGGTGTGGGCCCAGCGCTGTTTGGGGGATAATGCAGATTAAAAACCATCACACAAGCATCAAAGGTGTTGCTGGGGCCTGATCCACAGCCTACACTCTGAGTCTGCAAAGGCCCTCGGGAAGAGAGTAGCTGGTGACAGACTACTTACTTTCTGCAGAAGGTCCCTCTTCTGCAGGATCTTAGGGCATGCCATATTCTTAGCTTTCAGAGCATACCCCTTCTCTCTGGAGAACTTTGGGTAGTGACCCAAACAAGTTTCTACTAGCTATATATCCTTCTCCCTTCATGAAAAACAAGCCACCAAGTGTTCTATGACCCTGGCTCCCTCACTGCTGTCCCAACGTACAGAACCAACTTACCTACAAACTGGAGTTTTCCTCTCTCACCAATTTTCCCAAAGAGCCAGAGGAAGATGAGAGGTGAACAGGGGGGTGGCATATGAATCCGGGTGCCCTGTCCCAGGCTTGTGCCCATAGTACTGCTGTGGTAACCTCAACATTCATTTTTACTACCCATGGGCACATACAAAAGCACTAAAAGTGGTCACTGTCCTACACAGACAAAGTGATCGAGTGGAAGCGGTCCTTGGAACCGAGGCTTGTGCACCTCATTCACATTTGAGGCACCTCTCTGCACCACCACCGCTAATCACTCCTCGTGGGTACACAATGGGCACAGGGCAGAGGATAAAGCCTGTCTCCTGCCTTGTTGGGTAACATGGCATCTGTTGTGGCATGCACTGGGAAAACACAACAGCCCAGCTATGCTATCAGTAGGTAAGCAGCTTCCCAGGGACACACAAATCCAGCTACTTCTTTGCAGGGATGGATGGACCTGGTCACACGAGGGAGGGCCCATGCCTGGGCCTCTGAAATTAATGCACGAGGGCTGCAGCCCACACTGCTCTTTCCATTAGATGATAAGTTCCTAACACCTCGCCCTATTTGGCTGACTCAATGCAGAATGCAAATACCTCTGGCTGAAATGTTCTCCATGAGTCAGCTCCCTCCCAAGGGCCCAGTAAGACTGATTTAGGAGCTTTAGCTCTCCTGGAAAACACACAAATACTCCTGTATGCACGAAGCCTGAATTCCACCATGCTGCACTGTGAGTAGACTATCTTCCTTACTGTCCCCAGACAACTAAAGCTGGCTAGTAAGTCAAATGACAATAGTCCTTAAGCAGCCTTTATAGTGCTGATACAACACGGCCATCTTATGAAACATCAGGGCGGGGTTATAAAACACAAAGGAATTTGAAAACAAGACTGGAGTCTGATATGCCAGAACATGCCTGCAACCTAATCCCGAGCAGGAAGACTTGGAGTTCAAAGGCATCACTGGGCTACATAAGACTCTGACTCAAAACAAAAGCAGAAAAATCTAAGAAAGGTAGGATAGGATGGGGAGGGACCCAAGTGTCCACTAAGCCCCTGACCCAAGGAAGGATCTTCTGGGTCTCTTGGCTGGCAGGACCTGGTAAGGTTACCTGGCAGGTACAGGCAGGAGGCCTGGGCCCTCCTCTGTGGCCATGGCTTCCTTATTCCTGACCCTCAGAAGCACCAAGTACACGGTGGGTGGGAGTGGTTTGAATTGATTGATGATTGATTAATTTTTGTGACACGGTTTCACTATGTAGGTCTCACTTAGCTAGCCTGGAATTCACTATGCAGAGTAGGCTAGCCCCACACTCATAGTAATCTACTTACTTCTGCCTTGCTGGTCTTGGGATTAAAAGTTTGTGTCACCAAACCTGGCACTGTGATTTTTAGTGCAAAAGTTTTATAAAGAAAAAAATAATTCACAAAATACTTACTGCAGGAGCCAGGCAGTGGTGGCGCACGCCTTTAATCCCAGCACTTGGGAGGCAGAGGCAGGCAGATTTCTGAGTTCAAGGCCAGCCCGGTCTACAGAGTAAGTTCCAGGACAGCCAGGGCTACACAGAGAAACCCTGTCTTGAAAAACCAAACACCAAAAATAAAAAAAAAAAAACCCAAAAAACCAACCAAACAAAAAAAACCAAACTTATTGCCGGAGGCTATTTCTTTAAAGCACTTTCTCCGAGGAGTCTGATTGGAGACTGGGTCTTGTTAAATTGTCTCAGCTTGAACCCTCCCCAGTGCAAGTATTCAGTCTATGCTACCATGTCTAGCTCCTGCAGGGTCTTTACTTCAGTGTTTGCTGTCATTCTCTCGTACTTTAAAGCAGGCAGCTCCCGACTCACTTCAATTCCATCCTGGCAGCAGACTGCTAAGCAGGATGGTGTCTTGGTATAAAGCTGGAGATGCTAACAACACCAATGGACCAAAAAAAATAGACTTTATTTTTACATTTACAAATGTGGAATTAAATTTTGACAATTAAGAGAAATATATACAAACCAGTGTCAATGAAAAGTGAGGCAACCAACGTGCAGTGGAGAGAAATCACCCCAGGAACCCGACTCTCGGCCTCTTGGGCCCCAGGCTTTCTTCCTTGTGCAGAAGGCTCTGCAAGGACACGTGCAGCACCTTGCCCACTCGCTTGCTGCTCTGTAGGATGACAGGGACAGGACAGAGGTCACCTGCTAGTGAGGTACAAACTGACCAGAAGCCCCCACCTGCTGGCTAGTCTGCCCAATACCTACACATCTGTCTGCATCACAGAACTTTTAAAGCAGCTTTTCATTTGCCCTACAAATTAGGTATACATTCCACAGAGCTACACTCCAGCTCACTAACAGAAAGACCAGAACAGTCTTTCAATAAATACAACATGAACTCTAAACCCCAACAGCATCACAGTTACACCCTGGAGATCCTCTAAATACACCAAGCATGAAGGGCCAGGGAAGACTGCCCAACCATCAGTGCTCCTGTGGCCACGACAAACAGCCACATTGCCAACCAAAGCTGTCCAAGGCACTGTTTTATAATAAGGATAAAAGACCACAGAGAACCCTCCGGCTGAAGAGCAGACTGCCAGGCCATCTTACTAATAAGCCATTCCTAACTCAGCTGACAGCAGCCTCCCAGGTCAAGTCTCAGGTGCCTAAGTCTGCCCCTTGGCTACCTGCAGAGCTGCATTAGAATAGAACAGGTCAGACTACCTACTACTTTAGCCATTAGCACCCAAACAGCAGACAGGCTAGAAAAAAACAAAACAAAACAAAACTAAATAAATGCACAGAATGTCCCAAACCCCCCAAATAAAATCTTTGATATCTTGGCTCCAGGCTCATGAATCACTTTACGATTATAATGTATCAACCTCAAGTCTCTACTGAAAACTTTGAGTGTTCTCACAGCCTATGACTGTGACAATGACACTGGATTGGATCTTAGTGTCAGAGAGAAAGGCACCAAGCCTACAGACCCCAGTCCCAGGCCAGTCATAACCTTTGGGTCTATCCTGGTGCCAGCTGTCATGTGAGATGAGCCTCCAGATATGAAAACTTATGAAAAGATTATTGTGGATTAGAGTTCAGACTCCCAGCACCCAGTAAATGTTGGGCAGATGTGGTAGCAAACTTGTGATCTCAGCTTACAGAGAGCCAGAAGCAGGGATCCCTACAATAAGCTGGCTGGCTAGATTAATGAGCTCTGGGTTCAAGTGAGAGATCCTGCCCCAATACACATAGTGGAGAATGACTGAGGAAGACACTCAGTGCCAACCTCCGATCTACACAGACACACACACACTTACATGAGCAAGAACCTCCCCACATGCACACTCACACATATGCAAACATGCACATATGCATGCATACACACACAAACACACACATCCTCCACTACAGAAAGATGTTCAAGTCTAACAAACAGGTGGTCTGACTACCCATGCAAATGAAGGTGGGAGAAAGATAAGAAGAGGTAAGAGCAAGGACAACAGGAGTGGAGAGCAGAGGCCACAGCCTGCAGAGATAAGTTGTTCTTTGAGCCACATTTGCAGACCCCATTCTTAGGTTAGGGAGGCCCAGGCTCAGCTCACTGATGGAGCTAATTTCCCAACCACTGTAACCCTGACCCTAAGCTCTTGGCAAATACAGGCTGACAGCCCTGGAGGCACAGCTACAACACTTCAGAGAGACCTGCTTATCTTTTACATGCCTCAGGTTCTTCATCTCAAAAAAATGTGAATAACTATGGGGGATAACAGATTGGGAAAAACACTAAGTTCCTGGCATGTAGTACACAATAAATCTTTGCTATTGTTTAAAACACCTGTATTTCTGTTGCAGGATGCTTGATTGCTCTGTGAATCCTGAGATTATGTTATTTACTGAAAAAACACAACACAACAAAACAAAACTGTTTCTAGTTGTGGTGCGGCTCAGTCCTTAGGACATACCTTTAATCCCTTTGGCTAGAATACAGACATGACCTTAGTACACACCTTTAGTCCCAAACAATGAAGGTAAAGTTTGTAGAAGGAAGCACCCATGTTTAAAAGTGATGTCTAATTGAGTGGCAAAGTGATGAATCAGAGAAAGAGCTGATAAAATAGGATATGTATAACTCTCAGTAGAAGAGTGGCGAGGGAAGCTACTTGGGGGCAGTGCAGAGAGAGGAAGGAGGCAGTTTTACCAGGACAGTTGTACCAGAGACATGTTGCAGAGAGAGTTAAAATAAGCTAGACACAGGTGAAGATGGAATGGGCTGAAGAATGATAAGGAGCCAGAAGATTAGAACAGAGTTAGTCTGAGGCCAAGCAGAGCAATTAAGAAAAGCTGAGAGAAGCCAGTTTGAATCAATCAGGTTAGAAAGAAGTTTGAGACAGAATGGCTGAGTTGATTAGCCAGCCAGTGTTCAGAGAGAGCAAAGAACCATTAGCTCATTCAGTAAGTCTCAGAGGCTGAAAACATCCTCGGCCTAGGTAAGACTGTACAGGGGCTGGAAGCTTTCCAGGACGAGGCCTAGGTTAGCAGACTGAGGCAGCAAGCTTCAGAGTCAACAATCATTCTGGCACGTAAAGGACACTTTTACAGATTTCTCATTCAGTCCTCTGGGTGAGCCCTCTCCAAGGGAAGCTTGAGCTCCTCCTGTCTGACGAGGTCTTTGGTAGGACTCCTACTGCATTCTATCTGTAGAGAAGCCCAACCTAGGTTGCTTAGCAGAGTACAGAGAACAAGAGATAATGGGCACCAACTCACCAGTACTTCTGCCCCTCGTATTCTCAGAGCTGCCATCCTTCCCTCCCTGCAGGAGGTGCCCCTAAGCCTAGGCTGGAATGCACAGCCTGGGAGACAGGTCTTCACAGCTTACACTTTGGTGTGGAAGCTTGTGTAAGAAAGCAATGAACTATGGATGGGGCAGAGTATAGAGTGCTCTTCCCACAAGATGGCCGTCTATAAAAACTCACAAACTGTAATAAGTGAGGGCATTTAAAAGCAAGGGCATGAAGGGGATGCTCTGACATGTCGGCATTATCTCTGTGGGAAAGACAAAGGCCTGGGAGGAATATTCTTGGCTCTTGCACATGAGCAAAGACAACAGGGCCTAACATCAGGTGGATTCTCTCGCTGTACTTCTATCTGTTTAAGCTAATGGTAAATGCCAACTCATAGTTTGCTTGTTTTTATAATAAAAATGAGAAGTGCTTTGTACTACTGTTGAGCTCAAATGTCTGGAGTTCCTGCATGAAGGTCTAGGGAATAGCTTTTGCTCCTCAGAGACTTAGTCTTGTTGGCCACAGGTCAGGGTGACACCTGGGTCCAGCCAGCACACTGCCACCACGTCCTGTTATGTGCTCTTGGAGGCCACAGGTCAACACTAGGTGTCTTCCTCTATCACTCTTTACCTTCATTTCTGAGACAGGGTCTCCCTGGATGTGAAGCTCACCCCTGGTTAGCATGGCTGGCCAGCGAGCCCCAGGTTCTACTTCTCTCTGCCTTCTAGTACTGGGGTTACAAGCATGCACCACCCTGCCCAGTTCTTTATGTGGGAGCTAGGGATCTGAATCAGGGCCTCACGTTTGTGAAGGAATTGCTCCACTCATCGAGCCATCTCTCCACCTTTGCCAGCTTTCCCCCAAATACTTGCAGGTTGTGAAGAACTGGGATAGGTCACTCTTTTAGTGCTGGTCTTACCTACTCTCTCTTCGGAAGGGACAGGAATTCAATTCCTCATTCTATAATAATTATGTGACTCTATACAGTCAAAGATAATGCCCTCAGATACTCAAACCAAAATGCAGCCACTAGGGATTAGTGGAGGAGAGACTTGGTGAAGATAAACAGTCACTAGCAGGGCCTGACGCCCAGCCCAAAGCTCTACCCACTATCTCACCAACGCTCTGCTCTCCACACCCAACTTGGGGTCCTAGTGTGTCAGGGGAAGACACCTGGGTGATGAAGAGGTAGGAAACAGCGAGCTCCCCGAGCCAGGCTTGCCCCAGCACTGTGGCCTTACCTCCATCATCTCGAAGATGCTCTCAGGATCCAGGCTTCCTTTCCCCACTTTCCTCATGCATGTCACTACTCCCTTGCTGGTCACTGACACCAGCAAGCTGGCCAGGGAACAGGCCTCCTCTTGAAGTGTGGCATCTACCACATGCCGGCAGCCAATCTGTAAAATCAAGGTTGCTTAACACACAGGTGAAAAATATACCAGAGATCCCAGACGCCCCTGACACAAAGCCTACAAAGACTATACAAGAAACGCCTTCTCAGATCTTATTTTAAATTCTGCTCATCTGGAAAATGCTGGAAGGAATGCTCAACACTGTCATCATGGTTCATTGCATGAATAATAAAAAGACAAAAGGGAAACAAAGGGCATGAGACCACAGACAGCTCATCAGGACAGAGGCCAAGAGGCCATGTGCCATCTTGTTCACTCCAACAGTGAATCTAGAGAGCCACGCTAAGGGGTAAGATGACACCATCCTCCAGAGCTCTGTTCAGTCCCAACACCCTGTGAGCACTGTAACTCTGCTGTTCACGTACTTGATAGAAGCAGGTCTCAAGCCTGCAGTGGTCCTCCTGCAGCAACCTACTGAGTTCTGGAATTATAGACATGAGCCACCATACCTGGCTTCGTTTTATTCTTATATTAACAAGTCTCTGGTGTAATCAGTCACAAGCCAACACAGTTCTGAGGCTATGCGAGATGTCAGACTGAGCTCTGCGCAAGCCATGCCTGACACGCAACAACCAGGACCTCAGTTCTGAGATATGCATACCAGGGTCCAGCTACCTTGGACTCTGGGGTAAAGCGAGTTCATGAAAATGAGCACAGAGCACTGCAGGGCTGCAGAGGGAGAGAGCCCCACTGCTAGCGAAGCCCTCTCTCGGGACTCATCACATCACCTGAGTAGAAGGCAAAGAGAGCACTACATGATGGTTTATAATGTAACTTAATTATTAGATTTGGGTTAAAGCTGCATCTATACAGCGTGTACAACTATAACCTCTCAACCTATGAAGTAATCTCATAGGCCAGGGTTGGAGGAGACCCAACTTCTCAGGGAAAGTAGTACTGCTAAGAGACAAGCTCATACCTTGCACAGGGTGACAATGCAGGGGACATTCTCTACACTCAGTCGGATGCAGTCATAAGGATCGTCAGACAGCTCAATGTCCTTTGCCCCCTCTTCATCCTCCAGAACACGAACCCTTGGTATCCTGGAAACAGGAGTAATGAAAACTTCCAGCCACTGGAAGGAGGAAGCTAACCTCCTCAGAGATTGAGAACACGAGTTGAAATATATGCATTTTACAAACCCCTTTCCTGGAGCGCAACACTAGATAGCACCTCTTTCAACACTGAAACCATTTTAGACAGTACAACTCCCTTGCCAGTGCTCCACGATGAGCTCTACACAGGCTCACAGGACTGCTCTTTAGGAAGACTCACCTTGTGTTGAAGAGAGCAGCTTTTACAGCAATGGAAATAGCATCAAACAAATTCCCACCACATTCCAGCAGCTGAAAGAGAAAGGCACAGAGAGGAAAGAAAAAGTCAGTGTTACCTTTCGCCAAGCATTAACCCAGCTAAAAAAGATTCCCAAGCCATGCTGAATATATATTTAAAAAATAAAGGCATAAAACCAGGTGTGGTGGTTCACATCTATAATCCCAGAACCCAGGAGGCAGGGGAAAGAGTCTCATCATAGGGGTGAGGCCAGTTAGGGCTATACAATGAGAGTTCCAGGCCAGCCTGGGATAGAGTAAAACCCTGTCTCAAACAAACAAACAAACAAACAAACAAACAAACAAACAAACAAAAAACCCCAAAAAACAAAACCAACCAACAAACACACAAACCAAAACCAAAAACCACCAAAACACAAACAAAGCTGGACACAGTGATGCATGCCTTTAATTCTAGCACTTCAAAGGCAGAGGGAGGTGGATCTCTGTGAGTTCAAGGCCAGCTTGATCTACATAGTGAGTTCTACAATAGCCAGACTTACACAGTGAGAGACTGTCTCAAAGAACAAACACAACCAATTAACCAAATAGCCAAACTATAAATAAATAAATAAACAAATAAATAAATAAATGAGAATAAAGATAAGAAGCTGGGCTGCCCCCCTTGGCTAGGTGAGTCATGAAGAGAGTAACATGCTCCCTAGCTGTAGTGCTGCTAGTCCATGGCTGTGGTTACACAGGCACACATGCAAGGTCCTACTGCCCCGCTGAAGTGACAAGGTTCTCACAAGCAGCTGGGTCAGTACCTCAGCAGTGACTGACTTAACTTTTCCCCAGATGGTTGCCAACTGCACTGTAAACCTCACTCTAGCCTTCACTATCAGATGACCAACAAAGGATACTGCATGTATGGACTCGGGGACACTTCTGGTATGTGATTAACAAGGCACATACCCACTGCTCAGACCTTACCGGTATACACTGTACACTAAGTATAAAAGCCCAAGTTTACCATTGGTAGTCTCTTGCTGCCAAGGTCAGAGCCTATATCACTTGGAAACAGACAGCAAATCTACCCTCCCAAGGCACCTTTACCTAAGGTTCTGGGGAAAAAGTCAACAACCAAACTCCCCAAGGAGATAGAGAAGTTACACTATAGAGAATCTTTACATACTGTATGGAAGCATCATTTGTCAATAAAAAAGCCTATAGCCAATGAGCTGAGACAGGAAATAGGAGGTGGAACATCTGGCAGAGGGGAGACAGAGAAAGAGATAGAGACAGAGACGGGAGGGGTGGGGGAGAGGAGAAGGAGAGGGGGAGATTGAGATGAAGATTAAACTGGGAAATAGACATGAGCTATTCACTCTAGACACGGAAGAAGATGGTTCCATGAAACCGAGGACCAGGTAACCCAGCAAGTTTCATGACTTAGAATAGACTATATGGGCAATGAAGTTATAAGCTAGTCAGGGAACAAGCAAAGCTTTTAGTCTAGGCATTTATTCAGGAAATATTAAGCCTCAGAGTCATTATTTCTGGGAACGAGCGGATGGGTGTTACAGATGGCTTTAACTACACTCCATGTTGGGAAGTCAAGAATCTCTCTCTCTGGATTTGATGGGCATGTCATGTTTATGTATTTGTGCATCCATCATCCCTTCTGAGAAAGACCCTTAACAACGCCCAGCTATATAGAAATGCTTATTGCTGACTATATACTACTTAAGACCCAAATGAAAACTCTGAAACTAAGAATTAGATCTGTTTCTCAGGTTTTTGAGAAACAGCCCACACACATTGCCGAGGGTCTGCTCCTACAGTTACAGGTGAGCTCGCAGCTCTTCCTGACACTGCAGAGCAGCAGCCTCTCATCCCCAGAGGTGCCTTGTTAGTTACCATTTTCCTGCCATAATCATCTACGTTTATATGGAGTCTGAAAATACTCAGCAGCAGTGAGTTCAGGTGATTATCTATCCTAGTCAGAAACACAGGAAGGAGCGCACTCCAACTCTACTGAACGTGCAAGCTTCCCTTGGAAACATCCTCCTTCTTAGGTGTGGCCTAGAGCCCAGCTCCCCCTCCGAGTAGGCCAAGTGCAGTCAGTGGCCTGACACTGGCTGACTTCTTCACTTCTGTAGGTCTGCTCCCCACGGATCAGAATGAGTCTGGTTCCTTCTCTTCTCTAGGTCTCTCGTGTGTACTCACAGAAGGATTGGAAGGCTTAGAAAAATCAGTGGAAAGAGCTTATTCCACACAAAATGCCAACCTACTAAACTCAAACTCTACATCTGTTTGGTACTACCCAGAGGGTCCTTGTTGTTAATTCCCTGATAACGCCTATGGGTAATTTTAGGTACAACTCTGTTATGACTACAACTTTATTATAGAACAGTGTTACATGTACTACTTATTAATGTTTTGCATTTATCTTGTAAATAAAAGTATCCTAGGAGACGGTCCCCTCCCAAATACTCTGCATGCTGGGAATGGGTGCTGAGAACACCTTTCCATGAGGAGGAAGGGTAGAGGGAGGAAAAGAGACCAAACCAATAGGTCTTCCTTCAACAAGGGTAGCGTGACAGGGACATTGCAAGGTGACTCACCAGCACATCCACATATAGAACCCAGCAGTGCTCTCGAGGACTGATGCAGAGGGACCTCAGGTCTACGCTGCTCTTGTTGTTAAATATCCGGTAGAGGGTGTTAGCAATCTCTGTGCCAAGGTCATCACCTCCTCGCCCTTCGAATTCTGGGGTAGCATTGGCTGAACTACACAAGGCAGCAACAGAAAAAGTGAGTGAGTCTCTAACAGTACAAAGACCTTGTTCTCTGAGGAATGCTAGAGAGCCAGTGTTGGGAATATCACACAAGGACCAAAAGCTGAGAGCTGTCCTAGCCTTCATGAGGCAAAAGGGACAAAGAGCGAGGTCACTGAAATGAGACATGGATGGCCCTGGATGGCCCTGTGGGTCTACAGGTGTATGCAATGACTGAGACCGGCACTGTGCCCTGCACCTGGCAGTGGATGTGACAGGCCTTCAAGCAGAGGAGAAAGAACAGATCGGTGGCAATGCAAACCTCAGCTGATATAATGAACTCCTCAGAGGAAAAAGAACACTCATCTCTGGCTGGCCTGTGAAGCTAGGAAGCCTCAAGACTGCGAAGTATGGATTAGTAGAGAGGTCTCTCTACACAGCAGTGCAGTGTCAGTGTCAGGCCCTTGAGAATGATTTAGGAAGAGAAAAAAAAAATATATATATAATATGTATATGAGAGATAGTAAGACAGACTCCAGAACGAGGTTATCCCTGTGCTGAGAAGGAAAATGAATAGAAATACAACAATATGCTGGTCTGTTAAGCAAGGGGAAAAAATCCTTTTTTGGACTCTTGATACTTATGCCCAATTACCTTCACAAAGAATTAACAAGAGCTCACACAAGCTACTCTAATATGACTCAAAGGCTTTACAGGACTCTTCTGAGAGTTCTGTGGGGACTCAAAGCAGCCTATTAAGTCTGTGAGGTAAGCACACATCACTCATCTGTGTAGTCAGCACAGTGAGGGCGAGCATCAGCTCAGACTCTGAAGTCAGGCCTGGTGGGGGTGGTGGGGATATATGTGGACGTATATGTCTGACTCCTGAAGGGTAAAGAAGCCGCAGACTCCGGAGAAGCAGGAATCAAAGCAGCACGAGCAGAGAGGCTCCAGGGAAAACAATGCCAGCGTGGTGACCCACAACTGGGCCCAGGCATTGATTTAATGCTGAAAGGATCTTACTCAGTGGTATAGTCTAAGAACAAATCACAGAGCAGCATTTATTGTATAATAATTCTGATTCTCTAATTACCTGCTCTTTCCTTCCACCATCAGCAAGTAGAACCCAAATTAAAGAGCACAGAGAAGCTTCACTGCTGCCATGGCAACGTGGTAGTTCCCAAACTCCTGTCAGCCTCAGCCACGACAGTGAAAAGCAGCTCTGTTATGGAGGAACAGTCAAGACCATGGACCAAACTTTTCCACAGACAGCAACATACAGTCTCTTTCTGACTTTAACACCAGGCAGGCAATATTAAGTCCTATGTGGTTACGTGCTCGACATCACCCACACAGACACACAGGTCTCAGTGTGCACAAACCAATCATGGACGCTTGCCCTTGTCTCTTATATTCACTGAATATCACAACAGACACATTTTCAACTTCCTAGCCCCAGGGTAAACCATTAATCTTCTACACTGTTTGTCTACACTCATCTGTTCACAAAGCCAGGTCTCATTATTTCCTTGGGACTAAACAAATTTGAAGTAAATGTTATCCATTTAAAACAGCCTTTTATTTTTGAACATACCACTCTTTTAGCATAGCTTACAAGAGGAGGAAGATTAGAGGCTTCTGTAACCATGGCCCAGTACTACCTGCATAGTTCCTAGTTGTAGGGTAGTCACCTATAGGTACCTCTATAGAGGAAGTACCGCCTACAGAGGAGGCCAAGGAGAGAGGAGGTAAGTGTTTAGCATGGGGAACTGAGAGGTGATAGAGAGATGACTCAATGGTTAAGAGCACTGTCTGCGTTTCCGGAAGACCCAGATTCAATTCCTAGCACCCATGTAACTTTTACAAAAAGTTTTTACTGTGACTACAGTCTCAGGGGATCTGACAACCTCTTCCAGCCTCCATGGAACACCCAGACACATAAAAAATAAAATAAAGCTGGGCATGGTGGTGCACACCTTTAATCCCAGCACTCCGGAGGCAGAGGCAGGCGGATTTCTGAGTTTGAGGCCAGCCTGGTGTACAAAGTGAGCTCCAGGACAGCCAGGGCTACACAGAGAAACCCTGTCTCGAAAAATCAAAAAATAAATAAATAAGTAAATAAAATAAAAAATAAAGGAAGGAAAAAGCCAGAGTGCCTATATTCTGGCAAAGAAGAAACAGGCAAGGTAGAGAAATGAAGATTCTGCCCTATCACTGGGACTAACACAAGGACCCTTTGCAACTGTGCTGAGCAGAGAGGAAAGGGCCACAGAGACCATCTCTAGGGGATGAAAGCCAAATGCCCTCACAGGTAATGGCACACACCCAAACAAAGGGTCCACACAACAGTGAGCAACACATTCAATAAGGGAGACACTGGCATTTCCCAGGTCTGATTAAAAGCATTTTAATTCCTTTGGTAGCAGGGTGTAATGGCATACACCTTTAATCTCAGACTCAAGAAGGCAGAGACAGGTTCATCCGTGCCTCCATCCCTCCCCCCTCCCCCCCCTTCTTGATTTTTATTTTTTTTATTTTTTTTTTATTTTTTGAGACAGAGTTTCTCTGTGCAACCCTAGCTGTCCTGGAACTTGCTCTGTAGACCAAGCTGGCCTTGAACTCATCTGCCTGCTTCTGCCTCCCAAGTGCTGGGATTAAAGGTGTGCGCCACCACTGCCTGGCAAGATAATGTCTTTCCTCTGGAAAAATAAAGTACTACATAAGAAAAACTAAAATCTTACAGGTGGTCTGTGACCTATAAGGCCCAAAGGAAGTAGTCTCATTTTACAGGGTAGCAAATACAAACAATTTAATAAATGTTTACTATGCCCTACACACAACTCTTAGCACTTCAGATGCTATTTTGTTCAAATAGCAATTCTAGACAGTGCCAGCTGTCTTATCTATATTTATTTTATTGGTACTGGGAAATAAAACTGGGATTCAAAAATGCCAGGAAAGCTCTTTACCACTGAACCACACCCTTACTCTATGACACAATTCAGATGAGGAGTTGTGTAACTTACTGTAGATGAACAGTGTCTAATCAGCTAAGGGTCTAACTCAGGTATCTCAGGCCCCCGACAGCAGCCACCTTCCCATGTTACATACGCTTTGCTTTGGGCTTATATTTTTGTCTCTGATAAAGAATGGGTGTTCTTATCATGAGACTTATCATCAGACCATAGGTGTGGTCAAAGAAAGCAGTCCTGAGAAAACTTTCTGTTAAGTGAGAGAGAGACAGAGAGACAGAGGGAGGGAGGGAGGGAGGAAGAGAGGGGGAAGGGAGAGAGAAGGAGAGAGGGAGAGAGAGAGAGAGAGAGAGAGAGAGAGAGAATGAATATGAATAAATGAGAATGAATGTACAAGGGCTGGAAATTCCAGGCTTCTACTTGTATGTATCATCATGGTAGGTCATAAAACCAAATGCTCTTAGTTACCAAACTAACTCAGTGTCTACATAAAGCGTGCTCCAGTCCCTCTCCCAGAGCAAGAAAAACAGCTCAACCAGTTGGAAGAACATGGGTTCTGCCAGCTCTCCACCCTCCTGACTCATCCACTCCACCCTGCTCCTGCGGCCTGGCATATCTTTGGCCTAACTGGCATAGGGTGAGATCAAGGCGACGTCTACCTAGAGTGGGACTCCAGACTCGGGACCTTTGTTGCTCCCTTTGCAACCACTATAGCCTGAAAATCTATTCAGCCAGGGGACAGGTCAGGCTGCTGCAGAGAATGGCTGACCCTGGCTGACTCCTTTGTGTGTAAGCACTCATTTCTGAGACTACAGAACCTGGGTACACCTCTCTGCTTTGTCACCATCTCCAGCCCTTCAGCCAAGAACGGTGTTCTCCTGACAGGTAGAGAACAGATATACAGTTCTACCCACCAGATTTCAAAGACTCAAATACATGTGATTATACTAAGAACCAGTTAAGATCCCAGAGGGAACTAACAGATACTTGCCACACTGGAACCCAGGAATGACAACATTGTCCTGGATTTCCCAATTACAACCAAGCCTTTCTTTTCCTAGGTCCAAAAGCTCTGATCAAAGTCCAAGCTGAGCAGGGACTCAGTGGGATGCCACCTAGTGGCACTCAGGGCAACATGCAACTAACTGAATTCTTTCATCCTGGCTTTAGATGGAAACCAACTTAGTTTCAAAGTTCTCATTTAAGATGGACTTTTCTCAGCTACTACAATCAAGGCAAGGACCCATGAAAGGTTTAAGGTCCACTTTGATTCCAGATTATGGTAAGTGCTGCCTGGAGTTGCTGGAGTTGGGTAGGGTTAGGTAGCTAGTACCCTACCAAAGGGCTGAGACATATCAAGATGTCTCACCACCACTCACAAGAAGCAGGCCAAACTGAGGCAGTGAAGAGCTACCTGGGTCTATATTATCATTCCAAGGAGACAAACATGAAGAGAATGAGTTAGCAGAAAAGCAATTAGCTTTGAGAGACCAGTACCACTGAGAATTGAAATAATAAGAACCTGGAAGTTGCAGATCAAGCCGGGCTCAGAGTGGCAGGAGGAAGCGCACACCAACACCAATTATAATACTTTCCTCCCACTGGGGAGCAACTGTTACAGCTGGCAGATAGGGGCTCTCCAGCAGAGCTCTGCAGCATGTGGTATCTATATTGCTGAGCACATTCACAGGCACCCAAGAGCCATTTCTGTTTCCTAGGCAGCAAGAAAGGGATTGGTCTCCTCAAAGTCTCAAGTGAGGTTCTAGTACAGATGGCAGCCTGCAGGGCCTAGCAAACTTTCTTCTCCATCAATCGAGGTTTTGTGATTCTTACGGAGCCCCAGAAACACTGATAAGGGAGGACAAGGAATGGATTTACTTGTGCTATGGACCCATCCCTGCTTCTGTCTCCTCTGAAGATTTTTTTGTGTGACTAAGGACAGAACCCAGCACCTCCTACATGCAAGGCAATCATTCTACTGACCCATACACCTCAGCTCCTCACTGTGGATTCTAGGCAGGCACTCGTCTACTGAGATACACCTCTAGGCCCCCCCCCACTATTTTTTTTCCCCGAAACAGGATTTCTCTGTATAGCCCTGGCTGTCCTGGAACTCACTCTGTAGACCAGGCTGGCCTCGAACTCAGAAATCCGCCTGCCTCTGCCTCCCGAGTGCTGGGATTAAAGGAGTGCGCCACCACGCCCGGCCCTCCAGCCCTCTTTTTTATTTTTATTTATAGTAAAGAAGTACTGGAGGTTTATTTTAATGTAGGCTTAATCATGAAGATTAGGATAAGATTTGCTAAGTAGAAAGCAAGGCACACCCAAGAGTACAGGCGTGACTCTGCTTCCAGGGCCAACCACACTAGCTAAGCCTTCTAAGAAAGCTAGAATTCACTACCTTGAGATTATACATCTTGACAGGCTTCAGAACTCCCTGGAAACTGGAGCTCCTAGTGAGGTCCTCTGAGATTTAGGAGGAAATAGACCAGCAGACAGCCATTCTCAGCCAGGTCAGTGAGGCTGCTTTATAAACTAAATTTTGAAAGGAAGCAGTGCAAAGAATATTGCCACATGGGAGTCACCCTTCCTTGACAACTTGGATAAGATCGGGCCAAGCATAGCAGGCTCACCAGCCACATTCTCATATTTAGATACACAGCGTACAGTGAGACTTCTGTGAATTCTGGACAAAGGAACTCCATCTTGCAGCAAGCCACTGTATTTCTGCATGTCATGCTGCAGGAAAAACATTGTACTTCCCATGTTAGACGGTGTCTCCCGAGACCAATGGAATAAGGGTAAAGATGGCCCACAGACAAATATAACTGTGCCAGAGTTGAGTTTCATTTGTACTCAGGCTGTGTGAGTCCATAGTCACCTCAACACTAGGTACCTCTCTGGACCCAGATTTGTATCAGTTTTGCCAAAGACTTAGACAAAGATGAAACAAGAACAGGTAAGAACAGGGTCAGTGACTTGGGGAAAATGCAGCCATCCACAACTATCTTCCACTCCCTAAGCAAGCTCTGTTAAACTCAGTTTACTCACAGCTGCTGCTGTGAATCCCAGGGGAGAGAGGGGACATATGTTAATCTTATATCTCCTGGAAAAAGTCACAAATCAGAGTCCAGTAAAATCCTTCCTTCCCTCCACCCAGCACCTGAGTACACTTTTTATAATGTAGCCAGCATGCCTGTGGTCTGCTCAGGAGGAGTGGGGCAGAAAATAAAAAAGGAGGGGAAGGAAAAGGAAAAGGAATGGAATTACGGCTCTTCTGTCTGTAAATAATGGAACTTGAGATGAGGCCAGGGAAAGAGTCCTGCTTCCTTCAGCAGCAAAGGAAGGGATAGCACCACTATACACCAAACCTGCAGGATGAGTCAACTCCAAGACAACCCAACTGGTGAGAACAGCCAAGCAGGAGGCTGCTGGAGATGGGGGTGGAGGATGAGGTGGAAAGAAAACTGACCAGAAAGATGAATGTACATTCATTCTCCCAAGCTCAACATCCTTCTTAAACTGGTTTCTGCATGCTGTAGGAATCGAAAGAGCAAGATACAGAGTCAGATCTGCAGTTTTGGCCACTTGACCCTGGGAAGTCTCCTCCTCTCTGTAAACTTGATTTGTCTTTTTCTCACAGGAGTCCAATGTGGATCAACTTCTGTGTTTGAAAATGAAGACAGGAAGACTAACTACCATGTAAACATGGCCCTCCTGTATGGACAGGGCTGACACAGTGGCCACTGTGCCTAGACTTTGCTAACTGGTCCTACGCTTTTCTTCTGGGAGTCTAAGCTGTGGAACTGTAGAGGGTCCTTATGGGACAACACCCACTGAAAATCCTGAGTGTAGAATCTCTGAAGGGCAGAAATGTCCAAGTAAGTTGCCCCATCTACAAAGCTATGGCAAATTTCAGCCATGTGTACAACTATATGCTAAGTCTATGTTCCCTCTAACATATCTAAACTCGGAGGAGGTCTTAGGGCTACAGGATACACACCTAGACCTAGCAGGAACCAGTAGGGGATCTAACCCATAGAATGTTTGCTGATCTGGAGGCAGTGGAAACTGGGAGAATGGAGCCTAAAAATGAGATGGACTAAAGTCTCATGTGATAGCTAACTTTATTCAGTGCATCACGCAATTTATACCTAGAGGGCTAAGAAAGGTCATCTGGGTAAAGTTCTCACGAGTTCAAGCTGTATATAATCAAAAGGACAAGCTGCACGTGGCAAAACAAGTTTTTCCCCCATAGAGGCATATAATCAAATAACAATAGCCAGTTGTGAAGAATAATCTGAAGTAAGCTCACTCTTATCTGCTGTAGCTAGGAGGCAGGAAAGCACAATCCAAGAACAATCCCGTGTCTTTGAAGAAACTGAGGTCGCAAGACTCTTATCTTGGGTTCCTGGAGTTTTCTCACAAGCACTCAGAATTCCCTACACATTCCATTCTTGGACAGTGTTCAGACAAAGGCCCTCTGCTGTCAGCACTAGCTTCATTCGAGAAGCAAGGCAGGGATAGAGGTTGAGATGAAGCCTTACAGTAGGAAGTCTCCATCCTGGGGCTGGAGAGCTGGCTCAGTGGGTGAGGACTTGCTGCTGTTGCAGAGGACCCTAGTTAAATTCCCAGCACCTATGACTGTTTGTATCTTCAGCTCCAGGGGATCTAATGCCCTCTTCTGGTCTCCAACGGCAGGAGGCACACGTGTTGTGCAGAGATATTTACACGAAGGCAAAACACTCGTACACATAAAATAAAACAAAACAAAATAAAATAAAATAAAATAATTAAACGGGGAGAGAAATAATGCTTCTGAATCCCAGGGGAGTCCGCTGCTGCCTAGGACCTGCTCTGTTTTCACTCTTCCTCATAACCACGTTACCATCCCCTTTTCTTAGAGGAAAAGATTCAAGTACAGACTGAGGCCACACAGACTGGCCAAGAGCTGGATGAGATACCACGGAGCCCTGGTTCTTCCCAACACGCGTGTGGCCTGCGTCATGGCTACTTGCCCAGCATGCCAGGCTATGTGGCTGATTCTGAGCCACCTGTCAAGGAAGTGTTCTCTGCAGAGCAAGAGCAGGAAGAGAAACAGGGTATTGTGGACCAGACGATCGATATTACCTGTGCTTGGTGTTTGTCGAGGCACCTTACCATTTGCAATGTCACTCGACCCTCATAATGACCATATGCTGCGCTTCCAAGCTGAAGGCCTTTTTCACTCAGAGAAAGAAAAGCTTAGCAAGCATCAGGCGATTAAAACCAGGTTAGGTCCCCTAACTGCCTGGTGAGTAAATACCTCCTGGATAAATGAACGACTTAATAAACATGACAGGGCTCACTTTCTGAATCTTCTTCTTTCAATCTTTTTTAGGGTGTGTGTGTCGGGGGGAGGGGGAGAGCAGAGATTGAATCTAATGCATCCTACACGCTATGCAAACACTCTACCCCAGAGTGACATCCCAAGGATTTCTCTTGCTTAAAAACAGCCTGCGTAGTACTGACCAGTCAACAAAGAACTCCAGGTAGCCTTCATTCGGTTTCTCCAGCTTCGGTGTCCCCATTTCTGCTTTCACTCCCACCAAGATGTCTGTGTGACCCTGTAGACACATCCAAGAGTCCTTCTCAGGAACAACCACACTCCTCTTCAAGACGGCTGTGGTGTTTCGGCTTGGGATATGGTATTCTAAGATGAGGAGTGCTTTGGGTCTGGAAAGATGTATTCTCCCCGTATGGCTTGGGGACACTGGTCTCCTCAGGACCAATGTGCACCCCCTCCCCCAAGACAGCAGGGCCTGTAACTGATCCATTTCTCCACCTGGGTATGAACAGTGGCCACAGAACTTACCAGCTTGACTCTGGCAGACCCACTGGTGTTAGACACCACATCAGTCTCTACTTCAACACATCGGTAGTCCTCACAGCCACGGCCATCCACCCGAAGGTCTTCCTAAAGGAACAAGGTTCATGATGTGGTCCCAAACTCAGACTCCCTTCCAGAAATACACAACCTCCTTTTGTCTCAGTGGTTCACCTCAAATTTTGTCCTCACACTACTAACAATACTACCAGCCCAATATAAGGAAGAGACTCAGTAGTGACTTATCCTACAGTTAATGATGAGAAAACTATGGTTTCATGTCAGATGTGCCTTCACTACAAAGGCCTGGCATGTTTGGATATACAGAATACATGCATTAAAGCAAGCAAAATGGAGACACAGACACACAGACAGACACACAGACACGCAAATCTGTAAGGCTATGCTTTGCTAAAGCTACAGACACAACTGTCTCAACCTGAGCCCTGTTTACTCCAAATTTGTTCTACAAGACCTGTTATACACAATCTAAAACATTTAACCTTCTAAAATAGTCAACAAACTAATGCAGGTGAGCTACTTGTTTCTGTAATGAGGAGGTAGGTAGCACAGCTATGTTTATTCCCTTAGGTACTATGACTGCTTTTCCCCCATTTGCTGAAGGGAAATACACAAATTCCCACCTATCCTTTACAGAACAGTGTGTTAACCCTGTTGTATGAGAAGTTTCCAGGGTAGCTACATGCTGCCTGTCCCTTATGCAAATCTACTTATGTTTTTCATTGTCTACTTATAACAGCACAACTCATAGGTATCTATTTTATGTTGTGCTATAATCTGATATTTGTCACTCCCAAGCATGTTGGTGTCTTTAGGTTGGCTTTGTGCCTTTTAATCCTTTCGTATTTCTGACAACATAAAATGTTCTAGCCATTAGTTAGTTTTCCCTGCCCTTCCCCAAGGAGCTCTGGTTCCTCTTACTGGCAGACAGTATTCAAAAACCAGGATATGGGTGCTAAATTTGCTGTGGAATTCTAGAACATCTCAGCAAACAGAACTAGAAAGAATATATACCAACCATCAAGTCTTCATTTAGTTCCCCATCTATCAAGAAGCCAGGAGTTCAAATCAATAGCTCACTTCCCACTTCATGTTCACAGTTCATTCCAGGCTTTTTCTTATTTGTAACATTTTTCTCTGAGTCCCAGTACCAAATCTCTAGAGATGGAGGTAGGGAGAAACCTGGCTGTCATTATCTATCCCATATTTCCATATACCTTTTCCCTGAGTATATACATTGTCTCAGGGCTGCTAACCATTCTCCCGGGAGAAATAAACTTTGCAGTAGAGTACAGTTAGATACAATGTCTCGGTTTTCTTCTCCTCACCCTTCCTTCCCTTCCCTATAGTCACAGTATTTATTTGTAAACCCAACTCCTTTGCAACATTTATATTTCTGTTCCACTGAATCCTGGTTACTTTTAATTTCTTATTTACTTTCCCAGGGTTATGGAATGTCACTGTGACTCCTCCAGTCAAATAGCTTTGAGTAACAACCTCTTCCCTTTATCTAATTATGTTCTTTCCATACCCCCCCTCTTTTCACTTCTTTCCCATCTACTGCCAACAATTGGGTTTCTTATTGAAATCCAGTTTATCTTGTATTTCCTCCGTTCAAATGAGCAGATTTTTTTTTACACCCTCCCCTTTTAAATTAAGCATTATTACACAAAACACACATTTGCATAAATCTGGCATTTGGACCCCTCTATTGAAACAACTTAGATTTCTTGTAATAATCTAGTGTTGGGGGTAATAATCCCCTTTACTTATATGAAGGGTGGCATATCATTTTACATGTTTTTTAAAATTTTTATTTCCTTTATCTGTATGAGTGTTTTGCCTGCCTGTGAGCATGTGTACCTCATGTAAGCCTGGTGCCATAGATGTCAGAAGGGCAGCACTGTATCGGCGTAAGCGAAGCTTCACATGGTTGTGAGCAGCTGTGGGTTCTGAGAACTTACCCTGAGTTCAGTGAGAGTAGGAAGTGCTCCTGTCACCTTTCTAGGCCCTACACATTCTTTTTACACTTGTCTTTCTTCAGACACTTAGGTGTACACCAAGGAAAGCCAACACACAGCGCACACAATAAAATGCCCCAAGCCATCTCACTAAGCTCTTCCTCATTCTTCAAATACCCTTGAAGGCATTTTCTAAAACTAGATGCATTCATTTTATTTTATGTATGTATGTACACGTGTGGCACGTGTGTGTGCTTGATGCTGGAGGAGGTCAGAAGCAGTCATCAGATCCCCTGGAACTGGAGTAGTGGATGGTTGTGAGCCACCAAGTCAGTGCTGGAAACAGCTCTGCAAGAGCAACGGGTACTCTTAATCACTGAGACATCTCTCCAACCCACTTTTCCTCCCTGCTTTTCTTTCTTTCCCCCTCTCTCTTTCTTTCTTTCTCTCTTAAACAAACAAGCAAACAAGCAAGAGGCTGGAGAGACGGCCCAGTGATTAAGAGCACATACTGGACTTCAGTTGGGTTCCCTGCAACACCAGCTCCAAGGGAGTCAGCGCTTCTGGCATCTGCTGGCACCTGTCCTCACTTGTGCACATGACAACACATAATCAAAAATAATAATGAACTTCATCAGGTTCTCAAAGAGGGTGGATGTTCTCCAAAGGAGAGGGGGAAAACAAAGAAAGACTACTGCCATCCAAGACTGAAGGATCCGTTCTGAAAGTCAAAAAGGAAGGAAACAATTTCTGGCATCATGATGGCATGGACCCTGACCTTCAGCACAGACTAGAACACTGCAGACTGGGGGCTTCTGGATGCTGCTAGCTCCTGGTGACTTGCATAGCAGTTACCCACATGATTGTAACAACTCTGCTACTTGGAAATGGTATATGATAATTGGTGCTACTACTTCAACATACTCGGGAGGGTTCTAGACTAGAAACAGTTCTCGAAGGTGACCCTTCAGTTACCTTGCTTTGACATGTCAAATACCTTGACATTTCTTACAGGGGACTTCAGATTTAAGTGTCTTCCTTCTAGAAAATAACTTTATCTGGCCTAGCATTGCAGGCCCAGTCACAAGAAATGGAAGGTAAAAACTAGGTACCAATTGTTATTTCACTTTCCAAGTTCCCTGAGCAGCTCTGCCTCTCTTTGGAAGGCTATGGCTCAATAAGGCCACAGACATGGGCAAAGGTTTTCTGTGCCATGGGTTTTTGAATGGAAAGGGCAAAGGGCTAAGCAGGAAATGTGCTGGGGATTAGTTCCAGTTGTGACTGGTCAGACTGACTTCTCAATCTCATCACTGAAGACCAGACTCAGGTAAAGATCGAGCTAAAAGAGCTAGAAAAGGAGCAGAAATACAGAAAACAGCAGCTAAGCTATGCCTTCCTCCAGCAGCCAAGAACAAAGCAATGACACAGCTTTGACAGACCCCAAGAAAGCCTTGTTTGAAAGCCTAATCAACAGCCCTAGCCTGGTCTGGCTATGAGGCCAGCTTTAACACCTACTAGGACAGACCAGCCAGTTGGAGTTATAGCTCTGTAGCAGCCACCTGACTTACTATCCACCCTTAACAGGGCCAGAGGTAGGTGTGTGATCCAAGGCATGCCACACAGGGGGTGACCAGCTGTATTTGTAATGAACCACTAGCAGCCCAGACCAATTCTCTCAGTGAAATTGGATGTCTGATCTAATTAAAAGTTGTTAGACTAGTGCAACAGGGTGGCACACACCTTTATTCCAAGCACTCAGGAGGCAGAGGCAGGTAGATCTCTGTGAGTTTCATGACAGCTAGAGGTAAATCCGTGTCTCAAGAAACCAAAAAGTTGTTAGGCCATGATGTGATTGAGAAGCCAAGCAAAATTGAAGGGGTTGGGCGGGGACGATGGGACAGACTATACCAAGATGGAAGGGAAGCTGGACAGCAAGAGACCACTGAGAAAGGATACAGTTTGGTGAAGAAAAGAAGATGATTCACCAGAGAGTCACCAATCATTATGGTTCTTATGAGAGAAAGTATTATAAAGCTCTGGATGGAAGATTTCCAATTTTTGCAATGAACCCACTTTTTCTTCAGGTCATTTAAGATTTCCTGAACCTGTAGAATTTAAATCTCATCAGCACTTAATGTGTCACCATGAAGACTAGGGATATGGAATGACAGAGTCACACTTCTGGCAAAAAAAACAAAAAAAAATTAAAAACTCATCAGCACTTAATGTGTCACCATGAAGACTAGGGATATGGAATGACAGAGTCACACTTCTGGCAAAAAAAAAAAAAAATTAAAAACTCATCAGCACTTAATATGTCACCATGAAGACTAGGGATATGGAATGACAGAGTCACACTTCTGGCAAAAAAAAAAAAATTAAAAACTAAAAGGGAAGCCCCACCCCTAGGATTGACTACTTTAACATTCCCATACAACCCACTGTGCATATACCCCACTATTACTAAACCTGATCTTGAACTAAAAAGCTAATGAGTTGTGGGTTTGGATTTTTATTACTCAAGTTTAATATGAAACCTAATGACTGAATTTTGGCATTCCTTACTCTATATGAAGTAGAAAATAACAGTATGTCATATGATTTAGAAAAGAACATGCTTTCACTTGCATTATGTAGTTTAAATGGTAACAGGTCACCTTACTATGATGACTACATCACAAGATCAACTGTAGGGACAAGGCTTGTAGAATACTAGATTATGGTTGCCAGGAAACATTCTTCACTTCTCTTGAACGTTCAAAAGCAGGACTGAGCCCAGATCGCGGTAGTCATTGTAGCTACCCAAAGATCTAAGCGCCCCACAAGTAAAACAGGTAAATCAACAATTACACCATAGACTACCAGTCTGCTTTGAAAAATTCTTCTCAGCGGGTGGTGAAAAGGCATGCCTTCTGCCAAGGCAGGACTGATAGGAGTTACACACCAGCCTTGGATATAAAGCTCTCCTCCTCAAAAAAAAAAAGCAAAAAAACAAAAGGGTTGAGAATGCGGTTCCATGATAGAATGCCTGCCTAGCATGCACAAGGCCAAGAGGTTCAACCTCCAGCACCGCCAGAAAGAAAAACACTCCCTATTTTTCTCTATTTGTAAGACATGTGTGTGTATATGTCAGCGTGATTTCTCTTAAGATTGGGTCTTTATAGCTCAGTCTGGCCTTAAACTCCTGATTCTCTTGTCTCCACTTCCCAGCTGCTGGGATTACAGGTGCCAGCCACCAAGGTCTGGAGCATGCTAAGCACGCACTCTATTACCGATGCATTTCCTTCTTTCCTGTTTTTAGGGGGTGTGTGGCGTGTGGTGTTTGCTGTCAGAATTTTAAAGTCCTTTTCCCCCTCGGATACACGGCCTCTGTGTGCAAAGTCACCAGAGTCCATTCACGTGCCGCTATTCTGATTACAGGATCTCGGGCACTGCACTCTCAGGTCGTGCAGAGGCCACAAGGACATTCCTTCATTAAACTGCAGCCTCGGGAACTGCCCGCCCGCCGCTCCCTGATGAGCTAGGAATCTCCTCCATCCCGAGAGCTGTGGACATCTAGGCATACAGGACGCACACTCGCTGCAGCACTAAGCCTCGGGCGTCCGTCCTGACCACGTGGCCGCCCCGCACCTCCTCCCTGCGCAATATGGCCTGCACTCGCGGCCGCCACCGCTACCTGCACTCCATGAACGATGTAGACCTTCTCGGCCTCGCTTAGCGCCACCGACGCCATGCTGCTCAGCTCACCGCGCGCGCTGGCGTGTCATCAGCTCGCGCCTCTCCCCACCGCGCCTGCGCGTCATCAGCCCGCGCGGTGGCCGCTCCCGCAGCCGCGGCTGCCGCCACCGCCTGGAGCTCCATGGGCTTCTCCTTCGCACCGCCCCGTGTGAGGCCGAGTCCGGCAAGCCGTGGCGCCGGGTGCCCGTGCCATCGCGGACGCTGGCGGCTGGGCCCCGGGGCAGCAGCAGGCGGCGCGGGACTGCTAGCTGCCTCCAGATTGACGGTCAGTGCAGTGGGGAAGCCCCAGAAGGAGGGAGGCGCGGGGCCCCAGCCGGGACTGGATGGGAAGCGCGCAACCCGAGCGCTCGGGCCGGAGTCGAAGTAGCCGAGCGCGCGCACGTGAGACACTTCAGGAAGGCGGAAGTCGTGCTGCCCATGAGGGACCATCTCCTCAACCCCCTCCTAGTTGGTCCCTAGGATGGCTGAAGGAAAGAGACCATGGATCCCTCATTAGGTCACTGGTCGGGAAGGGTCTGCACCAGGAATGGGGCGCCAGCTTCTCAATTTTCTCACCCCTCCTTCCATTCCAGGGATCGATCTCTGTCCTGTCTTCCCTCATCCTTTCCTCCCCTACTGCCCATCATCAGATAATGGCCCAGAGCTTTGCAAGTTACCCTTGCCCCGTGCGGTTGCTGGAGTATTGTCCCAAAGAGAGTAGGGAGAGTGTCTTGCACTTCGGGATGCCTGGATGGAAGGGATCTCCGGGGAAGATGGATAACTTCATGAAAGAAAACCGACCCTGGGAGGATATGGGACCTAGGTTATCCAGAAAGGATGCCTGCAAGGTGAAGCTGGGGTCATAGTGAGGGGCCCTTTAAGGAAGAGAGGGGATATGAACTAAGTTTTAAAGGGTCTCTCTGAGAAAATGAGGGGAGACTTGGTAGAGACTTACCTGGTGTTCTATTTTAAACAAAAGTAACCCTTCAGCTTAATCATCAAGAAATAAAAGGTGCTGGCCACCCTTTGCCTTTAATCCCAGCGTTTGGGAGACAGAGCTAGGCGGATCTCTGAATTCGAGGTCAGCCTGTTCTACACTGTGAGTTCAAGGACAGCCTGAGCCACATAGTGAGATCCTGTCTCAAAGACACTGCCCCCACTCGTCGAAAAAAGGCTTTTTTTCTCTTGTGCTAACTAAGTAAGTAAACAGAACACTAACCAGAGTCCTCCAGGGTAGAAGGGAAGGCTCTTGTGAGCATAGCCACAGAGCATGGTGATTAGAGTTGTCATAGTGGATTACTGACTACGCTGAGATTTCAACAGTAACAGGAAGTGCCTGGCTATATTCCTAGGTACTGAACTGTTAGCTGCTGAGCCCTCAAATGATAGCCTCTTCTTGATAGACTGGATATGAATTTCCTGCGTCCATACATAATACTTACTACAGGTGCTCCTGAGACGGCTTCCTGTAGGGTTGGACTTTGCCCTCTAGGGTAACTGGAAAAGGTGGAGCCAGACGGCTTTCTTCCTTTTTTGGAGGAACAGATGCCACACTTGATATAGCACCTAGACACCATCTCTGGTTGAACAACTAGATTCTGTGTGAGGAACTGGTGAAATAGCAAGGGACTCCTGCTAGTAGGGTATCTCGTGCTAGAGATGACTGGAAAGAGAGACCATTTGAATATATAGTGGGGTGGGGGTGGGGTAGGGTGAAGATTGAAAAGTCAGAAAAGATACTGGAAGAAAGTTTGACTTGAGTTTAACTACTATGAGCCATTTTCCTGGGAAAAAGTCTTTGGGCATATCTTTAAAAGTGTGTTAGTGGCAGAACAGTAGCATGTGCAAAGGCCCTAGGTTCCCTCCCCAGCACCACACGGGCATATCCTACCCCCGACAGCAGACAACAGGTTCTTTCTGAAGAAGGGTCAGTGTTATCTATTTGGTGACTGATTTTATGAGTAATATCTGGTATTAGGTTCAGAAGACTTCAAGAAACATAAACAGTGGAGTTTATATTCTCTGCTGGAACACTGCTGTCATCACTAGTTATTTTTCCTATGTGATGCTAGAGCATTTTCATCATATTCATTGAATGCATTAGATGTCCTTAAACCTCATAACTCATAGTTCTTATTTATTGAAGCTATTCAAAGAACATATTAGAACCAGAAAAATGAAATACCCAAGGATGGCACATTATATTGTGTTATACCAGTTTGCTTTTTCATTTCTCTTGGGGTTTTTGTTTGTTTCATGCTGTTTTGTTGTTGTGTCTTTTATAAAACCCAGGCTCTATTAACTTTCTATGACACTGTGTGATGCTTGTTGTATGCCAAGAACTTTACAAAGATTCAATTCTCAGAATAGCCTTATGAGGGCAATTTTACAGTTTAGGAAACAGGCACAAATAGCATAAGTGTCTGAGCAAAGTCACAGAGCACATAACTAATATGTAGCAGAGGCAGGATTTGAGTGGAGGCTTTGTGGCTCCCAAATGTCACTTTCTGTAGCCTCTCACAAACTCCATGTCATCTACCAGGGGACCTAATGCAGAACACCCATGTTTGTTATGAGGCTGGTAACTATCCTGTAAAATACTGCTCAGTTTCATTCCATCAATTTTTGATGCTGGTGCTGGAGGCTCATGAGTCCTGGGAAAATATTCTGTCATGGAGTTATATCCCTAGGCCACAGATTTCGTTTCAAAAGCAAGGATGGATATTCTAGCCTGAATTCACTTCTCTTGAATCCTTTCTAGAAGAACACGGAATATGATTAAGTCCTGTCCCTGTTTAGTTCACTTTATCAGATAAAGGAAAAAGTTATGTGCAAAGCAAGGCTAAACGCCAACTCGCTAAGAAGAGAGCCCTCCAGAGCGGAACCTGGGATATCTGGAATGAAGGGAAGGGTTGACTGTGTGATATGCGTGCTTAGAGAGCCAAACATTCAGGAAGTGTCCTAATGACGTTCTCATGGACCAAAAACACGTGAAGAATTAGGCACTTGCTTAAAAGACGTATAGGATTTACTATAGCTGAGGAGTCCAGGCCCTTGAGCTAGTACATGAACCAGATAGTAAAATGAAGTACTCAATTGAGCTGGTTGGTAATTAGGGCTGTAATAAGGCACTAATTGTGCAAGTTAAGCACCAAGTACAAGAGGGAAAAGAGCTGCTGCTAACAGCAATAACATGTAAAGAAGAAGTAAATATGTCCCACCCACCCTGGTTCATTAAAGCTATAAAAGCTACTTAGCAAAAGCGCCTGGGGCAGTGCTCTGAACTCTTAGAACCTCAGCAAGGGGATGTTTCCTAAGGATCTGTTTCCTTTGCATTTGTCCTGCCTGGGCCTTATTTATGAATACTAGATATAAACAGCCTTTCATAATTTAACCTTGAGTCTGCATGTCATGTCCTAGATCTTGTGGTTTGGGACCATAGCAATGGAAAAATTGGTAGCAATACATGAGCCACACTTATTATTTCATTATTAGGGAAAGGCTCCTCCATGTTTCATGTTAAGAGACCTGTCTAAGCTTCATAAGGTCCTGTGTGAGAAAATGAGTCACACATCCCACTTTCCAGGTATATAGTACACCACCCTAAGAGCTGTGCTCAAAGACTGAGGGCTAAACTGGGGATAATATTTCAGTATTGACCTAGAAGGGAAGGAGGTTGACACCACACCGCTTCTAGTTACACTTTTGAAAATCGTTTGCTTTCCTCTTGGGAAATTTCCTGAGTCACTTAGCCAAGTTACTCCTGGCAGTCAGATGTGACGACGATAGAGCTAGAGGCAAATATCGGTGCTCTCATCATCCCAGGACTTTGCAGGAAAGTTAGGAAATCATATCCTGGGACTTGTGGCCTTCAGGATGCACAAACACTTGATTGAAGTGTTTGAGTTTTCTTCGATGACTAAGGCCGTTGGTTGTCTCCCATTCAGTGTCAGGGGTGTGGGAATACCTTGGGCGAGTTCAGTCTCTCAACTTGACAAATTGAGTTTAGTACCCCTAGCCACAGTCTTGTTGTGGTAAGTCTTAACCTTGGCACATAAAGTCTTATTTCCAGACCAAGTCAGTAGCAGAGAATCCAGAAAGACAGGTTGGTTAGGAAGATAAGGATCTGTAGTGTACAGACTCCAGGGCTTCTAGGGCTGTGCACTGGGCTTGGCTGCTCACTTGCTTTGTGTCTAGAATCTTTTAGCCCCACTTTATCCCAAACCCCTTTCTTGCTAATTTATAAAACTCATACTAATTCTGGACCTACGAAGATTTAAATATTGTCTTGATAGCTCCGTGGGTAAAAGTGCCAACCAAGTCTGACAACTTTAGGTTGACCTCCAGAACTCACATGGTAGGAGAAAAACTACTACCACAAGTTGTCCTCTGACCTATACATGTATCATGCATATCATGCACGGTAAGTACATAAACACATTCTCTCTCTCTCTCTCTCTCTCTCTCTCTCACACACACACACACACACACACACACACACACACACACACACACACAGGTCAGGCAGGAGTGAGACCCTATCTCTAAAATACATATATACTGGAAAAAAATGGCTTAAAATACAGTTTAACTTGGAGTGTTTGTTTTTTGAGCCTGGCTCTCTATGTAGCCCTGGCTATCCTGGAACTCTATGGATCAGACTGGGCTCAAACTCACAGAGATCTGCCTGCTTCTCCCTACTGGGTGCTTGAGCTTCATCTCTGAGCTCTGAACAAGCTGACCCAAGTTTGGAAGAGGCCAACCAGTCTCAGTGGATTTCCAGGAGGTTTTGTTTCAGAGGGCTTGTAAATTGCTTCTGGAAGAAGGAATCTCATATTGGTTTTTCATTTTGCTTTGTTGCTTTGCTTTTTGTTGTTTTGGGGCGAAGGCAGGTGTTGAGGGCCAGGCTAGCCTGGGTATAAAGAAATGCTTTTCTATGCTCTGTTGAGCATTACCAAAAATTAGAAATGTAATGGTCAGTTCGTTAGAAAGAAACATTTGGCAGGGTATGGTGTGTCACATCTTTAATTTGAACACTCAGAGGCAGAGGCAGGTGGATCTTTAGTGAATTCAAGTCGATCAGAGAAGTACAGTGAGACCTGGTCTCCAGAACAAACGACAATGGTCAGTGTGCAGCAGGACAGGAGGAAACGTGCCCTGCCTGCCATTGTCTGTGTTTTGGTAAACTTTAGTACAGACAAGGTTCAGGGTACAGATGTGACATTTACTTTTTTCCCTTTACATTTTTTTTTTTTTAAATGGCAAGCAGAGGGGGAAGCAATCTTGACTGTGTGGAGTTCCCATAAGGCAAGATAGAGCCAGGTCTGCCTGCCTGATTTGCTCTGTCAGGCTCTGGCCACACCCTTACCTGTGTGGAGAAGTAGTGATTCGTTCTGTTATTTTACTGAAGTGTTTCATACATAGCAATTCTTTGTTCATTACTGGATTTTTGGAGTCTCATCAGAAAATGGGTGTACATTTCATAGTCGTTTGGCATCATTAAATTTAGGTTAAGTGTCGCTCAGATAAATGAATTTTCTGCTTGCCTGGTTAATTTTTAAAAAGATTTTATTTATTCACTTTTTGTCTGTGCATATGGTATGTATGTGTGCCTGATATCGTGCCGAGGACTGACTCCAGCTCCTCTGCAAGAGCAATGAGTACCTAACCAATAATAACTCCAAAGTATTAACGAATCACATAAACCCCAAATACAACTTTATTTTTCCTTCCCTAACAATTATAAGTTGCTCTTCCACTTTCACCCCAACTAATCATATAGAAGTTTAGGATAATACAGTCCAAGAGTCTTCAGAGCCCTGAGAAAACAAACAAGTTTAATTTCTGATAAAGACTATAAGACTATATCCTACATCTATTGAATGCAAATCAATTGCTTTAATTAAGCTAAGACCTTAACTAGATCGGCAGGAGTTAAATCTACAAAAATTTAGTTAACAACTAAACACTCTATTTCTGGCGTCAATCTACTTCTCCCGCCTATCAGGAAAAGGGCAGTAGAAGCCTTAGTATAGTAGTTTCTCTACACCTCCGAATTTGCAGTTTGACATGACCATCACCTTAAGGCTTTGGTACAAAGGGAACTTAAACCCCTGTGTTTAGATTTACATTCTGAGCCATCCCTCCAGCTTCCCTTCCCTCAACCCCCATTCATTTCTAAAGCTCCTAGGACCTGGGCCATTCACCTACAAAGTCAGCTTGTGAATAAATGCTTTGTATGATTGACTCTAAAGTGGACTAAGAGTTCAATACCAAAAACAGTTCCATTAAACTTGAGGTTGATGTAAATTCTCTAGGTATATTTCAAGAAGGTTCTGAAAAGATGCCAGACTGTTTGAGATGACATTTTAAGGGACTGTGAGGACTGAAAGTCATTTAATCCTGATAGAAACTAGTTTAAACAGGAATTAAATGTTTAGGATGAGTTTAAGGGGAATAGCAGCCAGGCCCTCTCCTCCTTACATCATCTACCACGATAGATTTGCTGGGACTGACCTAGAGTCTCCCATTTAGGAGTTCCTGCAGCTTACTGATGTGTGTAAATTGATGAAACAGATTTATCTATATAGTTTCTACTTGTAGGGACCTAAATGGTTTACTCATGATAGTTGGTGTTGTATATATATTTAGATGACCCTTGTCTTTATGACTAGGGAAAATAATTGGGGAAGATTTGAATTGGCTTAACCAGCTTGGCTCATTGTCTTTTGCTCCTGTTACTTTACACAGCCTCACATCCACTTTCATGCTGTTAAGGAATGCACTTGTGGGTGGGAGAACTAGATTGGGTGAGTGGGTGTAATGTTTTAGAAACAAAGTCTTCACACAGTGATTTAAAAGGGAGTCTAAGGATTCAGAATCAGACCTGGCTGAAGTATTTCAAGACTTCAGGAGGGGATCTTGCCCTTCAGGAACAGAGGAAGTAGAAAAGGACCAGGGGTACTGGCTGGGACGAAGGTAGCATGTGGGTCTTTGCTCTTTCTATTTAAATATTACATTTTTATTAATACATTGAGAATGTCATACATACTCACAATATATTTTGAGAATTTGTGTGTTTATGTGATGGCCATACCTTTGATTGCAGGACTGCAACCAGGTTTTTCATAGAGCAAGTAGTAGACTGATATAGGGATTTGCCCTTATCCAGCAAGTGATCATGAACCATAACCATGGTAACTGGACTCTGCCTATGAGTCTAGCAAATGCAAAGCCTGAGTAATGGGTCACAGTAGGAAGGCCTGGAGCTGCCCATCTGTGAACAGATGAGTAACACCTCAAGAAGCAACCAGCAGTCAAGCCCCAGGAGCTCTGGGCCACAGGCGCCACTTCATGCAATGCGTTTGTGCTTGCCGGCCTGTGGTAGAAGAACATGCTTGCCGTCAAGCACAGTGAAGCCTGTGCTGTATACAAGACTCTGTACCAGAAGAAGGTGGCTTGGTTTGAGTTTCTTAAACACCAATTTCAAAAATTTTGGCTTTAAGGACATTTTCACCTAATTTCCTTACAGTCAGTCTCTCTCTCTCTCTCTCTCTCTCTCTCTCTCTGCCTGTGTCTCTCTCTCTCACACTCACACACACCTCAAAGTAGATTCTGACATGTACCATACCATCTAAGCTTGTGAGCTTGGAGCATTAAGAGACTTGCTGCTCTTCCAGAGATCCTGACTTTGTTTCCCAGCATCCATTTCAGGAGTCTCAGTCTTCTGTAATTCCAACTCCAGGAGATCTGATGCCCTCCTCTGACCTCTTCAGGTATGTCCATGTCCATGCACATACCTACACACAAACTCATACATGTACAATTAAAGACTGGGAACCCCAGCACTCCCAAATGCCTTCCTCCATTCTAAATCCCCTGTCTTCTTGCCAAAGGCTTTGTGCCTGTGCCTCTCTGGTCCTTGAGTATTCTTCTCTTAGGTGAGAATTATTAGTTTCAACTAGTGATTGCTAACACGTGGTGGGAGAGCTCCTTTTGATGTTATAAAACATCCCCAAAGTACAGTATAGGTTGCTATAATTTAGATTAGGAAAAAGATCATTTTCCTCAGATCTTTGGTGAAGAACTGGTAGCCACTTAGAGGAACAGAAAACCTAGTATCACCAAAATAGGACTACAGCTGGTTGCCTTATTGCCCTCTTGGGCTCCTTGGCTTCTGGACTTCGCCATCTCATCTGCCTTATCTGTCAACAGCCAGGGTGGCCTTGCCATAGGGTTGCATAGTCCCTCACAACTTCTCCTTCTCCACTCCAACACAGTCTTGCGTGTGCATAGCCTAGATGCCCAGTCCTCCCTGCCAGGTGTCCAGGCCCTCCTCACCTCTGTCTGTAATTCTCGCATCCCACTTTTCATGAGTCCTTACCCTGGGATGGACAAGTCTGCTCATCTCGCTCTGCGCTCATGTGGTTTTGTGATTTTTTTGCTTTGTTGTTGTTTTCATCCTGCTTACCCCATATTGCACTACTTGTTAGTCACCTGGTTTGACAACTTCCTTCATGCAAACACTTTGAATTTGAGCACATAATGCATGCAGCCAGGCTGCAGAGCTCAACAAAATGGGGCTTGTAAGTCAGCCTAGGAAAACAAATGAGCCCAGTCTTCCTGGATGGGGGAAGGGGGAGCAGAGCAGGGCAATACCCACATTCCTACCCTCACATCTCAAGGGATTGGTGGGGCAGGGGTGGGGTGGGGTGGAGTGCTGTACAGTTCTTTGCACACAGTGCCTGCTCCTTCAAGATCATGCTGTGTTGAGTAAAGAGAGACTTCAGACAAGGAGAAGGGTAAAGGGGCTAGGAGGGGACCCTAGAGGAGACTACTCCTCTGAAGGTATGGCTGGCCTGTAAGGAATGGTGTTGGGAAGGGGATAATCCTGGGCCTCTCCTAGCTTGAGCATCCAGCTCTACCAGGCTCCTCAGAAGCAAGGACAGGTAAAGGGAGGTGGAATTTGGCAGAGTTGCTGTTGAGCTGTAAGGTTAGTCCAAACAATAAGAAAAGATCATCTTCTACCTTTGTTGTTGGAGGAAGTCTGAAGGGATTATAGACACCTTTTTTCACATTGGATCCTTTAGTGAGAATTCTGGAATTCTGGTTTCTTTCAAAAATGTTATGTTTTTGTTTTAACCCAAGGTATTGGGGGTATGGGGCTGCTTTGGACTGCAGCAGCTGACTATGATTTGCTTCATGCTCTAGCAGAGGCGTGGTTTCTGCTGTTGTGTGACATTTGGAACTCTGGGGACTTTTCAGAGGGCATATAAATGCTAGGGCCTTGGGAGAGGTGGCAGTCTTCCTCTTCTGTAACCACTGTCACTGGTCAGTGGTTGTTGGTTGCTAGGGAGGTTGGATTCAGTTAGAAGTTGTGCTCAAAGAAGAAACAAAAAATTAGATTCAGAAATCTGTATCTTTCTTCCCTCTAGAATGGCCAGGTGTTAGGGAACCTTGCTTGCACTCTTGGGATAATCATGAAACTTGGATATGGGTGGGAAAGCCACCCTCAGCATGGCCCTGGCCTCTGGTTTTGCCAGGTGGGTCTTTTCCTCATCTTCCACATCAAGGAGGCTCTTGTTCCCAGCAAAGGGTTGGAAAATAGCTCCTTCTGTACAGTGTTTGGTTCCAGAACATTCTGGCTTCTTGTGTAAATATTAGTCCACCTGTTTCATGATCCTGCTTGGTCTAAGCTTTCTCACCTGAAAAGAAGCAGTCCAGGCCTTGTGGCCCTGGGGTTACTATTTACTAGTGAGCACATGGATTGAGGGGCTGTTTAGTGCCAAGTGAGAGGCAGGGCTACATGTTCCCTGAAGGAGCCTTACACCCCAAATGAGTAGCCTTTCTTTACAGATACCTCTAGAAGATCTTTACTAGCCTTGCCATCTTGCAGAAGTATGCAGAGAGCACTGTAGACCCAGAAGGAGCAGTGGTTAGTTATAGAAGAGGAAGACAGCCACACAAAGAGATGCTGGAATTAAAATGATCTGCACGGGTTGATGTTGGTGACTGTGAAGCCCTAAGGATGCATCCAAGGCATTGGTGTTCACGAAATTATTCTAGAAAAAAATGAGTGGCTATTGTGCTGAGGCAGGAGCAAGAGTCCCATTTTGTATGCACTCAATCTCTCTGTTTCTTTTCTCTTAAATTTTATTTTGATGTTTCCATCTAACCATCCAAATGATTGACAGGTGTTTCTGTTTTGAAACAAGTATGGGTGAGCCAGGCATTGTGGTACATGCCTTTTATCAGAGGCAGTTGGATCTCTTTGAGTTTCAGGATAGCCAAGGCTACATAGCAAGACTGTGTCTCAATCCCCCAACCTCCTCTCCAAAAAAAGGGGCGGGGGGGGGGGGGGAGTCCCAATTGCCTGGGAAACTTTGCTTATGCCTTAGTAAAACTCTGCAAAAACTTTAGTGACACCATTCCTTGACATCGTTGCTACATGTACAACTGAAAACGAAAAGCTGCTGAAGGGCAGAATGAAGTTAACTACCTCTGTCACTGGGTATTTAACTTTGGTGGTCTCCCATTTATGAAAAATACAGCCCTCATGACAATTAGATAGAGCACTAATGTGAAAGAGATGACAGAAGCTTGTGCTGTCAGGGCAGTGGAGTGTTTGTTACTGATCATCTACATCACAGGAAGCTAAGGCACGATGATCTGTTTCTTAGTGGGTGGCGATTGGGTTCAGCAACTTTTCTGTGAAGATTCAGAGTAGGTACTTGGCTTGCATGTTGATACAGCCCCCGCCTTAGCTGGGTAATTCTTTCACCAGGCAGAACCACCAGAGGCCTTCTGTAGGGTTGAGCTTTAATAAAATTGCTAGAGCACAGGTGATAAACATGCAGACCCACTCAGTGGAAGAAAGCTTGTCCCTGGAGTGTGTTGCTCTTCTGTTGTGGGATATTAGCTATTTATTGGGTTTGATTTGTAGTTGAATAGAATTTAAGTTCTAGAATTTGCTAGGCACAGGTTAGTTCCCATACATTCCTGTTCTTCAGTTTCTCATTGTCCTGCTTAGTGCTTCAGAAAGTGAACCTACATCATTTGTTCAGGCAGCACTGAACTTTCCTCAGAGAGCAAGCATGGGATTGCTCAGCTAGAAAATTTTGGTTGATGACCAAGAGACATTGTGTCACAACAGAGAAAGTTAATTACTCTCTGTATGTTACAGCTTTGTTCTCCAGCACTGTGTTCCTGCTGTAGGACAGTGCTCTAATTTGTTACTCTGTTCATTTAGCTAGGCATGTGACACACTTAGCTACCTGTCTGTCTTGAATCTTAAGCTAATTTGGAGCAGAACGGACTGTGCATGATTAGCCTAAGCAACATTTCACTCTGTTTAGCTTTCCCACTTTCATGACTGTGCTCCGTTCCAACCATATCTTCTTTCTGATGAGGAAAAAGGAGGAATCAAGTTTAGGTTAGTCTAACAAAGCCATTGAAAACCCAGAGCTTTCAAGAGACTGTGGGCTGGGGCTGTACACGGTCATTTCTTCACCTGTAGAGTGACTTGCTCTCCAAAGATTAAGCCACTGTGCTACATGTGCCTTTCCATGGTTTCTATATGTGGGAATGAGCTGAGCCATCAAATTCCCAGTGAGAATTCTGGTTAGTGTCACAACAAGTATAGCAGCTGAGAGGAACAGAGGACATCTCTGTGCTCTGTTCTTTAGCCCGTTGTGGATGGACATGCAATACTGATTCTTAGTTAATTCTCTTTTTTTGTTTGTTTAAAGCTTTTTATTTATTTGTATGTTATTCTTTATTTAACCAAGCATGGTGGTCCCACTCCTTCAATCCCAGCACCCTGGATGCAGAGACAGGTGGACTCTGTGAGTTCAAGAACAGCCTGGTCTACAAAGCAAGTTCCAAGACAGCCAGGGCTACACAGAGAAACTTTGTCTCAAAAGCCAATAGTAATTATTATTATTAAAGTTAGCATACAAAGTAATGATTTTCTTATGGCGTTTTCATGCTTATTTCACTATACTTTGTTCTGTTTCATTCCCAGTTCTTAGTCATTGTATCTCCGGAGGTCAGTGTTGTAACTGTTGGGACGAATGCTGGTTAGCCATCACTTTTCCACTGGAATAATGTCTTTTGAAGAGAATACTTGTGCAGGGCCAGTGAGCTATGCAGGGTGTTCAACATAGGCCCCTCCCCAGAACCCTCTAGCTCTGGTACCAACAACTCTGGTAGGGGCAGTGCTTCACAGGTGGGAACATAGTGGCTTGTGGTAAGAAATACATTTGAACACACGGTTCAGTATCTCTACTCTTGTCCCATCTCTCACAAAGAGAGCAGAACTCAGAGTCTCTTGCCCTAGAAGCAAGCCATTTCAGTTCAGTGCTCCCGGATTTAGTATAATGGGCTATTTGCCCAGTGGTCTCACAGTCAGGGAGACCTAGGCTCTGGTCCCACCTGTAGTTGCTATACTGCTATCTGATGTGCCTGCTCTTGGGCAAGGCATTGCCCTGTCTGGTCTCCTCATTCTCACCTTCATATGAAGATTTAGGGAAGGCATCCTTGCTTTACAGTGGTGAGGACAGAGCGAGCGGGCAGCCCTTAAATGAAGAGGTGCTGAGGCAGTGTCTGTGGGGGGGAGATGCACACAAGCACTTGGCTCACGTGTCCTTATTGCTAAGATAACACCATATTTCTGCTCCCTTTCCTTTCAGATGCCAGTATGGACAGAATAGCTTATGATGCTTATCCCCACCCATCACTTCCGAGACATTGAGCGGAAACCAGAGTACCTCCAGCCAGAGAAGTGTGCCCCACCTCCCTTCCCTGGTCCTGCGGGAGCCATGTGGTTTATCCGAGATGGCTGTGGCATTGCTTGTGCCATTGTCACCTGGTTTCTGGTCCTCTATGCGGAGTTTGTAGTCCTCTTTGTCATGCTGGTTCCATCCCGAGACTACGCGTACAGCATCATCAACGGAATTGTGTTCAACCTGCTGGCCTTCTTGGCCCTGGCCTCCCACTGCCGGGCCATGCTGACGGACCCCGTGAGTATGTCTGGGCTCATTTTGACCAGCCCACATTCTCTCCCTCAGGCCCTGGCATGGCCATAGCCTGCATGCTCCCCTCCATGGATCTTGGGGATGTGTAAAAAGGATGACAAGGGCTGGGTGAAAACGTAAGCTGCTCCTCATTGGAGCTTTAGGGACGAAGCTTATGGGGACAGATTGAGTGACACTGTGTACACACTGCTGTATGTGTTTGATAAGCTTTCTGTGTCAAGAGGAAACCCAGCCTCTGTTTGGAAGATGTAATCAGATAACCTTAGAGACTGGGCCAGATGTTCAGAGCAGAAAGCAAGCTGGAGGATAGTGAAGACCTGGGCTGGTTTGATGCTACAGCAGGCCACATCCAGTTTCAGGACATGGATAGGTTTAGTCTTCATTTAGCTTACACAGGAATCCTTTCTTTAAGGTTGGGTGTGGTGGCACACAGCTTTCGCCCCAGGGACGCAGAGGCAGGTTGACAACAGCCAGGGCTACATGATGAGACGCCTCGTTGTCAGGGGGGCCTGAAAAGCTGGCCAGGCCTGTGTGGCACTAACGGACACCTCTCAGTGAATGACTTAGGTAAATATATCAACTGGAGCAAAGGCCACTGAATAGTTCTTATATCCTGAATCAAGCCCTCCTGACTTTTCATTGTATTGAATGGGAAATACCCATGCAGGTAACATGGTGAGGCCCTCCCTGTGGATTAACTGTTTTAGTATGGGGGTGATAGCCATTAAATTGAGACAGTTCTTCTAATGGCCACCACAGTTCCTGTGAGCCTCAGGAAAGTATAGCATAGACCACAGGGCTGAACCAGTTTTCTTCTTTTTTTTTTTTTTTTTTTTTTTTGAGACAGGGTTTCTCTGTGTAGCCTTGGCTGTCCTGGCACTCACTTTGTAGACCAGGCTGGCCTCGAACTCAGAAATCCGCCTGCCTCTGCCTCCCGAGTGCTGGGATTAAAGGCGTGCGCCACCACGCCCGGCTCAGTTTTCTTCTTGAAGGTGGATTATTAATCCCTCTCAAGGTAAAACAGTTTCCTAGCTCAGTTACCTGTGTGACTGGTCCAGACAGAATTGCCTGGTGCCTGTGACCCAGTGTGGATGGCACCTTCTAGAGAGGAACAGCCACCACCTAAGGAAGTGGAGAGCGAGCTTGTATATTCTTGAAAGTGCCCCATACACAAGGGTATAAAAGACTTAAAACAAACTAAAGATTTATTTAGAATTTTGTGTGATGCCCTTACTATCGGAGACAGTGAAGAAAATTATATTCTTCTCTTCAGCTCACAGTTCAGTACCGGCTCTCCCATCAAGATGCCTCTGTTGGAAAGACAGGTGAGGACAGCCCTGACAGAGGAAGTGTAGTTTGCTATGCACAAGCAGGGAGGGGTGCCAATCCAAGGTTGGTGCTGAGAGGTGGGGGGGAATCCCCCACACAGAAAACAGGCAGTGGCTCCTCTCCACAGCTCATCGTTGGGGTGGGAAGACCAGGGGATAGGGATTTACCTTTGGAGTCCCTGCAGTTATGGAAGAACAAAGATAGGAGAGGAAAGCGTCTAGAGCCCCAATTTTTATTTTTATTTTTATTTTTTTATTTTATTTTATTTTTCGAGACAGGGTCTCAGTATGTAGCTCTGGAACTCAATGTGTAGAACAAGTTGGTCTCACACTCAGAGATCTGCCTGCCTCTACCTCCTAAAAGCACTGGGATTAAAGATGTGTGCCACTAAGTCTGGCTGTAAGACTTTTTAACTAAACAGTGACAAGACCAGAGTATCTTTGGACAAGGATGTCTATAGCAACAGTGCAAGGCCCTGCTGGGTGGGTAACAGTTGTGTTGACTTAGATGCCAACCCTGCAAGAGGTTCTTTCCCAAGGAGCAGGTAAAGCTGGGAATAAGGCAGACAGAACCTCTGCCCCCTGGAACCTCACATCCCGGTGATTAATGAGTTGATAATGATAGAATTGCTAGGTGCTGTCAGAGCAATGGGAGGGTGCAGTAGGCTTTAAAGGTACCCCACTGGCTTGGGGTAACCCAAGAAGGCCTCTCCATAGTCGTGCCATTGGAGCTGACCTGAATGGCCTGAAGCTGCAGGTGAGGGCATGGGAAGATTTCCAGACAGATTCAGGCAGAGAAAGGAGGTTCAAAGGCCTGAGCTTGGAGCATGCGACTAAAGCATGGTGAAACAGGCCACAGAGACAAGATCGCACCAGACCTTGTAGGCTCCTCAACCTTGGGGAGACAAGTGTAAGGACATTGTGCTGGCAGTGAGGTTCAGGTGAGACTTTCAGGATGAGACTAAAGGAAGGCATGGGCAGCTATTTAGAGAAGGCATGGCACTAGCTTGGATCAAGCTAAGAGGACAGAAGCTGATGAACTTGGAGCTTATTTTAAACCACTGGTTATGTTGTTGATGTTTCAAGACAGGGCAGAAAGGGTTTCTCTGTGTAAGTCCTGGAACTCTTTGTAGACCTCATAGAAATCTGCCTGCCTCTGCCTCCTGAGTGCTGGGGTTAAAGGAATTCACCACACCTGGCTAAGCCACTGATTTTTTTTTGCTTTGTTTTGTTTTTTGTTTTTGTTTTCCAAGACAGGGTTTCTCTGTATAGCCCTGGTTGTCCTGGAACTCACTTTGTAGACCAGGCTGGCCTCGAACTCAGAAATCCGCTGCCTCTGCCTCTCAAGTGCTGGGACCACACCCGTAAGCCACTGATTCTTAAGTCTGGCTACATGGTAAAAATAATCAGTGGAGGTGCCTGCCCCCCACCCTCCCGGGTTCTATTCTAGTCCTTGGAGAGGCAGAGCTCTAGGTATTAACACACTTGAAAATGCTCCTGGAGCCCTCAAATTCAACCAGGTCTGAGAAAAACTAACAAATGGATATTGATCACAAAGAAAACCTTCGGTCTGACCAGGAACAACTGTGGATGCTGGTGCCACTTGTCCATGAGAAGGGCTAGGAAGGAGTAGATTTAGGAAGCCAAACCAAGCTTCTCAGTGGCCAAACTGCTGTATATTAGGTGCAAGCAGAAGTGTTAGGTGAGCAATGGAAGCCAGTCAGGATTGGATGGTGGAAGATGAACTCATTGTTTAGAAGGCACATGAGGTGGGGGCTGGGCACCACCAGGAAGAGTCTGCTGGCACTTGGGCTGCTCTCACAAACTGTGCTCTCCTGCTTACTGCAGGGACCTCTGCAGGAGCCCTTGCAGCACAACCCGGATTTCACCTTGATTTTTGTTGTGATCAAATGCTTTGACAAGAGCAGCTTGGGGAATTTCTTTTAGCTCACAGTTCAGGTTACAGTCTATCATGCAGGGAAGAATGCAGCAGATTCTTGAAGTATCCATGCACAGTCAGAAGCAGAGACCAATAAATGAATGCATGCATGCTTGTGCTTGCTGAGCTTACTCTTACACAGTGCAAGACCCAAGCCCAGGGAGTGATGCTGCCTGCTTTGGGTTAGGTCTTCCCACATCAGTTAATGTAACTGAAACGGTCATCTCCCCCTGCCCCCGACACATGCTCAAAGGTCAACCAGATATAGACCACATTGAAACTCTCTTCCAGGTAATTCTAGACTGTGGCACTAAAAATTAACCAACACAGTAGGTGAGGGCCACAGTCCTGAGTACCAAGTAGCTACCCATAGATATAAACAAAGAATCTGTCAAATAGCCATCATTAGTGAGGGAAACATGTCAAAGCATGTCCTGTGGATGAGCCCCATTACAGGATCTTCATGCCTCTGCCAGAAGCACATGATGACATATGCAGACCCGTATGTAAAACAGTGAAGTGGAGCTATACAAGGGGGTTGCCAGCAAGGTACCACAGAGTCAGGAGTCCAGATCTCAGGTAAAATACTGATCAGTTAGAGGCTCCTGGTTCATCAGCAAGTGGAATCTGTTTCTAGCTTGGAATCACTGTGTGTCTAGGGAAATTTCCAGTGGAGAAGAGATGTCTTATATATCAGTAATTCTTATTGTCTATAATTTTGGGAGAACATCTTACACCCTGAGGTTATAAATAATATTTGCATTATATATCTTTTTGGTTAGCACTGACAAAGGTGGAGAGAAAAGAGAAAGGGAAACAGAAAAGGTATCATGGTCTCCCAATAGACTGTACCACTTCCAACTGGATCTTTTCATTCTAGATGTAACACTAGGACAGTTCAGCCAATATGGCTTTCTGAACCACCAGCAGGTAGTTCTGGACTTCAGCACAGCCATAGTTGAGTCACACAGCCAGGGGAAGAGAGAACTTACTCCCAAGTGTGTGGAACACAGAAATGGTGCCATTTGAAATTGGAGACGAGAAAGGCCCATCAACAAGAGACAGAGAGAGACAGAGACTGAGAGCAGACAGCTGGACCAAAAGGCACACGGACACCTCCCTCGGCCTTCGGGCCGGATGTGCGTGGTGAGAACGGCCTGCTGCAGTTTGGTCTCACTGGGTAGTGTTCTTGCCCACTCTGAGTTGTGTGCTCTCACTCATGGCATTTTCTATGTTCTGGAAGGGTTCCACATGAACTCATCCTGTGGTTATTTCCCCCGCTGCAGAATGTATCATTGAGATAGATATACTGAAGTTGGCGGAATTCCCACATTGGTTCTCTAACCTGTAGAGTGAAGGCCGTTATGATTGAAAAGGACAAATGGAAGCCATTGGAGTTACCTCAGCCAGGGAAAATAGTAAACCAAAACCACTATCACATCCCTGGAGGAAGTGCAGACATGAGTACCACCATCAAGGACATGAAAGATACAGGAGGAGCGGGCGGTTCCTACCCCATTTTCCTTTAACTCTCCTATTTGGCCTGTGCAGGTGACAGGTTATGGAGAATGACAGTTGCCTATCACGAACTTAATCAAGCAGTGACTGCATCGCAGCAGCTGTGGTGTCCTTACTTGAGCCAGTTAAGACGTCTCCTGGTATTGGTCTGCAGCTCTTGATTCAGCACAAGCTTTCTTCTCAGTACTTGTCTATAGAGACCACCAGAAGCAATTTGCTTTCAGTTGGCAAGACCAGTAGTACGCACTTTCCCTGTACAGTTTTCACTTTCCATCCCTGTGTTAGAACTTAGCTGATAGGGAGCTTGAGCATCTGTTTCTTCCTCAGGATAGACAGAGCACACTGGTTCAAAACATTGCTGGTATGCTGATTAGACCATGTGAGGAGGAGGTAGCAACCGCTTTGGACTTGTTAGTAACATTTATGAACATCAGAGGATAGGAAATAAATCTAACCAAAATTCAGGGACCTTCTACCTCGGTGAAATTTTTAGGAATCCAGTGGTTTGGGACACAGAGATATTCATCCTAGGGTAAAGGATTATTTATTGCATCTGGTTCCTCCCACCAGCAAGAAAGACACACGCCATTTAGTGGGTCTGTTTGATTCTGGAGACCGCACACTTGGGTGTGTTACTTGGGCCCATATACCAAGTGACTTGGAAAGCTGCTGGCTTTGAGTGGGGCCTGGAATAGGAAAAGGCTCCTCAACTGATCCAGGCTAATGTGCATGCTGCTCTGCCACTGGGGCCATATAATCCAGCAGACCCAATGGTAACTGAAGTGGCAATGGCAGATAGGGATGTTTTGTGGAGCCTTTGGCAGGCCCTTATAGGTGAATCACAGAAGAGACCTTTGAGATTTTGGGAGCAAGGCCCTACCATCATATACAGACAACTTATTCTCCCTTTGAGAATCAGCTTTTGACCTGCCATTGAGCCTTAATGGAAACAGAACTTTGACAATGGGCCACCAAATTACCATGCAACCTGAGGTGGTTATCATGAGCTAGGTATTAGCTGACCCACCAAGTCATAAAATAGGGTGTGCACAGCAGCAATCCTTTATCAAATGGAAGTGGTATATATGTGATCAGACCCAAGCAGGTCCTGGGGCACAAGCAAGTTACATGAAAGAGTTGCCCAGATGCCTCTGGTTTCTAGAGGAGGCACCCTTGAAGATAGCCTAGACTTGGGAACTCGTCCTGTCTTGGAGCCCTTTCTACTCCTTGCCCCTCGCCTCTTTGCTTTCTCCGTCTCTTCCTGTCTAGCTATAGATACATACATTCTTTGGCATTGTCCTTCCCAGAAAACACTGAAAACTGAGACACAGTCCCTGCTGCCAGGAAGTTTAAAGCCACACATTGCACAGTTGCCACAATTGCATGACTCTGTGTGGTCAGCTCATTTCTGCCTTTCCTTTCCTTGGGCCTAACATTTATTAACCCCATAAATTATTTCAAATCCGAGAACTGAAGAAAGGTGTGGTATCAATCCGCTCAATTTGACCATCATGCTAAGAAAGAGAATTAATCTGCCTACCAGTACTCCACTTCAAGACCCTGTGAACCCCTCTACAAAACACCAATTTCTGTGACTGTCTGAGAACACTGTAGTCTTCACTATGCATACCATCAATGGAAACACTGGGGCTCAACTTAATTTATCTGGTATTTCTTTATAGAGACTTTATGGAGGCAGAGGCAGGCGGATTTCTGAGTTCGAGGCCAGCCTGGTCTACAAAGTAAGTTCCAGGACAGCCAGGGCTATAAAGAGAAACTGCCTCAAAAAACAAAAAAAAAAAAAAATAGCCTGTGTTGGCTATGAAACTATAAGTAGTCTTTCAACCCCATCAGAAATCCAAGGGCAGCCAATAATTTCTGAAAATATAGGGAGCCTAACACAGCTTCCAGAACTGAGACAAATTCAGAGATAGCCCCAGGAAGTTGGAGCATCAGTCTTCAGCCTTCTGGCCCAGAATATTCTGACAGACATTGATAAACAGGGATTTATTTATTTATTTATTTATTTATTTTTGGTTTTTCGAGACAGGGTTTCTCTGTATAGCCCTGGCTGTCCTGGAACTCACTTTGTACACCAGGCTGGCCTCAAACTCAGAAATCCGCCTGCCTCTGCCTCCCGAGTGCTGGGATTAAAGGCGTGCGCCACCACGCCCGGCTATAAACAGGGATTTTTAAAGACTAGTTTATTCTGTCTCAGAACTAAGCTGTCCTAACCTGTAACTTGTGTCCTCTCAAGGACAGTACAGGTCTGCAGGAGAGATAGGCAATTTCTGCTCAGTGGCCACCTAGCCACAATGTACTACCACATCTGGAGGTATAGATGCTCAGCTGTGAAACAAGCCTTATTTTAAATTTTCTTATTCATGTACTGTTAATACAGTCATTGGCAGTAGAGTGTGATAAGATAGCATCAAAACAATTAAAAAAAAGCTTTTCTCAGTCTAAGTCTCTTATTAAAACTACCTAGTAAATATGTTTGTGCCTTGTCTGTTGTCTGGGCCTGGATCCTCAATCTGCTGTCCCTTAGCCACATGTCCTGGGAATTGTCTGACTCTGCTTTACTGGGTTCTAAAAAATGAGGGATTGCATAGTCTCTGCCCATCTGTAGATTTATTGTCAGAATTAACTGACAAAATGCTTTCAGTCACAAAACATTTGGAACTATGCCTGTACTTTATAAGCACTTAATAAATGTCTGCTATAGCATTATTATTTGGCTCAGGTATATTGAATGCAGGCCTAATGCCAGGCCCTGAGCAATTTGCTAGGCTATAGGTTGAAAGACATTGTGTCTGTCCTCTTGGGAATTTACAGTCATGTTGGAGGTGCGGTATGTAATTTTACAGTGTGTCTCGAGAATGCCAGCTTAGACTGTGGGCGTCAGAGTTGCTTGTAGGGCCCTGCTGTGGGCAGTTCCCCAGGCTCAGGCTCTTAGGAAGACGACACTGGTTTTGAAATGGGTACAGAGGACTTTGAATGCTTCTTGTCCAACTTCTAGAGGGTTTGAGATGGTGCTAACATGTCGTCTTGGGGACAGAAGAGAATCTTGAGACATGTGTGTGGTGCCTTTTCAAAAGCCCTGGTGCGTGCACACACACAATGACAGCATTGTGTCAGGAGGAACCCAGCATTAGATTGGGGCCAGGGTCAGGTGTGGCTTGTGCACCTGGCCCAGGAGCTCAAACTCTGATCCATCGTCTCCAGGGAGCTAGTGAGGGCTTTATGACAAAAATCATATGGGCATTCACAATTAGAATGTTTACCCTGGAAATAATCAGCAGCTGGTAGGGCCAGGAAAGCCTGTGATAGTGGTGTGAAGAAGATTGTGGGATTGAGGGCAATTTTAGGTGGAAGTAGCCTTAGCAGAGAGATGAAAGGTATAGCAAACTGAGAAGACCTGAAGGTAGCCACTAGATTTCTAGCCTGGATAACATGTGGCAGCCAGGATGCCACTGAACAGGAGGGTAGAGAGCTATGCCACGACCAGCAGGAAACCTCCAGCAGCCCTTGTGTGCTTTTGTGGACTGAGTTAGCCATGTTTTATCTTGCTTTGTGATGGGGTTGATGTCTTTTTAAGTGTTCACAGCCTACTTGAGTATCGAGAGAAAAGACTGGTAAAGCGCTTCACAATGTAGGTAATGCTTCTCTTGGGTGATCAAGTCAGGTTTTTCCTTTTCCCTCTTCTTACCTCTATTTTCTTTTTTAAATAAACTATAAACAAGTATTTATCAGTTTGGAAGTGAGAGGAAAACTCAGTGTGTTTGGATATGTAGGCTTTGGCAGTCTGCAGGCTTCAGGACATTCCTGTGGTGTGGATAAAGAGTAGAGGGGCAGAGTATCTCAGCAGATGTTCCCACCCATGCCCTGCACCAGTGGAGGACTACGCTCAACAAAAAACAGAATTCCTCTCCATGAGGTAGTAACGGTTTCCACAGCCCTGAGGTTCAAACAGACAAGTGTGGAAGAGGGAATTTTGGTGGGGATTGGGAGGGGACCCTGCTGGAACCCTCAAGGCACTTTCATCACAGGCTCAGGTGGCTGGACAGGTGGGACCTTGGTCTTCTGGGAGTTTGTGCAATTGGAGACACACTTTCAGGAAGGCTCTAATCACCAGCTGACTAATAAACAATGATGAGAATATTACATGAGGCTCTGGTTACCCTCACAAAGGGGCTTCCTCTGGCAGCCCTGTGTGGGCTCTCTAAGGTTTATAGGAAATTCTGGGAGCTAGTACCTTCAGGTACTTTCCTGGCCTGCCTCACTGCATCTGTGTCTGCATTCCACAGCTCTTATCATTGCTTCTTTGCAGGGCAGGAGGACTGTTATTTGGCCAGTGTCTGAAGTCACTTTAGCTGGAGTCTGTTCCCTGTGAGACATCTCGGTTGCAAAAGCAAACCACAACTTGCATGCATCTTTGCATTTCTTAAGAAGTTTTTTTTTCCGGGCTGGCAAGATGACTCAACGGGTAAGAGCATGACTGCTCTTCCAGGGGTCCTGAGTTCAAATCCCAGCAACCACATGGTGGCTCACAACCACCCATTATGAAATCTTACGCCCTCTCTGGTGCATCTGAAGTCAGTTACAGTGTACCTATGTATAATAAATAAATCTTTAAAAAAAAAGAAGAAGAAGAAGAAGTTGTTCTTCTCCTCCTAAAATTCTTCCATAGGATAGATCCTAACAACCAGCTCTTGTTCCTTCTGCCTTGCTGGCCTGCTCCAGTTTGGGGAAGTGGTGCTCTGTGTGAAGCCTCCAACCCCTACGCACACACCCTCTGGATCCTATTTGAGTTGTTGTGCAGCACAGGTACGCAGGCTTTGCTCCCTGCTGACTTTGCACAGCAGTGCTACGTAGAGTCTGGGTGTATTGTGCTTCATAGCTTCAGTGTTGGTGCACTGCTGGGCTCCTAATCTGAATGATCATATCCTGAGTACTTGGCTGTGTGCAGCACCATCCAAGGACCTCCCATAAACTTCCTGTGTGCCATAAATCCCAGGTATTGGACGAATGGGCCACTTAATAGGAAGCAAAGGCACAGTGATGACATCTGTTGTGGCTACACCACTGTCAAGTGTGGGACTTAGACTTAAAGCAGACCTGGGTAGTAGCCCTGTGCTGTGCCACTGCTTACTCCTTTTTTCCTGATCCATATTTTAAGGCATCCTGCTGGACACCTTTTCCTGGGTCAGCTGCTTCTCTGCTACTCTGCTATGGCTGGCACGTTTACCCCCTGTTGGTGCTTCTCTGTTGTCACCACCTCACCCACAGTCTTAGCTAGTTCTGTTCTACATGTTTGTTGTGTCTGGTACCCGCCTTTCCCCTCCACTTCTGCTGTGTCCTTAGTGAACCACCAATAGTCAGTCTTGTTAGTCTTCTCATCTGGCTCACAAAGCACAGGGGCCTACACTTCTGCCTGTAACACTGATGACACTGGGCCACCCAGAGAGAACCCACACCCCACAGCCTGTGGCCTGACATGACCTCTGCAGTCACTTTTGTCCCACAGCTCTCTCTGGAGCATGCCCTTCCATTTCTCAGTGGCCCTTAGACACCAGTGACTTAAAACTTCTGTCCCCTGGTTATTAGTTATTGGCTGCTACTGCCTCTGATCTCTTAATACAGTAATTTCCACAGCACATATACCCCAGCATCTGTGGGGGAGGCAAGGTGGACACATGGGAGGAAAACAACACAAATCCTGGAGACTGAGTCCATAGTGACGAATGGTGAGCACAGGACTTAGCTTAAGGTAGGTACTTGGTGCCGCTGGCTGTTGAGACCCTGCACGCATTGGTGGCGTGTCTGTGTCCTGTTCAGATGTGTGCAGAGTCCAAACAGACTCCAGAACCAGAGTACGAAGTATTAATATATTATATTACCAGTGTGGAATAACATGTCAGATACCAAAGGTGCCTGTCACTGAATACAGAGTGCCCATCCTTCAGAATAGTCACCCCGGTAAAAAGCCAAGCAAAGCAGAGCCCACTGAATATCTGGCAGCTTGTTTTGTCATGGAAGAGGTGAGCTGTGGGATATGCCTCTCAGCAGTGGCCCTTCCCAAAGGCAGTGCTCTGAAGTGACAGCCCAACCATTACCGTGATGTTCCCAGGGGGGAAGAATAGATCAACAAAAACAGTGCTGACTAATGAAAGCAAAACATTAATCCCAAGGTCAGTGTGGCCTGTTGTGATCTGGAACACAGACCCCATGTGTGTGGGGGCTTTGACATAATTGCCTCCACTAACAGAGTGACAACTGACCCTGATGCCTTTCCTATTCTCTTAGGGGGCAGTGCCCAAAGGAAATGCCACTAAAGAGTTCATCGAGAGCCTTCAGCTGAAGCCTGGGCAGGTGGTGTACAAGTGTCCCAAGTGCTGCAGCATCAAGCCCGACCGGGCACACCACTGCAGGTACCGTGGACTTTCCACAGCACCAGGCCAGCACTGGGACTGACTTCTGAGTGTCCCACCCAGGCAAGGAGTGACCACTAGGTTGGAAAAGGCATTTGAGTGGGCAAGGGATGCCTGATAAAACCTCTCTTTGAGTGTCTGTAAGATTGAGAGACTCTGATTTCCTGATAACTCAAAGCTCTGCCAAATCTGAGTGTCCAGTACTTGAGACAAAGGCACCGCTCAGACCTTCCGTGAAGTAACACTTGCAGAGCTTGTGACAAGCACAGCTCTTAAGCAGAAGTCCACTTTCCCTCTGAGCTGTTTTGCGAGTTCCCTTTGTATCATCAAGGTTCTTTGGGTCTTCTTGATGAGGCGATGTGGAGCTAAAAATTGCATTTCTTTATTACAAGAAGGAATTACAGTTATAAATGACAAATTACAGAGACCCATAGTGTCATTTGGTTATCTCCACAACACACTATATGTTTGAAGTGAGAAGGGTTTGGAGGAAATTGCTTTGCTCGCCTGAAGCACTGCAGAGAGAGATTGAGAATAAGTGAGAGATCGCTGAGTAGCTGACTTTCTTGTGCAGTCTCAGTGAAAGTATCTGTTTCTGTCACTCATGTGTCAGTCACCTCAGTCTACCCTGAGTCAACTCCTTAGTCTATTCTCTCTCATCATCACCAATTTCATTTCTATCTTCATTGCCACTCCTAGAGATAAGAGATTGTCTGATGGGTGATGCCCTGGATGGGGAAGCTAGCCTCATGGTGTTGAATGACTGCTTTAAGGTCACATAGCAAGTGGATACTTGAATAGGTCTGGATCCTGCCCATTCTGCCTCTAGAGCCTCATGGGGCTCAGTCTTTACCTAGGTCCTCCAGTTTGAAGTTGATTTACACAGAGGCAGCTGTGAGTGTTTGATGGGTAAGCTCTGCTTTTCCTAAGGAGCTCCGTCTTGGGTTAAACTTGCCTTTGAGGTGTGTGTCTTGCTTCTTGTGACTGAGATGGCATTTATTACCTTTCTGCCACCCTGGAGGCCTGACTTTGAATCTGGAGAGGTTAGTGTTTTAAATCCAGGGCAGTTCTCAGGCCAAGTCCCTTCCTCATTGTGAGGACTGAATGTAAATAGCTATGAGTGACCAGCAGTGAGTGAAGGTGGTTAGAGATACAAAGGCTAGGCCAGGAATCAGAGAGTTAACTGCAGGAAACAGCTTTCTCGGCACCATAGTGGTGAAGGTGGTTAGATACAAAGGCCAGGAACCGGAGAGTTAACTGCAGGAAACAGCTTTCTCGGCAGCATAGTGGTGCTTTTCTTTTCCTTATCTGGTGTTCTCTTTTTTACTTCAGCTACCACCAGCTCTTCACCTCCACCCCAAAACCATCCAGAGTGGGCATCTAAGTGCCAGTAAACAGTTAGAGCAAGGCAAGAACTGCTGATTCAGAGTAACCTTGTGAGGGCACTGATTGCCTGTGTCTGCCCCAGAAAATGGGTGCTGACAGCTGTTGTTTTATAGTAGTGTATGGTCACCCAGGCTATTCAGAACATGACACATATTGGGTAGGTTGATGGTCTATTAGCTCCTATTAGCTCAGAGGCTACTATATGGTCCTGGTTAGAGAAGTGTGTGTGTGTGTGTGTGTGTGTGTGTGTGTGTGTGTCTGTCTGTCTGTCTGTCTGTCTGTCTGTCTGTCTGTCTTAGTCTTATTTTCAGATAGAGTTCCACACCTGTACCTCTTTCTGTATTCCCCTGCTTCTGGTAGAATCTGTAGAAGTAGATATTGTCTACATTCCCAGAACTCTGGTGGGGATCATAGCCAAACACAAAACATTCCATCTAGGGCAGTGGTTCTCAACTGTGGTAATACTGTGACCCTTTAATACAGTTCCTCATGTTGTGGTGACCCCAGCCATAAAATTATTTTTGTTGCTACTTCATAACTGTAATTTTGGTACTCTTATGAATTGTAATGTGTAACTATCTGATATGCAAGATATTTGATATGAAACTTTAGTGAAAGGGTCCTTTAAGAGGTCGAGACCCACAGATCGAGAACCACTGGTCTAGAGTATGCCTTGTAGCCCTGCATCTATAGGCAGGCCTTTTCCCCCTAGCAGAAGCCCTACAACCCCAGACTAGTCACTTTCCCTGCTCCCTCAAAGCATGTATTTGTCTAACCTGGTTGCCCAGCACACCTTAGCCCCTTCTGAGACCCAGCTTCCTGCTTTCATTCTGTTTCATTCTCCCATTTATAAGGACCAGAGACCATGTGGAATCCCTTAGGGGTTTATGCTGTTGTAGAGCCAAGGTCTTGGGCTTATATGATACGTTCCCAGGGAAGGCAAAGCCTGGGCTTGACGGGGCCTAACACCCCAGGCTTCCTGTAACCCCCATTCCCAACACACACACATACACACACTGAGGCTGAATCCTCAGCAGATTCCTAGAACCCTGACGGACTCCAGTTGCTTAGTTTTCCAATCCCCACCGTCACCAAATACATTGTCCTGTGACCTGGTGCTCACCTGAGGAACAAGATGATGGCCTAGGCTGATTTGGAGGGCCTGTTTCTTTGTCCAGCCACAACATGGAGATCTGCCCTTGGACCCCTGTTCTGTTCTTTCCTTGGCTACACTGTCTCTTCTGAGCTGTGTTAATCTAGAGTATGGGATGCTGTTACCTTGCCTACAGTTTTTTCAGATAGTGAGGTATGTGATGAAATCCTATGTGTGAAAGCATAGCTCCCTCTGTCTCTCCCTTGCTGTCTTGGGGTTCCACCCATTCTCTTGCCTGCTTCTTATCTGTGTGAGCTCCTGCCGTCACGATCAGACCCAACTAGGCTAAGCCCAGAGTCCCTCCACGGAGTCAGGAAAGGTGTGTTTGAGCAGCATGACAGTGTGGTTAAGTGCTCCTGTGGGACATGGCTGTGTGGCTAATGCTGGCCCAGCACCTGCTTAAAGGCTACACACCAAAGATTGTTCCTTGTGCCTCCTGGTGGAATACAACCCAAGAGTGGACCTGTTAATGTATATAAGCCAGAGAGAGCTTGTCAATGTCTCCTGAGATCTGGGGGCTGAAATGTGGCAAGGAAGTAGTAGAAGGGAAAAGTATCGCTTTTAAAACAGTGGTATAAAAGATAGGAGTAGTGAGGGAAATCTAGAAGGCCTAGCACCAGAAAAGATCTCTCTGTAGAGCATCTTCTGTGTTCAGTGACCATTGCTTCGCCTTCAGTCCCTACAGCCTTGGGCCTGGAGCCCTGCCTGCCCTGCCTGAAGCTGTCTGGCCCACAGAGAAGACAAGTGCTGTGCTGGCACTTCATGTTCTTGAAAACAAGAAACTACCTACCTATGCCACCCCCAAGAGCTATAGAGACTTTCCCTACTCCCTCAAGCATATGTTTGTCTAACCTGATTGCCCAACACATCTTAGCCCCTTGTGAAACCCAGCTTCCTGCTCTTCCACACCTGTTTTCTTCAGAGTGTGAAGGGTGGCTTTGCTATGCGAACTTGTTTAAAATATCCATGGCCTACAGAACCAGAGGCCACTTGGTGCTTCTCTACAATGGACCCTCACTGACTTAAGTGTGTACTTGAAAGCTGCCCTAGAAATAAGTAGGATGGAAGAGGACCTGCTGAGGAGCATAGGCAAGAAGTGGCTACTCTCAGGAGTTTGTTCCTCAAATGAGTAGGGATGAAGGACCCTAGAGCTCACTGCATTGGGTTGTATGCCCATAAGATAAATAGGATGTGGTGATTCCATCCATGGTGAGCAGAGGCCTGGTACATAGCGAGCCGACCACTCTACACTACTTGCCTGCTTTAAAATTGTTTATGGGGAGGTCGGGCATGGTGACGTACACCTTTAATCTCAGCACTTAGGGGACAAAGGTAGGTGGATCTCTTGAGTTCTAGGTTTGTAGAGCAAGTTCCAAGACAGCCAGGTTACACAGAGAAACCTTGTCTTGAAAAAAACAAACAAAAAAGTGTTAATTTATTGTATACATAATTCACATGTGTTTTCATGTGTATTTTTAGAGCTGGTAACAAAAGAGACAGAGCAGACAGACCAGTGGTATAGTTGCTGGGCCTGGCTATTTGCTTCTGCATCCATGTTGGACCTCCTTTTCTTTCTTGCCTTGCCTTCCTGCTCCTGAAGATCATGGAACCAGGCTAGGATTTCTGAGCAGTGCCTGTTGGCACTGTGTCATGAGATGAGGCCTTTGGAGTGATGGGGAAGAAAAAGGGTAGAGAGCAGTATGAAGCCTCCACTCGTCTTAGTCAGACTGACAGGAACCCACCGACTTGAGTAAGGTAGTCCAGCAGACCCAAGTCTGCCGAGCTACTACAGTTCCTGCAGCTTGAAAAAGTATATTCCATTTCTGCTAGAACATCTGGAACTTCTGCCAGCCCTGCCCAGTATCCTGTCCTACAGTAACATTTCCCAAACGCCTCTCACTTGGCCTCCTCGGGACCCCAATTTCTAAGTTTCATGAGGCTTCAGAATAGTCTCTTACGTGGGCCAGTTCTGACCTGTTACTGTGTGCAGATGCCCTGGAAGCAAATGCTTCGACCCTAGTGAGGAGTGACCTGACCCTGGAAGTCCTGACTCTGCATTCCAGAATTCCAGTGTTCCCCTCTGGGTCACCCCAGCACCGCTGCTTTGTTACTTGTGTAGTGTTTGTTTTCAAACTGTATGATGGTTACCCCTGCTGAAGGTCTGAATTATGGGTCATTTCAGTGTTTGTAAGCGGTGCATTCGCAAGATGGATCACCACTGTCCTTGGGTCAACAACTGTGTCGGCGAGAACAACCAGAAGTACTTTGTCCTATTCACAGTAAGTCAGCATCAACTCTGCCTCCACGAGGCAGGGGCACTCATTAGTTCTTTGGAAAACCTCAGCACTCTTAGCAGTCTTGGTTGCTGTTGAGAAAACTGCCTACTGTGTGGTTCTCTGCTTTCTCACTCACTATCTCTCTGGCTCAACAAATGTCCTTCACTTTCTGTGCATGGAGAAAGCTGATTTGGTTTAACTAGCTGGAGGCAAGTGCTATGTTCTGGGTACCACTAGAGCACTAGGCCCACATAGCTAAAGAAGACAGTGTTGCTGGTGGCTCAAACTCTGAGCTACAAGTAGATGTAGAATAGTTGGCACTCTAACCTTTTAAGTTAGAAGCAGCATAAGATTTCATGTGCCCCACACAGCCTGAGTCATGCTGTGTTTGGGCTGTGCATCTGTTCTGGTTCCACATATTCTCAGAGAACAAGAAATAGAGGGTCTGTGGACTGGAGGAGCCGCAGCTACCTTTCTGGCCTCTGCCTAGCAGAGTATTCATGTAGAACATGTTCTGAGTAGCTGCTCAAGGAGGCTGCATAGTTAGGAGATTTTCCCAACAATGGCTCAGCACTGCTTTCCTGTTTCAGATGTACATAGCTCTCATTTCCTTGCACGCCCTCATCATGGTGGGATTCCACTTCCTGCATTGCTTTGAAGAAGACTGGACAAGTAAGTATTGCCAGGGTTTCCCTTCCTTTGGTAGAGAGGGTATAAGACCTGAGTGGCCTGGGATCCTGTTCCCTTTGCAGTGCCAGCCCAGCCTCATTTTATTACATCTTCTGAAACCCTACAGACTGATCAGGCCCTAAGAGGCACTAGTCTTTTTTTATAAAAAGAAACAGACCCTTCAGTTTAGACAGGCAACTTACTAAGTTGGACAGGATCAAACTGAGCATGTCTCCAGAGAGAGCATGCTCAGGTCAGCAGAGGGAGGCCAGGCTCCTGAGGAGGGCAGGCTCGGTCTGCAAGGCACTTGCTTTACTCTTTTCACCGCTGGCGATGGAGCCCAGGGCTACACTAGGCAAGCTTTCCTTCCCTAAGCAACACCCTGGCTCCAAACAGGGCACTATGATCAAGGTCATTTTACCCCAGTCTTCTCCCAGAGATCCATTTTTAACTTTTTGCCTAGGGCATAAGGGTTTTTAACTTTGTTTGGTGAGTGTGTGTGTGTGTGTGTGTGTGTGTGTGTGTTGCAGTAGTAGTAGTAGTAGTAGTAGTAGTAGTAGTAGTAGTAGTAGTAGTAGTTTGTTTCAGATTGCTTGTCTTGATAATACTAACTTAGATTAAGATCATAGACCATGTCTCCCTGCTTCACAAATATTCCATTTAAATGTACAGATTTAAAACAGGGAGAAACCGGGGTAGGAAAGAAAAAAAATAATAAGCAGCCATATGTAGGGCTAGAACTTTCACACTCAGAGTCTACAAGGCGGATGTCCTGACCAGGGAACCCCTTTCTAGTTCTGAGAGGAGGGAAGGGACAAGCAGGATACCATCTGCAGAAGTGAGTGAGTCCAGCCAGTTCTTGCTCACTTGGTGAGCATTCTAAAAGTACATATATTTGGCTAGGCCCTGGCAATCCAAGTCAATTCTGGTGTGGCCTTGTCAACTTGATATAGGATGTCCAATGAGGTCATTCCATCATCACAAACCTCCCTCCTGTGTCAGGTTAACTGTGGACAATGCTAGCATAACCCAGACTGTCACAAATGACTGCCTGTCTTTGCTTTGTGGTCATGCTGACTGGGCTGTTAGAGCCCTGTGGGAGTTAGGAAATGTGCAGAGTGTATTTTGAGCAATGCAGACCCTACAATCCCCAGAATAGGAGAATGCTCCTTATTTATAGATGATAAAAATCTGGGTATAGAGTATGAGCATAATTCCAAGATCTTTTACTGAAAAGAGCCTGAAGTTCAAGCTGTGAGGTCAAGCAGGCATTCAAACTTTACTGCCTTCAATGCCAGCATCCTCCCAGCCAGATTCCTAATGGAGGGAATGGAGTCCAGGCTCCCACTCCAGAATAGATTTTGTACAAGAGGCTCAAGGAACTGTGCCCCAGGATGGGTGCTTGGAGTTAGCATTCAAGTAAGAGTTGGGGAGCTCTCTATTCCTTGGGCCTTGATTCGTTCCCGTTGGAAATTCTCAAGGCCTGGCAAAAGAAGGGTGGGGGTGGAGAGCCTCTCTGGCTCTACCCCTAGTAACAGGGCAGCTGACAATGATGTGAACTTACAGAGAAAACACACTGCATATCACACAACACACAGCTGACGTGAGGTATATAGATGTTCCAGTACCACTTCTTATCCATATCCCTGTACTGAAGGGAAAGTAAGTCTCAGGATGTCTCTTGCCCAGAGATCTGCAGTCAGGCATCAATCCAAGATTGGTTGAATGGCTGCCTGGAACCTAAAGTAGGTTCAGTGGGAGAGCCAGGTGTCAGGTAAGGAAAGAAAAGGTAATCCCAATTCCACATGGAAAGAATGGGGAAGGCAGGCTAGGGCAGAACGTGAGGGCGATCAATGTGGTCAGGTTCTTATCCTTTATTCATGTCTGTCAGACTTAGAGCCCTGCTTCTTCCAGCACCCTTCACTACCCAGGGCCAGCCAGGTAACCTTGTCTGCAACCATCCACAGCCAGTTCCTCAAGCTCTGCCCAGGTGGGGAAGAGAATTTACCTTCCAGGGGATATGACATGTGCATCAGGCTCATAAATAGTAGATATGCACATGGAAGCAAAACCCCAAACAAATAAAAGTAAAAAAGAAAGGAAGGAAGGAAGGAAGGAAGGAAGGAAGGAAGGAAGGAAGTAAGTTAGTTCATATGGAGGTATAAGTTCCAGGGAAGCAGATAAGAGGAGGGCATGTCAGATGAGATGCCAGCCTCCCTAACACACACAGTGATTGGTGTCATTCCTATTCTTTCCCACATCCCACCTCCCTAGATAGTCAAGATCCATACAGCCTCCTTAGCAGAGGAAGCAGACCAATCCCTACAAGCCAGACTGAGCGACCTGCACCAATCACCAGAGTTGATGCTGGCAAAGCATATCACATGTGTGGCCCAGTTTTCCTTCCCTGTTCAAACACTGTCTCCCTCAGAGCCTTAGAGTGCTGTGTGTTCCAGTTAGGCCCTGTTCATTGCTCAGAAACCATCCTTGTCACACATCACTGCTTTTACCATGGAAGGGTGAGCAAATGCCTAGAGCCAGCCCAACCATAAACAGAACAGTAGAAGCTCCAGTGAGCGACTGACAGTCTCAGTTACAGAGATGTCCCTGGCAAGAGGGGCACTCCCATCACTAGGCAGACCACTCTTTTGCAAATAGTCCCCTTTCAAGTCCCCAGACTACCAGGCACTCCTCTGGACCTACCCCAGTCTCTCACTGGGACCCAAAGGAAGCATGGGGTGGCTGAGCTAGGGGCAGTTTGGGGGTGGGGGGAAAACCTCTCCAGGAAAGATCTGGCCAGACCAGGACTTGGGGCTTCTGAACCTGCATCTTGTGTTCTCTAGGGAAAGGCAGGGTCTCCTGAGGTGTCCTGAGGCCTAATGCTTCTTCCAAGCCGGCCTCAGTGTGGTCTGAGGATGATGGGCTGCACTACTTAGGGAAGAGGATTCCAACAGCTCAGTCTGTTGCGGACTTGATGAGGGAGTAAGCGGGAGGCGGGTGGGAGCTTGGTGGGGTGAGGCAGGCAGCCATGCAGCCAGTCCAATCCCCACGCTGCTTTCCCTACAGAGTGCAGCTCCTTCTCGCCGCCCACCACAGTCATCCTGCTCATCCTGCTGTGCTTTGAGGCCCTGCTCTTCCTCATTTTCACATCAGTGATGTTTGGGACCCAAGTACACTCCATCTGCACAGATGAGACGGTAAGCAGGGCACCCACCTCCTCTAACCTTGGCTTTGGGGACCCGGTCACCTGTCAGTTCTGAGGACTCAGGGTGCAGGGCACTGTGCCTTCTGTTGTGACCTGGTCATGTTTATGCAGGTTCTCCTGGTTGCATGGGAGTGGCCCTACCTGCAGCCTTCGCCAGAGGTTGCCTTTAACACAAGTCCCGCTTTATTATATACTGTACCCTGTCAGGCATTCTGCCAGGCTCTTGTCCTTTCCAGCAAGGCTTCCAGACATCAGCTTCTAGAACTGATGTCATGACTGGATCCAGGAAACAGTGGCTTTGAGCCCCCAAGGCAGCACATTCTGGCCCTTACCCGTCCCTTCCTCTTGTCTTCTCACCCACTCACCTCATGTCCTACAGCCAGTTTCTGGCCTTCCACAGATACCCAGAAGCCTTGAAGTGGTTCTCATGTGACATTTCTTGACGTTTGTGCTTTGGGTTCTAGAAAATGGGGTGGGCAGCACTTTGCCTTGAATGTGGAAAAAAAAAAATCATGGGGACCTGGATTCAACCTCTTGCTTGCTCCTGGCTTTTTGAGTGCTGCCCACCCACCTTCCCAGGGAGTTTTCAGCTGTGGTCTGTGCTCGTAGATGGAGAACAGCTTCTTCCATGGCTTCAGGTGCTACAGCTCTGTGGACCTAGAAGCAGAGAGGGGGCAGTGCTGCCCACTGCCAGAGTGCCATTGTGAGTTCTAGGTGGTTCCCAGTGCTTTTGACATCTTTTCGCCACTCTGTTTCTTTTAGAAGAATTCATGTCATTGCAAAAGGTTTGGTGTATATTCCGGCATATATCAAACTGGTAAATGGGACCAGCTGCTCCACAGAGAACCTGTAGGAAGCCCAAATGTGACTTTCAGGCCCTGCCCATTTGGAAGCACTTCTAGGTCCCCCAGGGCATGTTCTGGGGGCAGTAGATAGACTGACAGTCTGGTTCTAGTTCTTCCTTATCAAGATTGTCCCTAGACAGAGTTGTGTTGCCTGTGCCTCATGGGGAGAGAGAGCATCATCTGCCCTAACTGACGCCCGCCCAGGTCCCAGGCTCTGAGAAGAGCCTGGGCTGCCCCACCCCATTCTTGGCCAAGACTCAGAACGGACAGACAGCCCCTGCTCTCTGCTTCTCTGGAAGCGCAACAGCTCTATTTGAAGGAGGAAAGAAAACACACACTCTTCCTAGCCCCATTTTTGTTTTTGTTTTTGTTTTTCCTGAGACTTGGCAGGGAAAGTGGCACAGGCTGGGAGGACTGCCTTGTCCTCCAGGCTCCTCCGGGAAGACCCTCCTCACCGTGAGTGAGGCTGCGAGCCACCCTCCCTCTAACCTGCACTAACTCGCTCTTCCTCTTGTGATTCCTCTCTTCATCACCTGCCTCTTGCTGTCTCACCCTTCCCCTTTGTGTCTCCTCACCCTGCCCAGCAGTGGCTCCTTGACCCTCGGGGCTGTGAGACAGGGTCAGAGCAGCCACTGCACTGCTGCTTGTTTTGTTGTTGTGAGGTTTGGTTTTTTTGTGAGGTTTTGTTTGTTTGGGTTTTTGATGTTTTTTTTTGTTGTTGTTGTTTTTTTTTTTTGTTTTTGTTTTTTTTTGTCTGCAAAGTGGTCATTGTAGCTTCAGCTCTCCTATGCATCTTTACCACACCGACAGCCACCATTAGTTGTCAGAATCTCAATGTCATGCATCAAAGCCTTTGCATGCACAGGTGCCTCGGAGCATTGCCTGACCCAGCAAGGACTCAGAACTAGACAGTGTCAATCTTGTTGGCAACAGTGGCCCAGGTGCCTGCTAAGAGCTCACTGTCCGTTCACCCTCGGGGCCTTGTAAACACACGCCCACCAGAAACCACTGTTAGTGACACTTCTTATGAGAGTCCGAAGAAAGCTGCGTTGTGTAAGTAGCTTTCCTGCTTTGAAAAGGAAGTGTTCGCTCTGGTCACCTGAGGCATGTGGACATCCCTCCCAAAACTGCAGAGATGGAGCGCTTGACTGAAAGTGTGATTGTTCTTGTTTTCAGGGCATAGAACAATTGAAAAAGGAAGAGAGAAGATGGGCTAAAAAAACAAAATGGATGAACATGAAAGCCGTGTTTGGCCACCCTTTCTCTCTAGGCTGGGCCAGCCCCTTTGCCACACCAGACCAAGGGAAGGCAGACCCGTACCAGTATGTGGTCTGAAGGACCCTGACCAGCATTGCCACTCAGACCACATCATGGCACCTCCCATCCGCTCTTGTGAATGTTTAGGCCAAAACTCTTAAAACTTTTTTATGTCTTCAGAAAAATGGCTGAGCATTGCAGAGAAAAAAAAAGTCCTCATGTTTTATTTTTAAAAAAAAAATCATCCTTTCAATTTTTTGATGACTGGAGCTGCTCTTTTCCCTTTTAAAATCACTTCTCTGGCCTCTGTTTCCTCTCTGCTCTGTCAGCATGACTAACGTCGAGGGTGCTGCTCAGGCCCTGCCCCTTCTACTAATTGAATGCCCCTGATGCTGTGTATGGATGAACTGGCCCAGTAGGAAAGCCAAGAGGGCCCTGACCTCCTCCTGCCCACAGGGCAGCACTGGCGCCCGCAGGACTCAGAACCTCTTCGAAGATAATGCTAACCCCTTGAAGCCTAAGGATGAAAAGATTGGGCTGGAGCCATCATAAGGGTCCTTGGTGCAGTGGCCTCCTGCCCAAGTGGACAGTTCGCCTCAGTTTCAGAAATCGATGGGTGTGGGTGTACAGAATGACTTGGGGGAGGTGGGAGAGGTAAAGGGGCCTTTGTATTCTGAATCAGCAATTATGTCACTCTGGCTTTTGGGAAGACTATGAAAGAGATGTTTCCCAGTTCAAAAATGCCTTATACAATCACAAGAGGAAAACAATTTCAGGCAAGCTACAACAACTTTCTACCCCAGTTCCCGCCCTTTCCCAGCAAGATGTCAGTCATTCTGAGGGAAACAGACAACCTCCTGTCAGGATCATCTCAGTTTTAACCGTGTCATGAGCATAGACTTTCTGGAGTTGAAAGTCCTCCAGATGTGCACAGACCTGTGTCTTATGTGTGTTTAGTCTGGGAAGTGGTTGTAGATGTTAGGTAACATTCTTAGAGTTGCCAGGTAGCCCCTACTCACCTGCTTCTCAGCCTGCTACACAGACAAGCTTTCCCATCAGCAGGTACTGCTAAGCAAAGTCACACAGGGAAGAGCTGGTCTTGAGCTAGGGAGGAACCAGGGGATGTAGGAGGTGCTAAGAGAAGACTGCTCTTGAACCCTACAGCCACGTGGAACCTGAGCACCATGAAGTCCCCCAAACCAGTGGGTTTTAAAGCAATCACCACAAAACTCCCTTTTTAGCTTTTGCTTGGGGTGGGGGTGGGGATAAGGTTTTTCATTCTAGTTGTGGGTAGGAAGAAAGTTAATGTAGCCCTGTGGTTTTTCAGAAGTCGGTGGGACGTTCTGCCTCTTCCCAACTCTGTCAGTGCTTCCACATGGAAACAATGCAATAAACCTTTTCCAAACCTGCTTCTGCTCTGCTCTCTCCCCACGGCCTGTGCAGAAGGGCAGGTGGTGTCAGGCTGCAGGCTGAGGGAGTTTAGTTTTGTTCTTAAAGGCTATGGATGGCCTTTCTGCAGGCAGAATTCTCTGCATGAGTTGCTGGTGAGGGTGCCCTATGGCTCCAAGAGGTCAGTCTTTCTGGAGTCTAGGGCCAGAGCCTGCCCAGCAGAGAGCAAAAGCTGTGCCAACAGAAAGTGCCTAGCATCTATACCCACAGTGCGAGGTGCTGTTTTTCTGGGGGGTTCTTGTTGATGGTATCTAGTGATGACAGATGAGGCAACACTGAGGAACTGGCCACCTCCCCTACCTCCGTAGGCTTTGATTTGCCTCGGCTGTGCCGTTTAGGCTGAGATCCTGGGTGTGTGCTCATGTGGAGTTTTACACATAACTATATATCGACATAGATAGGTTTAGATGAAGTTCATAGCATTTGTTCTCCAGGTGCCTTTGAAATTTTGTTTATTTATCTCTTGGTTTATATGAAAGAGGTGTGGCCTGTTCCAGGTTCAGCAGGTTAGAAGGGTCCAGCTGTCCAGCCTTGCTCGAATACTCAGGTTAGATCTGCTGTGGCAAAGAGCAGCTACACTGCACACTGCAGCTATGGTTCTGTTGTCAACATATTCATATTCTCTCTCTCTCTCCCTCTCCCCCCCCCCCAAGACTGGAACTAAGGAAATAGCCTTTAGCCTTTAAGGGCATTTTGTGAATGGCTCTAGCTTTTGCTATGGGGTTTCACAGTAGATGGCACTGCAGGAATTTGAATCCTGAAATTAAAGCTCACACTCTAAATAGGCATGCGACCAGCTTACTGCCCAGGCCCTTGTAAGTCTCCCTCTGCATTATTACAACCAAAGGCTGCAAAGTGGAGGTCCTTAGTGCTCAAACTACAGCAAAAAGGCCTCAAGACAGGACTACCCTAGGGTGGCCTGTGAGTACCATTGCATTCTCTCTGAAGCCAGGAGAATTTTTCTGTGAGCACAGTAGTGACCAAGGCTGTGTGTCAACAAATGACTCTGTCCTGAGTCTTCTGATCCCTTTAGATGGAGTAAAAGGTCTTTCTCCGTGGCCTACTGGAAAGTGAGCCTTTGTCGCCCATCTTCCAGAATGGTAACTGGGTAATAGGAGTGAAGAAGACATGGCCAGTAGACTGGGTAACCCACGTACTTGTCCATTTCTTCATGTCATATCTGCATATTTGCATGAGCTTGGTGACATGTATACAGTAGAAATGTGTGCCCAGTCTTTCCTTAATACCATTTTACCTTTGTAACACTTGGACCTTACAAGACTTACAGGACTAAAGGGTAGCTAGCTTTTGCTCATTCTGACTGAACCACTTTGCATCCTGATGAGAGAAATCTTCCAAAGAAGGCAAATTCCCAAGTGCTTATTAAGGAATACCCATGCAAGACTGGCATCACAGACACTCCACTGTAGAAGGGTGGGCTCGGACTATCCATCCAAACTAAGAAGTTCTCAGTTTCTCTTCTTTCAAAACAAAGTATACCAGTTCCAAAGGGTGAACTAGCCAAGGGACACAAGCAGTTCCAGCAAAAAAGGAGGGCCAGTGGTTTTTTTGCACAAGCTCAGGGCCTCAGAATTTATAGGGATGGGGCTTCAGGTTAGCCCTGCTGCCACTGCTGGTAGGTACAGCAAACTAGTTCCTGGGATGTTATATCTGAGGCCAGCATGCTCCCACTGATGAACCACTGACTCCTTCCACTCTGTTACCTGTGACCTCTTTAAACATGTCATCTGAGTTTGTCTTGACCAATGGCACCTTTACTGAAGAGCCAGCAAGATGAGGGTAGAACCAAGGAACCAACCTTCCTGTGAGGAGTGTGCAGTGAGTTCTCCAGACCACACAGTGTTTGAGCAACCCAACCACTGGCAGTGTTCTGGTCTTCATTTTCCACTGTAGCTTCACTGACGGGGCCAACTGGTTATCTGAAGCCAAGTATGGAGGAGCACGTGTGCAAACCCAGCGAGTTCGGAACTGGAGGCAAGAGGGTCAGTTCAAGGTCATCCTTTGCCATACAGAGAGCTCAGGATTAACCTGTGGTACATGAGACCCTACCTCAAAAAACAAAGACTTCATAAAGAGCCAGGTCTATGTGTCTGTAGACCCAACACTCAGCAAGTTAGGGCCAGAATATGCCTTAAGTTCAGGAGTTCAAGACCAGCCCAGGCAGCACAGTGAGCCTCTGTTTAAAAAAGAAAAGGAAAGAAGCCACTGAACCGCTTGTTCTCCCAAACCTGGCCCTTCAACTCCCTTCTCCCTCCTCTACGCTCCCACGGACAAATAAAAACAAAGGAACGATGACTGGTACTTCTAAGATGGCATGCTAGAAACCCTCTAGGGGAAAGGCGCCATTAACTCTCTTGTGGAATAAAGGACACCTGGAATTCTTCAGCTGGGGTGATGGAGTTCAGCACTTGTCTAACCTCAGTGTGTGGTCTCTGTAGAACATGATCACCTACTCTCATGGTTTCTGTAAGCACTGGATAAAAATGGAAGGTAGAATGGTATGGGCGGGCTTTGGTTTCTGTGTGTGTAACAGCTGCACAGGAGCTGTGATTTTTCCAGTCTGGGTCACCAATGTCTGCCCCTGCCCCTTTCTTACAATACATGACCGCTGCGTGATACTTCAGAGTACTTTGGTTGTGAGTCTGTGCATCTTCTGGGTTGCAACAGGAAGACGTTTCGTGCTGTGGGCTGCAGTAGAAGGGTATGGAGCTGCTGCTCGAGAGAGTTGGTATCATCTGACCAGCTCTCCAGAGCTTGCTGTGGGGATGCTGGCCAGCTTATCTGCTGGCACTGGGGTCCTATTCCAGGAGTCTCACAAGCCCTGAACTGATGCCTGTGGTCCCTGCCACCCTTGGGAGCCTTAGGCCTCACACATTCATGCTGGGGTGTTGGTGCAATGTTCACCGGTCAGACTCTACAGGCCGTTCAGGTGAGGCCGAGGCCTGCTCACTTGTGTCAGTCACTGTTCGCTTGAGCCTGACATGGCTCACACCTGTGAATCTCAGGCTGCAGAACTTTGCCTTCTGGACACCTTTAAGTCTACAACTCTTAGAAAAAGAAGCTCTGGGGTCTGTTTTATGCATCAATTTTCTTAGATTATTTTCTTTCCCTGCTCAAAGCTGACACTCCTGATGTCTATATATATAGCTGCTAAGGAATGTGGGCACACAGGCCAGTTGATCCTAACACACCACTTTACAGTGGTAATCCTGGGCTTGCTCTGCCTCTGCACCTGACTTTGAGACCTACAGAGTGAGGCTTTGTCAGACAATGGGGAAAACACCTGGTGGAGAGAAAAAAAAGCACTTGTCCTGCTTCTGCATAACTTTCTGTTTTTGTTTTTTTGTTTTTGTTTTTGTTTTTTGAGACAGGGTTTCTCTGTAGAGCCCTGGCTGTCCTGGAACTCACTTTGTAGACCAGGCTGGCCTTGAACTCAGAAATCTGCCTGCCTCTGCCTCTAGGATTAAAGGTGTGCGCCACCACGCCTGGCTTCTGCATAACTTTCTAACCAAGCTTGGGCTGCTGTCTCAGCCTCTCGGGAACTTAATACTGACACCTTCACAAGGGGTGTGTGTGTGTGTGTGTGTGTGTGTGTGTGTGTGTGTCTGTGTCAGGACCTGTGTTCCTGGCGGTGGAGGGCATCATCTGCCTGTCTTCATGACCTGCAGAGACTATTAAAACTCTGGTCTTAGCTGATTCTTGTTCTTATTACAAAAACTAATGCTTGCTCCATGGTGAAAACATGAAATGTGGACAAGTCCACAGAAATACACCCCATCTGCAACGGTAACAGCCCCATGGGGGGTGTCCTGTGCAAAGTGCTTCTCCTTAAGGCAAGACACAGGTTGCAGGATGTCCCAGGGTCATGCAAAACATGGTTTCTCAGTGCCACACTTGCAACTTATAGAACTAGTTACTTAGACTGCGTTGCTGCACATTCCAGTTCTCAATTTATCATTATAACTCAGTGTCAATTCTGTCTTGGGTTCTCTTGAACTTCTCATTGTAAAATAATGTCAGACTTATAAAAATCAGCAAAATTGTATATCTTCTGAATGACATTCAGTGTTACCAAAGATAAACATCTTACAACAACAACAACAACAAATTCCTTTCTCTTTTAAGAAAGTAATTTGGAAAGAAAAAGGAGGGGGTGGGGAAAACTTGCAGTCTCCATAGTGGTGCACACCTGTAGTCCTAGCTGTTCAAGAGACTAGGGTGGGAAGATCACTGATTCTCGGAGTTTGAGGCCAGCTTGAACTGTGCGGCAGACCGAAACCCATTCTCTCCTTAAGAACAAAACTCTTACTGTCCTCTACCTCGGGGGAGCTTTCTCTACCTGCCTTTTGTCTTCAGGGATTCCACATTCTACTACTTGTCTCTACCCCATTTCTATCAGTTCCTCAGTCTTAAATTTGTCATGACCTAGATTTTTTTAATTGAGAATAAATTCATATAATGTAATACAAATCATTTAAGTGTATAGTTGGTTCTAAGACACTTACCAAATTCAGGATAAACCACTTCTGTCTCATTCCAAAATAGTTCCACCACAGACCTTGGCCCTGGTGAAAACTGTAGGTCAGTTATTGTTGTCAACTGCTCTTGTGTCGGGTTAGGCAGGAGGGGCACTGGCGTGTTACATTTGTGGTTCCCTGTAACTGGAAACACTTGCTGCTGATCCACTTGAGTCTTGGCAATTCTGACCTTGATGGTTGTGTTAAGTCCATTCCTGGAACGTTTCCCTGCTATAAAGTGACCACTGGCACCTTCCATTATTGATGTCTCATGAAGAGAGCACATGAGATCAGATTATTGGTTATTGGGTTTTTTGGTTTGGTTTGGTTGATTTAAGACAGGATCTCTTTCCCTGGCTGTCCTGGAACTCACAGAGACCCACCTGACTCTGCCTCCACAATCAGCTAAGGTCAGATTCTTTAACTGATAGCTTTTACAGAAGTCAAGAAACGTAAGTCCCTGAGATGTTATGGGAAGAGTGCTAGAGTATTGGTATAGTCAGATTAGTCTGTGTGTCTACCTCTTCCTTACAAAAGGGATATGCCATATTCCAGTTACAGGAGAAAATTGCATGAAAGAGATAAATTAGGACCATAGAAGTCTTCCTTGGGGGTAGAGGGTCTTGAGTCATGATTGAGTGCATCGATATCTGTCTGGGAAACTCAGAAAATTCCCTTAGCTTGTGGAAGAGGTGAAGAAAGCAGAGGCCTGGCTGGGGGCTCAGAGCCTTTGTAAGGATGAATCTGGAGGTCTGATCTCTGTGTATCTATAACTGTTTGGGGCTTTTTCCTACCCATCACCTTCTTTCTGTGGCCTGGGGGCCGAGTCACAGTCAGCACCCACAGCAGGTGAGTGGTCAGCTTGGGAGAGGTCATGTGGAATGTCCACTGCATGAACCCACAGTGGCCTGTGCACCTTCTGGTGCCCACTGCATGTGGCATCTTTGCTTCCCCTCGCATGTTTATCTCCTGTGCTGTATCCTCACCCCTCAGCCTTCCCCATGCCAAGCTTACTGGTCCTACTGTGGGCAAGGGGCCCCTTTTTTAGTGGTTTCTTTTTTTAAGATTTATTTATTTATTTTATGTATATGAGTACAGATGGTTGTGAGCCATCATGTGGTTGCTAGAAACTGAACTCAGGACCTCTGCGTGCTCCGGCCCCACTCACTCCGACCCAAAGATTTATTTATTTATTATTATACACCAGAAGAGGGCATCAGATCTCATTACAGATGGTTGTGAGCCACCATGTGGTTGCTGAGATTTGAACATGGGACCTTTGGACCACTGAGCCATCTCTCCAGCCCCTTCTTAGTGATTTCATAGGTGATAGTCTAGCTCATGCCTACAGAAGCCAAGATATACTTGGCCATTGGGTATCTGGTCCCTGCCCAGGAGCAGACCACTGCCTTTGTAGGAAGGGGTCTGGCAGTACGTGGGTGACAGGCAAATCCAATGCCAGGCCCGCTTGTTCTGCTTCACAGTTTCTGCTCTGCCCTGCAGCCCTAAGGGACTTCAAAAGTGGCCTGGGCCGCAGCAAGCTGTGCCGTCCATATTGAAATTCCCATCCCCTGCTCTGCCAAGGCAAAAGGTGTGTTCATGTAGTACACTGACCTTCTGCCCATTCTCCTTCAGGGTATTGAACGCCTCCAACGAACAAAACAGCCCAGGGAGCAGTCGGGCAGCTGGAAGTCGGTCCAGGAGGCTTTTGGTGGGAACTTTTCCCTGAACTGGTTCAACCCTTTCACCAGACCTTGTCAACCAGAGACACCCATTGATAAGGGCTTGGTACGTCAAGTGTCATCTCTGTCAGACGTGGACAACATGGAAACAGCTGAGAGCCAATTGGAGGCGACAAAAGACAGGGACTCTGTGGAGGTGCTGGATGAATAGAAGTCATGGAGGATAAGACACCAACAGTGGCTGCTACCCTGATGAGTGTTACCAACTCTGTCACCCCACACTTTTTTTTCCATTAGGATTGGGGTCGGGGGATAGGAAGGGCAATAGAGGGTACAGGAGAGTAGGGACTTTCTCTGAGTTCCTCTTAACAGGATGTGCCAAAAGTGATCCAGCAAAGGAAATGGTGACCAGGATGTCGGGGTGGGGGATCCACTTCTGCTTCTTGAGGGCTGTCTTGGGGAGGCTGGGGATCTTGGGGAAGGAATGCTCTAACATCAAGGAAGACCAGCCTGGAAGGCTAAAGAGACTCCAGCCATTTCCAGGAAAGGGATTCCTTGGCTGGCTGACTCGAAATCAACAAAGGAGGGTATGCTGAGCCTGCGGTCAGGGCTTGGGCTTGGTTGAAAGAGCACCCTACATGCATGCATGCATACACACGTACAGAGTCTACCCAAATGGAAATGAGCCTGAGTCATGACAGTATCGCCATCCTATAGATACGAGACTCTTCCCTGAGACAACAAGGCAGTCAGCCTTTCTATAGCCACAAGCATGCATCCTAGAAGAGCTAGGTGAAGACATATATTGAACTCCTGGAAAAAGTCTGTAAGACATGGGGACAGGTGCAACCAGAAATGGCCTCCTTTGCATTTTAGAGCAGCGCCCAAAATGGTGCCTCACAGAAAACTGCATTGCTAGTCCTAATGACATGCCTTATTCCCAACATTTAGAGCTGGCAACTAAACCTCTGTTGCTTTGAGGAGAACCTGGTCCACATGGTTCTGGCTACATAGGGAAACCCTGTCTTAAAAACAATGAAGAACTGCATGGTGGCCAGGACATGCAGACTGTTAAGCCAGGAAGACCCCAGGCACTGCTCTCCCAGGATGAGCTTGGACCTAGTCTGTCCACTGGAGCTTGAGGTATCTGGCTGTTACTGATAGTCTGGGCAGGCTCCTGCACTCCCCAGTCCATTGCAGTGGTGGCTGAAGCGGCAGCTTCTGCAGTCTAACCAGTTAGATAGTCTCAAGAAACACACCCAGCTCAACTCACCCCTTGAACCATTCCCCAGCGTGGCTGCCACTGACCCTGGCAGAGGATTGTATCACAGCTCCTCTAGCTCTGCAAAAGGGCAGGAGTCCTGGGCCAGTGGAACCTGTGACCTCCATGACACGAGTCAATCGAGGTACTGTCTCAGGACCCTGAGAAAGGAAAGCTGTGGGGAGCCAAGTGGTGGTCTGATTCTTGGGCAGCATCCTAGGTAGTGCCACAGTGTCAGCAGGACTTCAGCATTAGCAGATGTGGCCTACTCCACCCCACTGCAAGTGCACTTCCTCCAAGCAGGTCTGCTTTAACATTTATCAGCAATAACATGAGGAACCCAAGTTGTCCCTAATCTTGGCACTATGTGGAAAGACCTGTAGGGCCTCCAACCCCAAACAGACCTGGACGGCCCAGGTGCTGGACCATAACCAGAGATTCCATACCAGGGAGAAATCAGAGCTAGTGACTAGGTCCCCAAGGAGCAGCAGTTAAATTAAGGAAGGAGCTTTGGAGTCAGGATTTGTTAACTGAATGTCCTGTACATTGAGGCTAAAACCAGTCTTGCTTGGGGACAGCTTGACCTGCAGCAGAGATACCTCCCAGCCCACAGCCATTTGTTTCCAGAGTGCTTTTCCTGGAAAGGTTGAAGTGTGCATTTTGCTCCCAGTTTTAGGTCCTCCATACTCCTCAGCTAACCCATTACCATGTCAGGCCTCAGCCATATTTCTTCTGTGTACTGGACAGCCAGGATCATGTAGGTAGTAGTCTGTCCAGCCCTGGGCCTTGTGCCTTCACACCAGAACCCAATGGCCTTCTCTCTATGGCAACTCCTGAGATTCTACTCAGCACTGCAGCTGATAAGAGGAGGCCCAGTGTTTCTGGGCCAGAGGCTGCTTGCACACCTGCCTCTTGCTTTGAATAATAGTTCTTTGGTCTACCTCTGTGGCTAGAGGCGCCAATTTTTTAGCAGGAGATCCTAGCCCAAAGCCTTGGACAACGTCCTTCCTCTCAGGTCTAGTGTGTAAAACAAGTGTCACAAACACTAACTGATCCTCCATGGCCCCAGCATAGACAGAGGTTATTCTACAAGCATGTACCAGACATCTGCACGCCACAGAGGTGGGCATCTGGGCAAAAAGGAGTCAGGACTTGGGGTTTTCTGGTTTCAAGAATGAAGGAAAGATGACAGGTTTTAAATTAACTTGACACAAGCTGAAGGTATTTGAGAAGAGGGAATCTCAATTGAGAAAATGCCTCTGTAAGATTGGCCTTTACACAAATGTGTAGTGCATTTTCTTGATTGATGTAGGAGGGCCAGGCCCATTGTCAGTTATGCCACCCCTGGATGGAAGAAAAAAACATGACGGGCAAGTTATGAGGAGCAAGCCAGTAAGCAGCACTCCTCTGTGACCTCTGCATTAGCCCATGCCTCTAGGGTCCTGCCCTAACTTCCCTCAGATGCAATTAACCCTTTCCTCCCCAGGTTGCTTTAGGTCGTAGTGTTTTATCACAGCAACAGAAACCCTAAGGCAAGAATGGCCTTTAAATACACAAAATACCCCTTATTCAGTGTGTACTGAGTATCTCTGGAACACATGTCCACTTAGAATTACAGCCCTTGAGAGAGGTTGACCATCACGAAGAGGACCCAGACCAAGAAGGCCAACCTGGATCCATGAAATTCAGAGGCAATGAGGTTAAATTAAGCAGCATGCTGGCATAAAAGAAAATTTAACTCCAGACCACTTAGCCATCTTAAAGTTGCCAGAGTTTAATTCAAAGCATAGTGGTATGTGAGCAGATACCTTAACAGCAGAGCAAAGCACAGACTCCCGAGAACAGGGCAGGATACGTTGCTTCTTCAGATGTTGTCACTGGCCATAGACTCTTACTTAAAAAAAGGGTCTACCTCCCATGGCTCATCCAGAGCAAGAGGGCCTCACGCCAGCGTGGGGCCTGCTTCTAAGAGGACAGAGCCTTGGGATAAGAGGGTGTAGTGCCTGACCCAGGACCAGCTCCAAGATGCTTTCTATAAGACTTCCAGCACAGCCTCCAGGCACCCCTGGACTTGATAGAATCCATGGTCTAGATGGAAGATGCCTCCAGCCCTTCTATATCTGGGCTCTGTACATGGTTCTGAATCCAGATGACGGTGGCACTGTCTTCTGAGGCCACAATTCCTAAATATGTATTTGAAATGTTTGCCTGTGACATGTGCCCAGGTTCTCTGGCTCCCTGGAGCTACTGCCTGTGGTGACATCGGCCTTTGAGCTCTGTCTTGCTGGGCTGGCTCTTGAATGTGCCTTCACACGCATAATCAAATTTAACCATCCCTGACCTGAAAGCTAAATGCAATTTAGAAAATGTTAACATGCTTAGCCAAGGCTCAGAGCCAATCAGGGCTCCTGCCTCCATCTCCATGGTATCAAATGTGCTACTTGCTGATGAGAACGACCTTCTCGGCATGAACCTCTTTCACTTGTCTGGAAATAAACTTGACAATGAATTTCTGGGGTCCAGCTTTCACTGGGGTGCATTCCATTTGGAAAGTGATGGTCTTTCCAGGTGGCACTGTCCTAGAAAATTCAAAGGCACACAGTCAGCCAAAAGTGCCACAGAGAGAAAATCGCATTGCATGAGGAACCAGGCAGGCATCCGGTTCCAGTACAGATCTTGGGAAATCCCTGTGCTGCAGAGCCACTGAAGCAGGCCTCCACCTGGAGGGTGGCCACTTGTCTCAGCTGTAAGACAAGATGGCCTGCTGGAATGGCTGTTTTCCAGCTATGCCAGTCACAAACCCTCCTGAGAGCCCTCAGGAACAAATTTTATGATGAATCTACAAGAAAGTGTTGTCTAATCCTAGTATTCAAGATGGCAATACATGAGAGTATGTTAGGCTCTGAGGCCCTGCCCCAATACTACTGAACTGAATGTAGTTTTGTTGTTGTTGTTTGTTTATTTTGGGGTTTGTTTGGTTTGGTTTGAGTTTTTTTTTTTTTTTTTGGAGGGGGGGGATGTTTCAAGACAGGGTCTTTCTGGGTAGCCCCAGCTGTCCTAGAACTCACTCTGTAGACCAGGCTGGCCTTGAACTCACAACGGTTCACCTGCCTCTGCCTCCAAAGTGCTGAGATTAAAAGTGTGCACCACCATCTTGCCAGAATCTGTTCTTTAACAGTGGTCATGGGGAAACAGCATATCTGTGGAAGTGTAAGAAACTTGTCCCAGAATAACAGGAGTCTGCTGGGATTTACCTGGAGGATCTGGACACCTGGTAAGAAATAGGCCCGAGGAACAGAGCATTTAAGTAAAATCCCTTACTAGATATGTTGCCATACCAAAATCAATAGTGTCTGTCTAGTCCATCAGACAGAAAACTGTGAGAAACACCCCTGCACAAAGGCATCAAAGACTCCCACTAGGAATGTGCCCCTTACAAAGAAGACGTGTGGATGCATGGGAACTTATCCCAGGTTCCTGCAAGCTGAGAACCCGCACTGTGATTTACTCTGAACAGTTAAGTGACCCAAGATCACCTACAAAGACAAATGAAACAGCCTATTAGTCGAGAGACTGAGGTATATTTGGGGTTACCTGTATTGTAGACAACGTTTCAGAATACTAGGTGAATGATAGGCGATTTGACAAAGTTGGGGCTCTGTACTATTCCACCCCAGAGCTGAAGTTGACAGTAATAATTATGCAACTAGAACCATAAATTTCAGGAAAAGTGTAGATTATTTCTATATTCTTATAATGACATGAAATTCAGTATCCACAGAGATTAAAATTTTAAGCCGGACAGTGGCGGCGCATGCCTTTGATCCCAGCACTTGGGAGGCGGAGGCAGGCAGATTTCTGAGTTCGAGGCCAGCCTGGTCTACAGGGTGAGTTCCAGTGGTGAAGCCAGCTTACGGTTTTAAACAGTCTAGACTGGGGTGTAGTTCCATAGGAGGGGACTTGCCTATCATCTACAAGGTCCTAGGCGCAACTTCCAGGGCAGCACCTTAAAACAAACTGCAGTGCCACGTATGGGAGCACGTTCAAGGCTAGCCTGGTCTGTATAACAAGTTTCAAGCTAGCTAGGGCTATAGAGTGAGGATGTCAAATAATCCAACTCCTACAAACAATTTAACCATAACTTTCTTAAGGCTGCACTCAGGTTAGTAAAAAAAAGTGAATGACTCCCTAAGAAAAACCAGGCAAAAGGAAGTACAAATAAATTACAGGGTCAACAAGAAAACCTGAGCTGTAAATAGAAACACAAATTAAGACAGAGATGTTTTGGCATCCACTTCTAAAGACCAACCAACCAGACTGACAAGAAACAAAAGGTCTATTGTTGGTAGAGTACTAGCTAGTGTAACCTTTTCTGCATTTTGGCAACAGGACTATATGTCTACATTTTTACTATAACATCCTAGGGGTTTACATCTCAAAAGTATGGCACAGGTATATGTTGGGAAGACTCACTCTTGTTCCCAGGATTTCATGTTAGCGAGGCCCAGGCTTTCCACTGAGAACTTGATGTTAGTCAAAGGGATGGGCAGGGTGTTCGTGAATTTGCTGGTGATGACGAGAGGCTGCTTGACCTTGCCTGTGCTCGGCATCTGTTAGAGTGGAGAAAAGACAGGTGTGACAGACTGAAGATGCGAGGTCAGAGGACAGGCTTCAGCAAGAAAGGTCATTCTTGGTCCTCTCCCGAAGCCCAGAGTCTCAGTAGGTCTGTGATCACTTGGGAGGCTCTAGTGGGGAATCTGACCTGCCTGTGCCTCTCGCTTAGGTCCCTCATCTTTGCTTACCTCTCTAGTCCTGCCAGACATATTATTAAGGAACTCAAGGTGTGTAATCTCATGGTAGCCAGAAATCCTCATGTGAACTACATTCTGATCTATCCAGAGAGTCAAGACTCCCCCTTTTCCAAAGCTCGAGGGCTAAATAGTTGTTAGAGCTCCCCCCCCCACACACACACACACAAGCTATACTAAGGACACTAGTCTGTACTGGCTGGTTTTGTGTGTCAACTTGACACAAGCTGGAGTTATCACAGAGAAAAGAGCTTCAGGTGAGGAAATGCCTCCATGTGATCCAGCTGTAAGGCATTTTCTCAATCAGTAATCAAGGGTGGGAGAGGCCCATTGTGGGTGGTGCTATCCTTGGGCTGGTAGTCTTGGTTCTATAAGAAAGCAAGCTGAGCAAGCCAGGGGAAGCAAGCCAGTAAGAAACATTTCTCCATGGCCTCTGCATCAGCTCCTATATCCTGGCCTGCTTGAGTTGCAGTCCTGACCTCCTTTGGTGATGAACAGCAATTTGGAAGTGTAAGCTAAATAAACCCTTTCCTCCCCAACTTGCTTCTTGGTCATGATGTTTGTGCAGGAATAGACAATGACCCAAAATACCAAGTTGTCTTACAGGACAGCCAAGAAAAACATCCAAAACCAACCTGTGTTCGACACTTGAAACTCTTGCATGCCTCTGTCCTGCCTGCCCTGGATGTACTCTCTTTCCCAGAGCCCCACCTTCCCTGCCCAGGGCATCCCAGGGATCATGTCTTTGCCTGCATGTTTCAAGTTTTGTCTCCTTCTGTAATTCTCCTTAAGGTGCCTAGAGTCTGAAGCACAGACAACTGAGTGTGTTGGGAGAAAGCTGGAGTGTCTGCCTCCTAGACACTTGAAGCACCAACTAAACTTGTGTGATCTCAGGGATAAGTGTTCTCTGACACCCGCAGATATCTGTGATGCCACCTGGAAGAGGGTGGGAGGGAGACCCCCCCCAGAAGCTTTTTAACTTATTTTTTCAGATGTATTTTATTTGCATGAGCGATTGGTTGCATGTATGTATTATGCACCACATGCATGCCTAGTGCTCACCAAAATCAGAAGAAGGCATCAGATACTCTCAAACTGGAGTTACAAGAGGCTGTGAATCATGATGTGGGTACTAGGAACTGAACCTGGTTCCTCTGTAAGAAGTACTCTTAACCTTCAGCCCCTCAGAAGGAATTCTTGATGATCAAGCTATGGTAGGTACATTGGAACTACTTCCAAGTAGAGTGAGTATGCATGCTCTGCTTCACCGAGTGGGGACCAGGCCAGCACCCGACCATGTCTAAGAATAAGTCAGTGCCTTGTGTCCTCAACCACACTGCTGCAGAAATGTCAACACATGCTCTCCAAAGAGGGCCATGTTCTCAGCCTGAGACATTCCTATGGGAGGTACACCTGCTGAGATGCAGACATCTTCGACAAACCCTACACTAGGCCAGGCCTCATCAGGGAAGGGCTCTGAGATGATTATGTTTGACAGGTCATCAGAAACATAACATAATGAAAGTCTCTTATGCAAGCTGTCTTGACTCCTGCATGCATGGGAGAATACTGATCAGAGAGCCCAAGTGAATCTGGCACCAGCTTCATCTCACCCCACATGGGGTAAGGCCATGGCAAGAGGAACTGAGGAGGAGGGTGGGAAGAGACCATTAACTGTGCCACTGCATCTTTATAATTTTGTACTGTGCACAGGTATTCCTTGTTTTTAAAAGTTTAAATCCATTTAGCCAAAAGTTGAGAAAAGAAAAACTGTTTGACACATCACTTCTCAGAAATACCTGTATGGAAAAAAATGATGTGCCACTTTCCTTAGGAATGCAATTGACCCAAAATCAGTCAACCAGGAGACCACAAAAGCCCTGAGCTCTGCCCCTCTCTGAGGTCAGGTTTCAGATAGGGTCCCTTTCTGGCGTGCAGGAAGCTCACCTCTACAGAGAAGGCAGAGTACAGGAAACACAGGGTTGTATCAGTGGCCACCCTTTCACCAGAATCTACAATTTCTGCAATGATGAACCCTCCAATGACCATCTCATCATCAACCATGCCCAGTTTATAGATGTAGTAGCTGGCATCCATGGTGAGAAACACCCTTGATTCTGTGAAAGAATGGGAAGAAGGGAGAGATTAGCTCTGGGGATAGAGCTGCTTGGCCACAGAGGAATCCTATTCTCTCTTTAGAGAGCCTGCCCTCAGGGACCAAATGGATTTAGTCATTAACTGAGACCTCAAGACCCATTCTAGGCTCCCACTCTCAGGATGGCCTGCTCATGTTGAGAGCAGCCACAGCCCACTGATGAGAAGGGGGACACCAAATGAATCGCTGCTGCTGCAGAGGCATTTCATGACACCATGAGCACCTTCACTTGTGATTGTGTGCTTGACCTCCAACTCCTGACCTGTTTTTCTTCTGTGCCTGGATTCCTTGTCACCACCAAAATGTAAGTGCTCAATAAATGCTGTGTGTGTTCTCGCATAAAGAGTTAAAGTATGTGAGTGATTCACAGAGAAGAAAGAGACATCCGATGGTGGGCATCCTGGTCTCTCTGCGGCTCGGGGCCTCATTGCTTCTGCTTCTGGTACCTTGGCCGTGGATCTGCACAGTCTTCTGGATGACTCCCAGGTTTGTCTTCTTGTTGCCTGTGTATGTCTGCAGGTTGAGGGAGCAGGAAATGTTGACATTCTGTGGGGTGGCGGTTTTTCTTTTCAAAGTTATGGTCAAATAGATGGGAGCTCCTAACTCCAACGAGTTCTGGAGGACAGATATCTGAAGAGAGTTGTTCAGAGTCCGAGAGTTGAGCTTGTCATCAGAAGGTTTACCAGAAGCCTTCGCCATGACCTTCCTCTCCTCTGGGCTGCCTGTAGAGACAGAATATTTTCTGAAGACACCCTTGGGGGCTGAGAGAACCTTCCCATTGGTCTGCTTAGATTTTGGGGGGGTGGGTGAGGGGGGTCAACAACACAAGCCACGGTCAGCTGGAAAAAAGAACTTCAATTGAGAAAATGCTAAAATGCTACCAGTTGATTGTCCCAAAGGCAAGTCTGTGAGGCATTTTCTTAATTAATGACTGATTTAGAAAGGCCTATTCCACTGTAGGTCTAACACCCCTGTGACCTGCGTTGTATAAGAAAAGTTAAGTAAGACATGAAGAGCAAGCCAGTCAGCAGTGTTACTCCAGGGTTTCTGCTTCAGTTCCTACCTTGAGTTCCTGCCTCAGCTTCCTTCAGTGGACTGTGAGGCAGAATATGTAAGCCAAATAAACCCTTTCCTTTCCAAATTACTTTTCATCATGGTCTCTATCACAGCAATAGAAACCCAACTAAAACAATAGAAACCAAACTAAAATTGGTACCAGGAGTCAGGTATCACTGTAACAGACATGATCATATTCTAGGGAGGATTATGGGACTTTGGAACTTATGATCTGGGAAAGCTGTTGAGTGTTCAAAGCTCAGTGGGCTGTTTTGTGGGAGCTCGAGAAACAAAAAATTTGAGAGCAATGAGACAATGAAGTTTTGAGGGAGTTTTTGTTTGGTTTGGTTTGTTTCATTTTGTTTTGAGGCAAGGTTTCTCTGCATAACCCTGGCTATTGGAACTCACTCTGTAGACCAGGCTGGCCTTAAATGCAGAGATCCACTTCCTCTGCCTCTTCAGTGCTGGGATTAAAGATGTGTGCCATCACCACCCTGGCTCATGAAGCTTCAAGGAGATCTTGAGAATGCTCTAAAGAGTCTTTCAGAGCTATCTGTATGATACATTTGAATTAAGACTCTCTGGTATCTGATCAGTTGGAGCTGAAGAATCAGCTGTGCGTTTCTCAAGAAGAGCCAGGTAGATCTCAGTGAGTTTGAAGCCAGTTTGGTCTACATATGAAGTTCTAGCCCAACCAGAGCTACACAGTGAGATCCTGTCTCAAAAAAAAAAAAAAAAAATCAGCTGATTATCAAGAAACTAGCACCACCAAAGTGAAACCTCTATGACATAACCAATTGCTGGTCAGGTAGAGATGAGAAATCTGCTGTGATTTAGAGACCAGAATCGTCGAGGTAAAATCTTCTGGAGTATTTCCTCATTCTCAGCACACAGAATCTGTGGTCTAGAGAGGGCAAAGGTTGCATCTCATGCTAGCAGCTGAACTTGGTATTCTACGACTTTCCCAGGTAGTACTGGTTTTGAAGGCATGAAGGATCATGGAGATCAGCTGAACCTTGGCACTGTGAACAGCCAGATGTTACTGGTGAAGGTGCAACCATGTAGACCCCAGCATATTTGAAATGCAAGAAACATGGGATAACCACCAAGGACAGTGACAGTTGTAGCATAGAACCAACTTGAGCTTAAGAGACCAGGTCTTTGTGCTGTAGATAGCAGGACCAAAAACCAGAGCTATGTAGGTGCTCAGGAGTCTAAAGGACCACAAGCAGACCTCAGATTTGAAAACTGAACTTTTTATACTGTTGGGTTTTGGCTTTGCTTTCATTTGATTGTAACTATGCCCTGGGTTTTCCCTCTTGGAATAAAAAATATGTAACTTATTTTTTAACTTACAGGAGCCCACAGCTGAGAGTGTTTGGATGTCTTAAAGAGACTGAATTTTTAAAGACTGTGGGACTTTTAATAGTTTTATATTGTGATATTGATATTTATATAAGATCGTAGGGCTAAGCAAGTCAGGAAAAGTTATCTCTTAACAGTGTTGTATTTGTATGTCAAGTTGACAAGGAGTCAGTTGTCCTGGTTAGATAATTTTGTAAACACAAAGCAGGCTCATCTAGAAAGAGAAAACGTCAATTGAAAGAATGCCTCTACTTGATTGGCCCATAGACAAATCTGTGAGGCATTTTCTTAGTTAATGACCTATCTGGGAGGGCTTATTCTGCTGTGGATCTGCAGGTGGGCCTGGGTTGTATAAGAAAGCAGACTGAGCAAGACATGAGGAACAAGCCAGTCAGCAGTGTTCCTACATGGCTCCTGCTTCAGTTCCTGCCTCAAGTGTTTGCCTTGGCTTTCTTCGATGTACTGTGACCCAGGATATGTAAGCCTAATAAACCCTTTCCTTTCCAAATTACTTTTTATCGTGATCTTTATCACATCCATAGAAACAAAACTAAGACATCCATTGACTAGCACTATGGGGGCGTCCAGGAGCTAAGTTTTCACACTATGAAGCACCCAAAGCCCCATGCTGGGACCTGTAATAAGTGGAAATGGCAGCAGAAAAACAAACAAAAACAAAAAACAAAAAAACAGAATACCCCTGCTCCTCCCTAAAAACTGTGGGAATACTAAAAAGAGTGAATTCACCTTCAACCTTCCCTGGACTATTGAAATCAACCCAAGGATCATTTAATCCCAGTAACCCTCTGAGCCAGGCATGGAGACTTAGACCTCTAATCCCAGCACCTGGGAAACCTGAGTCAGCAAGATTATCAAGATTTCCAAGCCAACCTGGACTACATAGTGAGTTTCAAGCCATCTACAAAGTGAGACCTTATCTCAGAAAACAGGAAGAGAGGCAGCAGGAACTCAGAAGGCATGAGGTAGTCCCATTCTCTCCCCTCCTCCCAGGCCCTCAGTCACCCCAAAAACAGGAAGGACTAGTCACAGTGGTGTCAGAAGCCTCCCCATCTGGTGGTATGTGGGTTTGCAGCAGACTCACAACCTCACCACAAGGGGTTTATTGTCCTTTGACTGTGATAACAGCTCCCTGGAAGTGTCCATTCACAGAGCTCACCTTTACTTGACCAGACTCAGCTTACAACAAACGGTATCTTTCCTTGTGTATTCAAAAAACAATTTTAAAACCTTGAAGAGGAAGCCCGACAAAGGCAAAGCAAAGTTGGGAGCTGTCACCTTGAGGCTCTGTACAAATGAGGCTGAAGTAGAGCACCAATCGTGCTTCTGGACGCAGCTCCTGGACCAAGGCAAGTTTACTTATTATCCCAGACAGTCAGTCTCCTGATGCCCAGGAGGCAAATGGGAGAAGAGCTCAGAAGTTATGAATGATGCATACAGGCTGCACAGAGCTGCCACAGGGAGTCGATGCACAAGCACACAGCAGAGAGCCACAGTGTATCCAGCAAGCTTATAGCTTTCAAGGAAAACCAGCCCCTGTGGAAGCCTGATTTGGAACTTACTAGAGAAAAAGTTTATCTATTTTAAATATAATCATAGGAACTATTGAGATGGCTCAGCCAGTCAAGGCACTTACTACAAGTTTGGTGACCCGAGTTAAATCCGCAGGACCCATGTGGCAGAAGGAAAGGGCTGACTCCCACAAGTTGTCCTCTGACCTCCATATGATGTGGTGTGCTCACCCTGTGATGTGCTCACCCACACATATGTACAGACACGAAATTAAGTAAGTGTAAAAGCCATGGTAAATATATTCAAAGGACTGAAATAATAGAGATAGTAGCTCACCAAGCAGATGCTGTCAATAAAGAGACTTGCAATAGTTTTAAAGTCAGTAATAGCTAAGAGACTGCACAAGAAACCATTAGGAAATGTGAGGTTGGGTTTGTAGAGAGAATGTCTTGTGTTTGGATGGATGTGGCACTCGTCCATAATAACTTTGATAGCCTGCAGCTGAGACAGGAAATAGGAGGTGGGACATCTGGGAAGCACAAAGGCTTCTGGGATAGTGTCAGGCAGGAGATTTGTTTGAGAAGGTGTGACAGACAAGACGAATGCATGTGGTACCCGAGCACAGTCAGTTGGCCACATGGCAAAATGTAGATTAGAATAAATGGGTTATTTTAAGTTATGAGCTAGTCAGAGAAGAGCTTAACTATATGGCCAAGGTATTTGTAAATATAGTTTGAGTCTTGAGTCTTGTGTCTGGGAGCCTGGGGCTGGGAGAAAGAATCAGGCCTAACTTTACATAGGTTAGTTGAAATTACTTCGTCTTCTGGGCAGAAGGGGAAAGTATAAGGAAAAAGAGACACTGAGCCCTCTTTCTCCCTCCCTCAGACGCTGGCAAAGTGCTTGCCTAGCATCCATAAAACCCTGCTTTAGTACTTTAAAAGAAAATTAAAAAAACAAAAACAAAAACCTAGGCCAGGCATGGTGGCACACACAGTTGATCCAAGCACTCAGGAGGCAGAGGCATGCAGCTCTCTGTTAAGTCCAGGCCAGCTTGGTTTATATAGTAAGTTTCAGGCCAGCCAAAACTACTTAGTGATATTTGTCTCAAAAACATACACACACACACACACACACACACACACACACACACACAAACCTCCTAACTTAGCCACTTCTAAACTGGGTAGCGCTAACCCAGGAAGAATACCTCTGAGCTCTGTGACCGCTGCCTATAGTGTATAGAGCGTTGCAGGACTCTGCAAGACCACAGGGGCTGAAGGTGCCGTGTGTTTGCAGCCTGGTATGTGTGTTGATTGCCCAGGCAACCTATGATCAGGTTTTGTTTCAAATAGGACATCATAGTGTAGATGATGTACCTAACCTCCAGGTGTGTGCCACAGCATCTGGCTACTTCATCTTGCCCTGGAGTGGACACACTGAGTCATCATTCAGGACACAGTCACCCTCATCCCACAGGACACAGTCACCCTCATCCCACAGGACACAGTCACCCTCATCTCATACTGCCTAAAGATACTGTCACATTCTTGCTAAAGACCATGTGGTTGGGTTGTTGTGACAGGGACCTCTGGCCGATGATGCCCTAGATTTCTGCCATCAGCTCCTCTGGGTCTCAGATCTGCCTTCCACCAAGGACTGTCCTGGTTGAGGATAATGTCCTGGTCTTGGAACTGGCCTGTAACGACACAGCTACCTTCTGGGAACTTGTACTGCAAGGTTATATCTTCACGCCTGTTCTCGCCCACCATCTTGGTGCTGATTTTCTTGCCGATGCTGGCAGTCTCCACGGCGATGAGAATATTCTTCTCCCTTTCCTGGTTCTGCTTCACCAACCAGATAAACTTGTCACCATTGACCTCCGTGAACACAAACGTGGTGTCATACTTCATCTGGATCAATCCCTGGCGAATAGCAGTCAGTGGTGAAGGCCCGGTGCGGAAGCCTCCTGAGGGAGGAAGTAAGAGAGGATGGCTGCCAGGGTCTCCTTGCCCACCCTGCCTCCCAACCCCAAAATCCATCACGGTAACAGTAAGAAATCCCGCCCAAGCAGGGAGGCAACAGGTACTTCCCAGGCAGCCCGAACTGCTTTGTGACCCTTAAGGACACATCCCAGCTTAGAACTGAAATGTCCAGGAAATCTCAGGCCCAGAGTAGGGAGCCGTTCATCCTAGCAAACAGCCTACTTCCCGTATAGCCTATACCTCTGCTTCCTGGATATTGGTGATAAAGGCGTACTGACCTCACTGGTCATCAAGCATCAAATGAGCATCAACCAAAGTAGTACACAGTGGCACTCAGCATCGTACTCATCCGGGAACCATCGCTAGCCATTGCTATTCATCTAAACCAGTAGGGCTCCTTCTAAAGCTCTGACATAGCAATAGAGAGGTCTCCTTGGCTGTCATTGACAACTTAGTAAACATTAGTCCTTCAGCTCTCCATTGTACAGTGGGTTTGATTTTGCATATCCTTGTTCTCTGGCCTTGCCATGCCTTTTGTCTTATTTAACCTCCAGGACACCCTGGCCTCTTAACAGCAGCCAGCCCCGTGATTCAGTGTAGTGGGAGATAAGATGCAGAACAGGGCTTCTAATGTAAACTTGCTGTTTCTAATTTGGCAGAGGACTTCCCACTCTCTGCTATCATCATAGCTACAAAAGTGAGTTTGTGGTAGACTTCTAAGGCCCTTTCCACCTGGGCATAGGGCTTCTACCTCTCAGGTAGATAGTAACCCTAGGCTGTGTGTAGCTCTGTTGCCAAGGCTACTGTCTCCACCTTGGCAAATACTACTGAGACCCCAGAAAAGACTGTGAACCCTACTGCTGAGCATCTGTCAGCAAGAGGTGTGGTGAGCTTGCCTCCTCGTGGGGAGATAGGAGCAGCAGATCTTTGGAGATCCCTGGTTGGCTCCAGTGGGAACTTGTGACACTGTGATTTTATCTTGGCGAGTCTTTGGGACATACTGGTTGGAATAATACAGACACCAAAATATTTTAAGTTGTAATTTGAATGTCTTTGGGGACCTGTGCCTCCTGTATCTGGGTACCCCTTCTCAATCTACAAGGTTCCCTGCCATCAGCCAGGAGCTGATGGCCCAGATGATTATTTTGCTCCTTGAAAGGCTGACAGAGGCCACTGTAAGGATGCCTGTGTCCTGCCCAGGCCAAGGTCCCATAGGAATGCAAGAGTGGAGGAGCCTAGTTGTAGGGAACCTGAGACAGCCTGATTAGAGAAGTTCTTTTATAAAATGCAGGTTCACAAAACAGTTGAATACTTGATATCATCTCAAGCCTTCCCATTCACTGGGCTGTTTCTTTGTTTGCTTGTTTGTTCGTTTGTTTGTTTGAATTTATTTTTGTGGATTGTTTTGTTTCATTTCATTTTGCTTTTGAGAGAAACTCACTATTTAGCTGAGAATGGCTTTGAACTCCTGATCCTTTTTCTCAGGATTATAGGGTTATAGACAAATGCCACCACAATGAGGTAACTTGTTTTTTAATATTCAGACTAACTTGATTGAGCCTTTTGGGACAAATCTGTAGTCCCAGTACTGAGGGTCCAGAGCTGACAGATGGGAGCGCCAGGCCAGTCTGAGTTACACAGCAAGACTATCTCTAAAACAAAAATCTTTTTAAAATGAGTTTGAGATTATAATATAATTACATTTCTCCCTTCACCTTTCTTCCCAAACTCTCCTATATTCCCCTCCTTGTTTTCTCTCAAAATCATGGCCTCATTTTCATTGATTGTTTGAAAAATCTTAAATAATATGAACTAATGAAGGTGACTTGATTCTGATGTAGGAGAAACTTGAAATAAGAAAGTTGATGCTGGTCTGGAGAGATGGCTCAGCAGTTAAGAACACTGACTGCTCTTCCAAAGGTCCTGAGTTCAATTCCCAGAAACCACAAGGTGGCTCACAACCATCTGTAATGACATCCAATGCCCTCTTCTGGGGTATCTGAAGACAGCTATGGTATGCTCATATCCAATAAATAAATAATTCTTAAAAAAATAAAAAGGAAAGGAAGAAAATTGATGCTATGAAAGTTGCACAAAGTAGAATTTAGCTGAAGGCACGCTGCCTCTGATAGGATGGGAGGTTAATGCTGGGCAGGCTTTCTAGAAACTGTAGGAACCAAAATTCTGTACCAAAATTGAAGTTTAGGGTTACTGAGAAAGTTTCTGCTAATGTTTGTTCAGTAACACTGACCTCAGATTAGGTTCATTTCTGATACCAAAAGGAAACAACCCTAACTTAAAGCTGACCGTGAGGCCCGTCCTCATATAAAGGAACAATCCTCCAATATGGCAGCTGTAGTGGGCAGGGCAGGGTCACAACCATCATTAAGTCGAGGCCTGCCCTTGAGTCCCCTGTGCTCTTATCAGGAAGATCATGATTCTAGCAGCTGGGCAAAATAAGCCTGGATAACATCTATTCAAAAAGAACAACACTGGTGTACAAAAGAAATAACCCTGGCAATATCTTTGCTATGTAAATCTACCATCGGCCCAAGTAGCCAGACTTGAAGTCTCCTGTCTTAGTTTCAGTTGTTCAAAGTATAACCTGGGGCAGGGACTGGAAAGAGATTTAAAGATGACAGACTATGTATAATGTATAAGCTTAAGGCCTACACAAGCTGTAAAAATTTTCTGTTTGAAGCTAATTCCCTCTTGTGCATAAGTGGATGCTGTCACACACACTTTTGTTTGTTTGTTTGTTTGTTTGTTTGTTTGTTTTTGTTGTTTTGTTCTTTGATTCAGAGTTTCTTCATGTAGTCCTGGCTCTCCTGGAATTTATTCTGTAGACCAGTCTGGCCTCGAACTCACAGAGATCTGCCTGCCTCTACCTCCAGACTGCCATGATTAAAGGTGTGTGCTACCACCACCCAGAAACTATCATGCATTCTTAAAGAGTTTTTTCCTTTGTTAATCGTTTATGTGTGCAGGGTGGTTTCTCACTGGTAAGGCATATTAGCTTTATAACAATTTCACAGATTTTTTTAGGTAGCCTTAGACCACACCTCATCTACACAGAAACTCTTCAAGCTCTTTGCAGCCCCTTTCACCCAACCCAAGACAAGGTAATAGGTTAAACTGTAAGGGGGAATACACCATCCAACTGGAGCTCAACTGTTCCAGATACCTGCAGCTACTAACCACATTCACTTCACCTCCCTGAGCATGGATTTGAAAAACACAGATAATGACAAAAACGGGCTTTGAAAGATTAGCTATGGGCTATCAAAACAACTAAGTGGCAGGAGTTATCTGCTAAGCCTGTAAGCCTTAATTCACTCCCTGGTACCCATGTGACAGGAGAGACCTGACTCTCACAAGTTGTCCTCTGACTTCCACCATGATGCATGTGTGTACACACAAACCAATTAATAAACATGATTGTAAAACGTTTGAAAATGTGAGTTGTACCTCCCTTCCGTCAGCACCCGTGCTCACTGTCCTTTGTGTTCTCTTCACAAGGCCGTGCTCAGTGTGAGGGTAACCATCCAAGACCAACTTGACTCTGCACAGACTAGTCAGAAGAGCAGCCCAGACATTGCCTCTGTCCCCTGCTCCTACAGTGCCTCATACAAACTCACCATCGCTGATTTCCTGGGGTGTAGAATCCAGGACCTGCCAGCCATCATAGCCATGAGGTAGATCCTGCCTTTTCATCCAGGCATCTGTCCACACGTGGAAATTCCTGTGGCAGGAGAAACAGCCTCACCAGAGCCAGCCATGTAGTTAGAGAACCTGCCATCATAGCCCTCTAAGGTTGTTCTGAAGAGGTGGGAACCCTTGTCAACAGAGGCAAGGACAATTCTGAGTACTTTGTGGAAAGCAGAGCTTAGAGAAGGCGGGCAGTAGGGAGAAACTCCTCAGACCCAAAGAGTCAAGAGAACAATTATTAATCCTCTGCCAGATGAATGAATGAGTGAATGAATGAACAAATGAGCAAACAACTGTAAATTCTTTCCCCCTCAGGATTCTGATTTAATTCATGAATAGTTTTGTGTCTGGACAATATTCCATATTCTTGCTTGTTTGCCTGGGTTTTTTTGGTTTGGTTTGGTTTGGTTTTTTTGGTTTTTTTTTTTTTTTTTTTTTTTTTTTTTTTTTTTGGTGTTTCTCTGTATAGCTCTGGCTGTTCTGGAACTCACTTTGTAGACCAGGCTGGCCTCAAACTCAGAAATCTGCCTGCCTCTGACTCTCAAGTGCTGGGATTAAAGACGTGCGCCACTACACCCAGCTGTTTTGTTTTTCAAGACAGGGTTTTTCTGTGTAGTCCTGGGTGTCCTAGAACTCACTCTGTAGACCAAGCTGACCTCAAGCTCACAGAGATCCTCCTGCCTCTGCCTCCTGAGTATTTGGATTAAAGACATATGCCATAAAACAGTTTACCATATTGGTTAACAGGCTTTGGTGTCTTCCACATGTAGTGCCAAAGTGAAAGTCTTGGCATGTGAACTGGACCTTCACAACAGTGTTTGAAGAACAGTGGTAGAAGCCATGACCCCGCCCCGACCTCCAGTCCTCCCCATACACCCACACACCCATACAATACCTGCATTTTCAGCCTGCAGAGTGTTTGTGCACTGGGTCAGAGGGCACAACAGTGCCTCTTGCTGACTGAGGATACCAGTTACCTCAGAGTGTGACACACAGCAACCTGTCTCAGTCCCTAGGGCTGGGGGCCAGAAGTAAATACCAATTCTTGGCCTTTGCCTCCAGGGATATTTATGTTTAACAAGCCTTCTCAGGACTTATGGGTCACACTATGAGGCTGACTATGCAAAGTGGGTTTCTGGTGTTGATACTGCTCACAATTTGAACCAGTCTGCAGAGAAGCTTCAAGGCCCACAGAACAGAACAGAAGAGAACAGAAGAGACCACCTGGAGGGAGCCTACCAGACAGAGTCTTTGGTCAGATGTGGAATTGTCTTGCCCGATTCATCCAGGTAGATGTCTACTGTGAGGTTCTTTTCTGTATCATGGGCTGACTCAAAGTTAGTCACGCTTCGAGCTGGGATACCCACTGCTCTCAGTGCTGAAATGACCCAGGGCGGGATTGTTAGCTTCTGTGGGAACTGAGCAGCCCCAGCCCCGGCTGCAGCCTACCTGTGGTCAGGATTCCAGAGAAAACCCAGCACTGGCCGTAGCGTACAGGCATCCTGGTGACATAATGCTGCTGCAGGATGGGTACACTGCTGGTCCACACATATGGGGCCGTGCCATCGGCATAGTCTCCTGTCCAGTTCCCCATCAGCACTCCGCCGTTCGCAGCACACATCTGACACAGGAGAGAACTGTGCTAGCATTTGTGCCCTTCCCAAACCTAGAGTTTATCCAGGGCAGGTGGCTACCCAGAAGGGCCAAAGAGCAAGTTTAAGAACAGGTCTAGCTACATAGTAAGACTTGGCTTCTCCTCCTGTACTATCCTAAAGAAGCCATCACTCACTGAGTGAGAGTCAAATGGCAGAGAAGAGCATCTACCGTAATCTGAAAAGGCTGTGCCAATATGCGCAGGGCGACAGATGGTCTTCACGTGTTTTAACCAAAATGATATAACAAGGTCCCTCTATGGATGAAAACTGCAACAGATATCTACTAAGGTGGACACTAAAGAGATTTGCAAAACTGCAAGCCACACTACTCTCTTCACTACATTTTACACTTCAGAAAGCTTTGTTTTAATTTCTTTTTTAATGATTTACTTATTTTATGTATATTAGTACACCGTTGCTCTCTTCAAACACACCAGAAGAGGGCATTAGACCCCATTGCAGATGGTTGTGAGTCACCATGTGGTTGCTGGGAATTGAACTCAGGACCTCTGGAAGAGCAGTCAGTGCTTTTAACCACTGAGCCATCTCTCCAGCCCCAGAAAGTTTTTAAACACACACAAAAACAATTGGTTAACTTGTAGATTTATTATTATTCTCTTAGCAGAAAACAGATTTGTTGCATGTGTGTGTATAAAATATAATTTCTAAATATAATATTTATATACCTGTAATAAAATATTCATATTATAAGTATAATCATAAGGTATAACTTCTACACATTTGTAGACATAAGCCATATAAACATAAGCTACTTGGGGTCCTTGGTACCTTTTAACAGTGTCTTGATGTCCTGACCGCAGGGTTTGAGGACTGCTGCCTTGGATACAGTAGACAATGGCTGACCATCAGCAGCAAAGATCCTGGGACACGGTTATTGCACTCGGGAAGCCCTGCCTAAGCTCTTCCATATTTGTGAAATGGTGGTTTTGTAGGCTGTGCCTTGCCCTGGGGACTTCCATTTTACAAGCAGCACTTGACTCCAGGGTTCAAATGCAGAGGCAGGATGATGTTTTAGCAGGCACAGACTGGTACAGGACATGCCTAGCAATCAAAAGGGATCAGCGTACAAAAGGACTATAGCAACTTAGAGCCACCAGAGCACAGGGACAGCACACTCCTACCAGGAAAGCCAGGCCCAAGACCTTAGCAAACACCTTCATCTGGACCCTGAAGTGGACCTCTAGCATTGCGATGGCGACCTGTCACCTGTGCTTGTATGAACAAGGGAACTGACTGTCCCAGAGGTCTCTGCTCGGCCCTATTCCCACTGCCAATATAACTTACTTAAACTGCTGTCGATCTGGACCCTGCCCTGTACTTCATCCAGTGGCAGCCACTGTTCCACACTTCATTTCCACAGCTTGGCTTGACCATGAGTCTTGGATAAAACCTGTAATCTCACAGCTGTATTCTGCAGCACTTTCGAATACCTATATCAAGGTTAGTGCTCTCTCTCTCTCTCTCTCTCTCTCTCTCTCTCTCTCTCTCTCTCACACACACACACACACACACACACACACACACACACACACGATACAGATCTTTATGCCACTTCCTTTGCCTCTCAGGTCTCCTCACACTCCTTGGATTCTGCTGCAGCTTCTTTGACCCTTTTGTGACCACTTTATAACCATCTATCCACCATCCATCCATCCATCCATCCATCCATCCATCCATCCATGTATCCATCCATCTACCCATCCATTCATCTATCTATCCACCCATCCATCTATTCATCCATCCATCTATCTATCCACCCATCCATTTATCCATCTATTCATCCATCCATCCATCCATCCATCCATCTACCCATCCACCTATCCATCCATCTATCATCTACCTATCCATCCATTCACCCATCCATCCATCCATTCACTCATCCACACACCCATCCATCCATCCATCCATGCATACATGTAGATATGTTGACTGTGTGATGTGTAATCCAAGAGATAATATTAGTAAGACTGAAATAAAAGAACACATGTTTGCCTTGACTGGCAAATCAGTACTACTTGGTATGTTGGGCTAAGGTAGCTGACATAGCTTATGAGTTTATTATTCAATAAATTCTGACACTGTGGGAAGACAAACATGTCTTGTGTGTCTCTATCACAGTGCATTCATGACAGTGTTCATCCCAGCTGTGGCCAGGCTTGCAGGAGGAAGAAGACCTCGAATATTTATACCATCTCTGAATGACTGAAAAAGCCATTTTCCTAAGGTCAACTTAGAAGTGCCAAAATTGGCCTCCTGAGCTCAAGTTTGAAAACCTGTGCTCAGGACAATGGCAGACATACATTCCTTGGTAGTTTTGACTGACTGCTCAGCCACAGCTCCCTGTGCGCTCCATGTAGAGCAGCTTACTGTTTACAGGGAAAGCTAAATCAGCTAAGCAGCTGTTGATGGACCACAATCGCATTTACTGTATAGACGTCCAGGAGTCTGGATGTAGAACCCGGCCTCTCCACATACCATAGTACAGATGGCCCTGGACACAAGCACTGGGTTCTGCATCTCATTGTTCTCCAACTGGAACAACAAGTTGAAGCAGCAGCTCAGGATGTGCTTCTCAAACTGTCATGGAGATAAAGAAAGAGGCATCAAGAGTCTGCTGTGTCAAACGAGAAGCCACCCCAACTAATTTGCATTGCTTTTAGGGGTATCTCATCTACCAAGTAAGGGAACTTGCCCACAGTCTCCCACCAGATCCTGCACATTCCACAGCAGACGCCATTTAAACAACTAGACACAAGGCAACAGTTAAGGACAACTAAAGGCTCATAGAGCACAGACGCTGAAAAGACAAACTGTGTACAAGAAATATTATCTCAACTATATTAGTATTAGTAATAAAAAATGAATGGGGAGGGGTGCTGGAGAGATAGCTCTGTGGTTAAGAGCACTTGTTGTTCTGACAGGAGACCTGGGTTCAACTCCCAGTACCCACACAGTGGCTCACAGCCAGTTCCAGGAGATCCAATGCCCTCTTCTGGCCTCTACAGGGACCAGGCAAGCACACAGTGCACAGACATACATACAAAAAAATACACATAAAGCATTCAAAACAAAAAATAGGGAAGGTAGGATAGTTTAGTGGTAAAGATGCCTGAATTTGATCCTCAGGCTCCACCCCATAGAAAGAGGAAATTGACTCTTGAAAGTGGTTCTGACCACATACATACAACACACACACACACACACACACACACACACACGGTAGCATGTGTGCATGTAGGGTAGAAGGTCTGAGGCCAGTGCAGGGTTTGAAACCTACCAAAATCAACAATCCCTGAGTTTGAAAGCCCACCAATCCCTGAGTTCAAAAATCTCACCAATCCCTGGGCTCTGCTTGAAATCTCACCAATCTCCACTCTGGTAATATTCAACCGAAAAAGCTCTGCCCCCAAGAAAGTCTATCTAAAGCCTGCCTCCTGCTCGATTCCTCATTGTTTCTTTTTTTTTTTTTTTAGATTTATGTATTTATTATATGTAAGTACACTGTAGCTGTCCTCAGACACTCCAGAAGAGGGAGTCAGATCTTGTTATGGATGGTTGTGAGCCACCATGTGATTGCTGGGATTTGAACTCGGGACCTTTGGAAGAGCAGTTGGGTGCTCTTACCCACTGAACCATCTCACCAGCCCCCTCATTGTTTCTTACCGGAGCAGAGGCAGCCACCCTTTTATGTCTCTAACAGTGAATCTCCTGTGTGAGGTTTGTTGTGCGGTGTGACTTTGTGGTGTGTTGTGTGTGCGGTGTGACTTTGTGGTGTGTTGTGTGTGCGGTGTGACTTTGTGGTGTGTTGTGTGGTGTGACTTTGTGGTACTCCTTGGCTGCAGACTGCCAGAATGCCTTACCCTTCAGAGCTGTAACACTCACAGTGCACCCATACACAATAGTTTAAAGCGAAATACTCTAAACTGCAGAGTTGTTGCTAAGGGAACCTGCCACCTCAGTAAATGTTCTATGGTTCCTTTTTTGTTCCTCCCCCTCTCCACTTGGTGTTTGTTTATCTTAGGTCTTATTAGTTTTGTTGCTTTATTGAAACTGGGTCTATGTAGCCTCAGCTGTCTTAGACTCGTTCTCATAGAGATCTATCTGCCTATGAGTGCTGGGATTAAAGGCACCTGGCTCATATAGGTATATTGAGACAAATTGTTACCACTACTTCAGATTCAACCTCTCTTGTCCTTATATTACAGGTATGCACCAGCAAACCTGGTCTGTGTGTCTTGTGATAAGCATTACTGGGGAGCAGGGTCTGTGGAGCTTAGTAGTCCTTTCAGGCCACTTTCACACTTGTGAGGCTAGTGTTTCAGCTGAGGTGAACCCACTTTCCTCCACAGCCTTTGCTTGATAGCCGCTAAGAAAGAAGTGGTCTATCAAGTGTGCCTGGTGCAGCCACACGAAGACAGTCTGTATTACCTGACCAAAGGTCCAGGGCTTCTCTTTAATTTGTTTGGCGAAACCCATGTACATGTAGCCGGTGTCATTAAGGATGTACTCTGCTCGTTCTTCCTCACTAGCCATGAAGACACTGTCGTCTGGAGCAAGACCACACACACATGTTACTGGCCACCCCTGAGACAGAGGCAGGTTGGGACAACACATGTAAGGGGGCATGGACACAGGAAACAGAAAGGGTCACAGCAATACATTGTACATGCAAAATACAAAGACCCAGACGCAGTGGGTCATGCCTTGACCCCAGCACTTGGGAGGCTGAGGCAGGTGGTTCCCTAGTACTCTGAGGCCAGCCCGGTTTACACTGAGGGTTCTAGGACAGCCAGGGCTACACAGAATGACTCTGTCTCAAAAGCAAAAATAAACAGACAAAAAATGAAGAACTTCCAAAGTACATCTTGAACCAGGTGTAAGGCTCATTTACTGGAAAACTGTGGGGAAATGTGAACATGATCAAAATTGTCATTAAGTAAATCGGAAGCCCTTAATAAAAGAAAGATTCCAAGAGCTGGAGGGATGGCTCCACAGTTAAGAGCACTTGTTCTTGCAGAGGTCCCAAGTTCCATTCCCAGCATCCACAGAGTGGCTTGCAACCATCCATAACTCCAATTCCACATATACACACATGCACATTCATAACTGTGTGCACACTCACCCACATGCACCTGTATACTCGCACTCATGTGCATACACACACACACATGAGCACACACTAATTAAGTGTTAAAGTTAAACAAACAAGGCTGCCGGGCAAGTGTGAGGTAAGATCAGAGTACTACCTGTTTGACATGTCTCAGGTCCAGGGTTTCTGGAGCAACACTGGTGTATTTAAAAAAAAAGAAAAAAAATGGAGGACACATTTGGATGGATAGGGAAGGCATGTGTGGGGGATCTGGAGGAAGTTGGAGTAGGAAGGTTAATATCATCCAACCAGATTGACAAAGCTCTCAGAGAACTAACAAAGACTGAGAAAGATTAATTTAAAATTAAAAAAAATAATAAAAATTTGAACTAAAAAGTATCCTTGAGTGACATTTGTATAAAGGCTCAAGGGTAGCCACAGGGCGGAATAAGGTGGCAGAAGAGCCACATTTGCAGATGAGAGGAGCCACTGTTAAAATTCAAGTCCCACCCTAGAGTTGTGAAGGAAGGAGTCACAGTGGCTCCCAGAAGACTCTGAACAGGGCTGGAAGCAGAAGCTGGCTGGGTTTGGCAGGGCAGTGAGGATAAGCTGAAAAGGCAGAAGAGACATGGGTCCGTGGGCTTGGCCACCAGAGGATCTTCTAGGCATACACTAACTGTGCCTGGTCATGTCTTTCAGCTGGTTGGAGAGTATCAAGGGAACAAAGAAGGGCTCAGGGACTCTGCACTGCAAACCCGGTGCAAGCATGGGTACGTCTTGCGGAGTCACACAAGGCCTGCACATGAAAGGGACACATCCCACAGCAGAACTGAACTCCGAGTTACCTGAGCACCACGGATTGAAGAGAAGGTAGAATACTCCAGCTTTATACTCGTTCACCCTCATCTTGTACCTTCCCACTACGGCGTCAGCAGCACTGATGACATTCAGAATAACCTGCATGAAGCACAAGACATGGCACACTCCCTCTCTCCTGACTCAGCTCGGAAGCCTCTGAAGCCTTTAACAAGAATCATCAGCCCCAACAAATCGTTCTCTCTGGGCTCAGCCCAGCAATCAGGGCTACCCCAGTGTGAACACATCAGACAACCCACCAGGCAGGAAGGTCGAGCAAGCCCCCCAGAGTGACAGACAAACTTGGGTCTACAGCTCATAGGTGTTGTTCATTTCAAGCTGTATTCTCTTCGTGCCTGCGTGCAGATGGTGCCACCTCCCAGACCATAGGGTAGATCCTCCGGCTGTCGTTAAAAAGAGCCTGTTCTCTACAGGGCCTGCATACTGCTCACAGTAGAGCACTTGCCTACACGCTGGAAGCCCTAGATGTACTTTAGTCCTGCAGTTCATCGAGCATCTTCAAAGGCACCCAGACTGCTGTCCATGCTTTAGGGTAAGTAGTGGCTGGACAGAAAATTAAGACATAGACAGTGCTTCAGCAGCACTAAGAATTTTATTTCCCATCATTGCCACACAATCCATTGTCTTCCAAATCTACAGGATACTTGTGACTAGAAGGTGTCTTTTAGGAGCAATGGCGGCCAGTTCTAACGCTAGCTCTGTCTTCTACTAGCTGAATGGCGTTGCAACTTTCTTATTTTCTCATGTTCATCAGTCTCCTTGCTTAAAAACTTGCTAACCCCCTTCCCATCTCCCTGGAGTGGTTGTGCGAATTAAATGAGCAACACATACTCAAGGCAGTAAGAAGGAGATGAAGCCTCCTGGAAGGTAAGATGTCCCCACCCCAACCCATAGTGACACATGGCTGTCTTGGTTAGGGTCTGTTCCATGAGAAAGTGTTCCTGAGCACCAAAAGGACAGTGGGGACAAAGTCCCTCCCCAGTACTCAGGTGGCAGAGCTCTGGGCTACTAAGACCTTTCCTGTGTGTCCCTCAACAGCATTCATTACCAAGCAACACAGGAAGCTCAGCCTGCATGGCATAGGTAATGCTAGGATCCCTGGCCTTCACAGGCCCTACATAGGTGTTCATATACTTGATTTTTTTTTTTTAAATAGCAGCAGGCGGGCTGGTGAGATGGCTCAGCGGGTAAGAGCACCTGACTGCTCTTCTGAAGGTCCTGAGTTCAAATCCCAGCAACTCACAACCACCCGTAGGGAGATCTGACGCCCTCTTCTGGAGTGTCTGAAGCTACAGTGTACTTACATATAATAAATAAATAAATCTTTAAAAAAAAAAATAGCAGCAGGCTGGAGAGATGGTTCATTGGTTAAAGATCCAAACTGCTCTCGTAGAGAGTCTGAGTTCAACTCCCAGAACCCAAGTAAGGCTCCTTCACAGCTGTGAAGAGGTAATCCAACTTCCCCATGGTAATCTGGATCTATCACCCCTCCTAACACTGTTATTCCTTTTTTAGCCTGTTGGTTTAAGGGCATTAGAAGCCCAAAATGACCAGGGGGAAGTCTGAGTTTCCAGTTCAATGGAATGTTTGTTGTAGCTCCTGGTAGGAGCACTCCCCTCTCTGGAGCCAATTCTAGGCCAGCAGAACCTAGAGTTATGGGGACAGGAAGCAAAAATTTTCCTAGAGGGTCACTAGGAGTGATAGTAAGTGGAACTATTCCGTTTTCCACCCCTTGATTCCTTGCAACACCAGCTCCAGGGGGCCCAGTGCCTCAAGCACTCAGCTCACACACACACACACACACACACACACACACACACACACACTTGATACACACACCACACACACACACACAGACACATACACACACACACACACACTTGATACACACATATCCTCCCCATGGAAATTTATGATTCACTTCCTTTATGGGTGCTGTTAAAAATAAACAATTTTAAATAAAAAAAAAGTTAGACAGTGCCTTTTGTGTGAAGAAATTTAGCCCATTCCCTACCCAATTTTCACCTCTGCAGGTGCCATTCCCACCAGCTCCAAAATCAAAACTGAGGTTCTTAGAGAAGGAGAATGAACCTCAGGCCTTCCAGAGAGCTGTCCTGAATGCCTGAAAACACAAAATGTGGCTACAAATTGGAAATGGGAGCCTTGATTATGGCCAGAAGGAAAGGAAGGGAAAGAGGTGGGAGAAACTGATGGGGGCTGAGGATCAGGGGGACAGAGGTGTGGGGGAAACTGAGGGGGGCTGAGAACCAGGGGTACAGGAGTGTGGGGGAAACTGAGGGGGGTTGAGAACCAGGGGTGCAGGGGAAACTGAGGGGGGCTGAGAACCAGGGGGACAGAGGTATAGGGAAAATTGAGGGGGGCTGAGAACCAGCAGTACAGGGGTGTGGGGGAAAATTGAGGGGAGCAGAGAACCAGGGGGACAGAGGTATGGGGGAAACTGAGGGGGTGAGAACCAGGGGGACAGGGGTGTGGGGGAAACTGAGGGGGGTGAGAACCAGGGGGACAGAGGTATGGGGGAAACTGAGGAGGGCTGAGGACCAGGTCCACTTACTCATTTGCCAACTACAAATTCTGCTTTTGGAAAACTAGAAAATCATTGCTGTTTTTAAATCTTGGAATTAACCTAGCAATGGGATCTGTAGGCTGTGTCCTACAGGAAGTAGCCATTGCTAGGTTAAGAGATCTAGCTAGGAGGTGGTGATAGATGGTAGTGGGTTTCCAACAGTGGAAATACAGACAGACAGCTTTACAAAGAACGTCAGAGAAGCCATCACCAGCCCATGCACTTGAGCAACCACTAAACAAAGGAACATCAGTAAAGTTCTCAAGTTTTGCTAAGAGAAGGGGACAAGAAGCCATGTGTCTCCATCTTCATTTGAGTTTAAACACAGCAGAAACCTCTGAGGGAAGAATGGACAGCCGTGCTTGTGGGAAGACATGCTATTTTTTTTCTTCTTTCCTTCTGCTCTCCCTCCCTCCACCCCTCCATCTCTCCTCTCCTTCCCCCTCTCCTGTCTCTATTCCTCTGATTCTGTTTCTCCTCTCCCCCCCCCTCTACTCTCTCTATAGCCCTGGCTATCTTGGAACTCACTGCTGACCAACCAGGCTGGTCAGGAACTCACAAAAATCTGCCTGCCTCTGTCTCCAGAGAGGGCAGGAAATAAAGGCACGCACCACTCTGGCTCCGATGGATTACTCTTATTCATTTTTCTCTGTTTATTTCCTCCAGTGAATATAAATGAAAACAAGAGCTATGCAAGCCATCTGTCTAGTCAGAGTTACTGTGTGCTTATGGGTAAGCAAAAGGGATCTGATGTACCCAGAGCCATGGCTATGGGTAGGAAGCATCATTACACAACTGGACAGCCAGGAAGGGATAAACAGGAGATTCTCAGTTGAGTCAGAGAACTATTCCAAAACCACCAGACAGTACCCCAACACTATGGTCCTCACCTCTACGCCAGACTGTTTGGCAATCTTCACCTGCCAGCCCTTAGAACGGTAGGATGTCACTGGATCAAGCTCCACCATGTAGGGTGGGTCTCTCTGTCCTGGAAACACCAATAGAAAAGTGAGTCTTGACACCAACCCCCAGTACGGCATCTTTGCCTACCTACCACTCCTTCACAGCTCCTGATGTGCAGCCCTCAATTGTTGGTTGGTCCCTCTGCCTTAATAGGACTCATGGTCTTCCTCCACCTTGGCTATCTGGGTTGCAGTTTGCTCAAATTAGGCAAGGCTACCTCATCTATATCCTTGCCTATAATCCTAGCACCTTTTGCATGTCTCTATCTGTTTTGTTAAATTGTTTAGCCCTGCAAGGTATAGTCACTACAACATGAATTAAACTAATGATCTTCCTGCCAAAATGCAGTATGTGGGTATGTGTGTGTGTGTGTACCTCTGTGTGTGTGTGTGTGTGTGTGCCAGAGGTCAACATTGAGGGTTTTCCTAGTCACTCTCCATCTTTTGTTTTGTTTTTGATCTTTGAAACAAGCCCTCTCACTCAACTTGGAGCTCACCAATTAGCCTAAGCTGACTGGTCTGAGAGTTCTAGGATCAGCCTGTCTACAGCTCCACCAAATAAGATGGTATTTCTTGGTTTTTCACCTGGGTGACTGGGGATACAAACTCAGGTCCTTATGCTTGTGTGACAGGCAGATCACTGACTAGACTATCTCCTCAGCCCCTCAGGTTTTGATTGCTATTATGGTTTACCTCAAGCCCACAGAGCTACAGTGTCAGCAAACAGTTCTGCAGGTCATCTCTACAACATGTTCCAGATCCCTCAGTCTGCTCTGACTTTTCCCTGGCTATCTCCGCTGCTTGGCCAAGGGTTTGACCAACTGCAGCATCAGTGGTTAATGCAGCTCTCAGACCGTGCTCAGCATGGGGAAGCTGAGGTCTCGGGATCAAAGTCACTCTTGGCCATCGCACATTTATAAACCTTTGGTCCAACCCTCCCTCCTGCTCCTGGGGCTGGGGCTGGGGCCTCACCGGAAGTGAATGTCACCTTCAGCTCATCCTGAGGTTGGAGAGGTCGGTTCAGTATCACCTTCAGAGTGAATATCTGTCCACGCCTCAGCACGAGCTTCTTGGTCTGGTACTCGGATGTGTGGTGGGCAGCAGCATTCAGCTTTCTCTCCACATTCACAGCGTAAATGATAAGCACTGTTAGCACACAGCGGGAAGACACAAACAAGGTTAACTCCTAACTGACAGCTCAGGGAGGGGAAGAGGGGTATCCTTAGCACACAGCGGGAAGACACAAACAAGGTTAACTCCTAACTGACAGCTTAGGGAGCGGAAGAGGGGGATCCTTAGCACACAGCGGGAAGACACAAACAAGGTTAACTCCTAACTGACAGCTCAGGGAGGGGAAGAGGGGGATCCTTGTCCTATCCCTGGGGGCCATGATAATCTGAGATTTGGTGTCTGTGGTGACTTGAATAGGAATGAATTTATATGTTTGAATGGTTGACCCATAGGGAGTGGGCCACTATTGGGAGGTGTGATCTTGTTGGAGGAAGTATGTCACTACATCTGTCAGTGGGCTTTAAAGTCTCATATGCTCAAGCTATGCCCAGTGTTGCACACAATCACTTCTGCTGCCCGTGGATGAAGATGTAGAACTCTCAGCTCCGTCTCCAGCACCACGTCTGCCCACATGCTGTCATGATAATAACGAACTAACCTCTGAAACTGTAAGCCAGCCCCAATGAAATGTTTTCATTTATAAGAGTTGCCATGGTCATAATGTCTCTTCACAGCAATGGGAACTCTAACTAAGACAGTCTCCTATCTTTAAATTGGTTGTGTGCATATTGTCCTCACAAGATATGGAGGACCAAGCTGACAGATGGAAGTCATAGCCCTGCCGAGCACTTCCACCAGTAACTGCTAGGAGGTGTCCCTACTGCTCACCCTCCCAGGTCTGTAAACTGGTTCCTGGATGCTATCGAGGAGTGGTGGGGAGGGGAGCGTTTGACTGCTCTCCGTCTCTGTCAGTCCAGCTGTTGGACTACTGCAAATGAGACAACACCAATAGGTGAGAGTTCACACCCCAAAGAGAATGGTAGACTATAAAGTTGCCAGACTCAGCCTTTTTATCCAAACAGTTGTGGCTCCAAGAACTCCCATGGTCCAGTGAAGGGGACCAGGGCAGCATGGAGGGAATCAGCATCCTCTTCCCACTGAGTCCCTTCTTTTGCTTCTGCCAAGGAGCTCAACTGGTGAAGGAAATGCCTCGTCCTTTCTGGGTGCAGTCTCTCTCTCTCTCTCTCCTCTCTCTCTCTCTCTCTCTCTCTCTCTCTCTCTCTCTCTCTCTCTCTCTCTCTCTCTCTCTCTCTCTCTCTCTCTCTCTCTCTCTTATACAACCTGCTTGGTCCATGGAATGTTACTCATATGTATATCTTTTCAGGGCTGACCAGTTGGTATAATTGGTGTGCTCTTCCCTGGGGAATACTGTTTCGCCTGTTCTCCAGCATTCCTTAGTTGCCTGTAGTTCTTCCTATGGCGTTGAGGCCTCGTGAGCTTCTCTCTATCCACATGGACATGGCCCTTGGTGTTTATTCTTGTTCAAGTCCTGTCTAGGCAGTCACACTGCTGAGACTTCATGGGTCTAGCTTCTGATATTTTTAGGAAACACAACTTCACAGCTAACTTTTGCTCCTCTGGCTCTTAGAATCTTAACAATCCCTCTTCCTCTGTGATCCCCGAGCCTAAGGTGTGGGAGTTGCTCTGTCTTGTATCAGTTAGGACCGGATGGAGGCTCAGTTCTCAGTTCCAATGTGCTGTGCTGCCATGGCACATACTGGAAACACCTGGGTGAGTTATCAAACCTATTGAGATGCACTTCTAAATTGATGTGAAGGGACCAGGTGGATCACATGGACCTGAGGTTAAGTTGGAGAATGTCTGTCTCCCAGTGACTGTTGAAGGAAGACAGCAGTGTCTTAGATGTCTAAGAGAGCCTGGGTTACTAGGCCTCCCAGGTGATGAGAAGCGGTTTCTCTAGAATCACTGCTTCTGTGGACCCAGAAGCCCTTGGGAAGCGCTGGCTTCAACTGCAATTGTCTGGTGAGGTGACATGACCCAAGGTACAGGGGTTTCCCCAGCTCCAAAGGGCTCTCAGCATTCAGGATGAGTTTCCGCAGAGTCCAGAGATACAACCTGAGCTTTCTCCGCTCCTCGACTGGGGCTGAAGATTAACAGGAGATCAGAAACACCAAAGAAAAACTTCTGTTTTACTGGGATAGTCAATGCTGGTTAGCTGGAGCTGAGAGAGAAGCAGCAGTTAAGAAGAGACCAGCATCACTGAGGATCACAAACCTGGGAACATTTCCTCAGGGGCAGTACACTGAGCCTGTGGTCCGAGGGACGAAAGCTGCATCTCAGGCTGGCAGTTGAGCCTCACAGTTTAAGAGTCTCCCATGGTTTTGAAGGCATGAATGGGCCATGGAGCTCAGCTGAGGCATGCCACTGGAGAAGACGTAGTTAGTCTCAGTAGTAGTGAAAACCCCAGAACTGAAGAGGTCATGGAGAGAAGCTGAGGTTTGGGCCATGTGGCAGGGTTAGAGTCCATGAAGAGAACCCAGGAAAGGCTATTGGTGAGAGTTGAGATCAGTTGCACTAGGCACCAGAGCATTTTGGATGTGAGTACATGGGAGAGCCACACAAAACAGTGGCATCTGTGGGGCAGAGCTGGCCTGAACCTAGAACAAACTGCACGTGCTATGGATGATAGATAGAGAAGTAGGTTTGCCAAGTCCTTTGAAGCTCAGAGGATCATGAGTGAGTCCCACATAGGGTGCTTTCCTGATCAATGGCTGATGTGGGAGATCCACATTAACTATGGGCAGTGATACCCCTGGGCTTCTGGTCTTAGGTGTTATAAGAAGGCAGTAGGGGCAAGCCACAAGGAGCATGCTAGTAAGTAGCACTCCTCCATGGCCTCTGCATCAGCTCTTGTCTCCAGGATCCTGCACTGACTTCTCTGAGTGAAAGCTGTAGGCTGAAATAAACACATTTCTTCCTAAGTTGCTTTCAGTCATGGTATTTCATCACAGAGACAGAAATCCTAACTAAGACACCGTGCTCAGTGCCCCTCTGAGGGCAACGGGCATTCCTTGGGTCTTTATAGAACTGCTGTAGGCACAGGAGTTCCACTGGACACAGAAATTTTTAAGCTCTCCAAATCTTACCTCTTCTTGCAGAGGGCTGGGACCTCTTCACATTGGAAGTATAAACTGTTGTCCTAGGCACACAGGCCAAAGAGTTGTCACTGATTTAGAGCACAAACATCAATCCTCATCAAAGGAACTCATTTTCAGCCACGGTTTTACAGGATTTCCACAGAAAAGGTCCCCAGTATTCTCTCCAAAGAAATCAAAGATTAAAAGCAGGCATGGCAGCTCGTCCAGTAATCCCCACACTCGGAAGGGTGGCAGGTTGAGGTCAGCCTGGGCTGCCAAAGTGAGTTCCAGACCAGGGCTACAGATTCTCAAATTGTCTCACCCCACATCCACCCCAAAAGAAAGTATGTTAGAGGCTTTGAACGATGACATATCTAAGTTAAAATACGCTAGGGACATAAGGAATTCAAAAAGGCTATGGGAGGAGGAGCTATAGACATAGCTCGGTGGTTCAGGACACTTGCTTTTTCAAGGACTCAGGTTCTATTTTCAACACCCACATGGTGGTTCACAACCATCTGTAATTTCAGTCCCAGGGGATCAGACGCCATCTTCTGGCCTCCTTGGGCACCAGGCACACAAGTCATGCAAAGACATACATGCAAAGACATACATACATATAAAATAAAAAAAATTTAAATGAAAAAATTAAAAAATATTAACCAGAAATACTTAAAATAACTTCTAAAAATAAAAGTAGTTCTTGAAATTAAATATACAGTGAAAGGAGCTGAAGAGATGGCTCAGCAGTTAAGAGCTCTAGTTGCTCTTGTAGACCAGGGTTTAATTCCTGACACCCACATGGCAACTCACAACAGTCTATAACTCCAGTTCCAAGACCTACTGGGGTGCTGAGAAAGGAAGTGTCAGGAAAAGTTCTAGAAAGAGGATTGAAAACACCCGAGGAGAAGCCTTCTGTTACTGTAACAAGCAAGCATTTGTCTATGGCAGATGCAACTGCTGAGACACTCTGTAATGCCTGCTTCTGGAGAAGGGACTGGAGCCATGCACCCATGAGGGCTAGTTTTTGCAGTGACCAGTTATTACTTGTTACTGCTTGTGTTGTTGTTCCTAAGGAAATGGCTCATTCTCTCACCATGCTGAAAGTCCTCAGTCACCAGAGAGGACATGTCAAGTGTGTTAGGCCCTCCTCACACTGCACCATCACTGGTGACCCTGAGCTTGCAGTCTTTTGCCATTTGCCTGAGGATTTCTCCCCTCATCATGCTGGCTGGACCAGGAAACTCCATACCTTTTTAAGTGGTTTTCTTGGTTAAGGTTTCTTTTTTTCATGATTCACTTATTTTTTTATTTCATGTGCATTGGTGTCTTGCCTGCATGTATATCTATGAGGATGTCTGATCCCCCGGAGCTAGAGTTACAGTGGTGGTGAGCTGCCATGTGGGTGCTGGGGTCCTCTGGAAGAGCAGTCAGTGCTCTTAACCACTGAGCCAACTCTCCAGCTCCTTAGTTAAGGTTCCTATTGCTGTGATGAAACACCATAACCAAAGCAGCTTTCAAAGGAAAGTGTTTATTTGGCTTACATATATATCCCCAGTCGTAGTCTACTGAGGGAAGCCAAGGCAGGAACTCAAACATCGCAGGAACCGGAAGGCAGGAGCTGATACAGAGGCTGTGGAGGAGTGCTGTTTACTGGCTTGCCCCTCATGGCTTGCTCAACCTGATTTCTTATAGACCCCAGGACTGCCTGATCGTTGATAGCCCCACCCACAATGGGCTGGGCTCTCCCCATCCATCACTAATTAAGAAAATGCCATACAGGCTTGCCTACAAGGGGGACATTTTCTCACTTGTAGTTTCCTCCCTCTCAGATGAATCTAGCCTGTGTCAAGTTGACATAAAATAATCCAGCACAGTTGTCCTTAGTCGTTTGCAAAGCACTTTCATAGACTTGTCTTTTTATTATGGCTGAGAAACCCCAAAGACACACTGCTACGTATGCAAACTTCAACTGGAACCGTCTCTCCGACCGGCGGATCCTCCCAGCAAGCACAGCCTTTACCAGGTCCCTGGCCCTGCTGTCCTCCTCTTTTGGATGTGGACAAGCATTCGGCCATCTGAAGAGTCTCTGTGGCCTAGGAGCTATGCAGAATTATATTTTTCATTCAGTGTGTCACTCCAACTACACCCCTTTGCAGAACTCCAAAGCAGTCATTCCTTGCCTGACCCATGGCTCTGTATCCAGAACAAGGCTGCATGGCGTGTGGTGCCAGGTTGCAGAGAGCACTAACTGGCCCACACAAAAGCTAATGTGGTCGGCGTGAGGGAGTGCAAGTGAAAAGTGATCAGCCATGCTTATTCTTGCAAGTATTTGGGGGAATTTCAGAATTCCTATGTATCTGAAAGTTTGGTTTTCTCCAATGAACAAGACAGCAAGCCATGGATTAGGTAGGAGGACAATGGCCCAGGCACCGTGCCTTGAGGCAAGTGGCTGGATCAGAGGGCTGGACCCCAGCAGGTGCCCAGAAGGCCGAGGTACCACTGTGATGGTTCTACCCACTCACCATTCCTGGAGTCCATGGTCCTGCTACCTCTCTCTGCAGCCCTGTCAAGACTCTAGTCTGATGCCAAAGGCACTGCCAGAATCATTCTCAGAGCAGGATGTGGCCCCTTTTTATATGCTCCTGGGTTAGATGCAACTCTGCAGTGGCTGCCAAGGGGCGAGGCTTGGGGACTATATCGATCAGAAACAAAACCTTAATCATCTTCCATATCAGCCCCAGGAGGAAATGTTGGAGACAAGATGAGCCTACTTCAAAGGAAGGAGCACAGAGAATGGCGCCATGTATCTTCTGTGACCCCAGAAACAAGGCACTGAAAGCCAGGATCCTGCGACCCCCAGAGAAGCTGGGAAGAGCTTTACTGATTTCATGGCTTTATTTTTTTTAAATTAAGTGATGGCTAATGTTTTAATTTTTGTTTGTATTTTGAACGTATAATGCACATACAATTCAGGATTTTTCCAGTGTCCCCAGCTACCAATTACCATTCTCTTTTAGACTTTGGCAGATGTACTGTGTCCACTGAGAATGTGTGTAAGCCTTACACCAAATGGTTCTACATCTTACATCAATGTGTTCTGCATCTGTGGCGAGGATGTAGGTGCTGGAGACTTTGCTGTTCACACGTGGCCGTCAGTCATTCTTCCCACAGTTGAGCAGCAGTTCCTCCCTTTCAGTCTGCAGGGAAAGGCTCTCATATAGGCAATTCATCCTTAGAGTGTGTCTACAGGAAGAACCACAGGCCTTCTTGTGGAAATGTGACCCAAACATGCCATCTGTCTCATGGGCTTCCATCTTTTGTTTTCCTTAGGGATACCTATAAGGTCTTTTGTTTGTTTGGTGTGTACTTATGTGTGCATTAAGTGTATATGTGTATGTATGTTATACTTGCTTGTGCACATATGCCTGAAGGCTGGACGTTAACGTCAGGTGTTGCTTTCTAAAATTATCCATCTTTTAAATTTTTTATTATTATTATCATCATCATTATTATTACTATTGTGCATGTATGTATGCACATGCATGTATAGATGACCATGGAGGCCATAAAAGGTGTTGGATTCCCTGGAACTAGAGTTATAGGTGGTTATGAGCCTCCACGTATAGGTGTGGTAGGAACCAAACTTAGATCCTCTGAAAGAACAAAGGGCATGTGTTATTAACTGCTAAGCGTCTCTCCAACCTGACTACATTATTATTTGGAGACAAGGTTTCTCACTGAACTTAGAGCTCACTGTCTTCATCCTCTCCAGCTTGAGGATACAGGCATGCATCACCATGTCTAGCTTTATATGGTTTCTTGAGATCACATTTGCTGTGCATTTCCCCCACTGAACTATCTCCCCGACCTCAGACTCGTTAACATTTTAAACGATGTTAATTCTAGTGAAAAGCTATTTTGGCACAGCAGCAAAGGCCCCAGAGCAGGAGTAAGACCTACAACCTCCTGAGCTCCAGCATCTAGTAACTGCTGTTGTGTCCTTAGAAAGTTGACTCCGTGGATATCAGAGAGCTTTCTGGCACTGACAGCCTGAGAAGCTTCATCTGCAGATCTTAACTCACCCTTAACGGCTCTCGCGCTGACAAAGGGACAGCCTGTCTCTGCAGGTTCTCTCTGCAGGTTTTACACCCTGATTTCAGGCCAAGGATATTAGCAAGAGATGTACTTTTCTATTTCTTCTCATATCATCAGAATGTAGGACAATGTGCATGAATTACATAAAATCGAGCTGTTCAACATTTGAAACAGAAAGGAAAGAGTCCTGACCCAGGAACCACAGGGTCTGTGCTCCAGGCACTTCTGAGGGACCTCAGCAGCGTAAGCTTTCTCTAGTATCTTCTGGGCCAGAAACCCAGGGGACCAGGGTGAGAGCAGATGCATCCATAGAGAACAGACTTGGGGTCAGACCCACTGTGTGGTGTCATATGAGGAATCCAACCAGCTTCTCTCCTTTTGACCGCATTGAGCTGGCTCTGACTTTGTCTATCTGGCATTTCACTATTACCTGGGGCTTCGGGTCACTAAACAGTAACAGCTGGTTACAGACCACAGAAGCTATCACCTTCCAGAACTGCTCTTCCTGCTGTACCAGGGCCTGGTGATAAAGCATGGCATGTCAGCCCATCTTCATACCCTTTGTTCTGCTCAGAGAATCAATGAGGCGTGGGTCCCACCAGGGACAGACGGTTCTGAATGCAGCTTCCTAGGAAATGGGTTCCTGACCCTCTCAACCCAGGCAGGGTCTTGGAGGAGAGAGGGAGGGGCTGGCAGGAAAGGTCTGGAAGTTTGCGGGTGAGCAGTGGGAGGTGGGAAATAAATGTACTTTGACATGAGACCACCAGCCGGGACTGGAATTTGGCCTCTTTTTGCCTCTGCTGGGCTCATGTTCAGAGTTCTTGCTCAAGACTGAGTTTGTGAAGAGACTGAGTTAAGTAAGATGATGTGTGAGGATGCGGTTTATAGGACCCTGACAACTGTATGCTTGGCCAGGGCTGGGTACAGAGCTAGCTGGCCTACAGGAAGGATACAGGGGCTATAGCCTGAGGACACCTGAGTAAGAGTTTATAAGCCAGGGTTTTTCTCTTAGAGCTACGTAACACAAGGTCCTCTCCTCCTGGAAGGAAGGCCTGGGAAGGGCTGCTTTGGGGATCCATGCCTGTTCTCCTACCGGACTTCTGCGTCCACCTCCCGTTTCTGAGGAAGGAACAGTCGTGGGCCTGGCAACCATCCCAGTACCACAGGAGCTGCCCTGGCGCCACGTATTGGTCCTGGATCATAAAGGTGGACTTCTGACCTCTATGTCTGTGGAGACAGGGAGGAGTTGGTAAACAGCACCCAGGGACCTCTGTGAACAACATCTTTTCTTCTTACATCTGAACCTCTGCTTATCTCTAGTCAGCTCATATGTATATAAACAACTTTACAAGAGAAAACAGAGGATTCTAATAAACCACAAAATCTCTTCTCATCAAACCATTCCAGTGCTAGACAAGTTGATTGTGGCAGAGCTGCCTGGGACATGCAGATCTTAGAGTCGCCCTGCTGCCAGGCCTGTGTTAGTCCCTACATTTGCTTAGGAATTTCCCCATCATCAGCCATACTTGGGGTCACAGCCATGCAGCGATGAGCACCTTCTCTCTGGGGTTTCCCCTGCTCTACCTGCTGTGGGTGTGAGGCTTGACGTCCTGACTTGAGTAAGATCTGTCGCCTGGGACAGACTCTATAACGGGGTGATCTGGACTGACAGTCAAGGGTCTCAAGTATAAAGACCTTTCAGGATACCGTTGGAGGCCAGCTAAGGGACAAGGAAGTGGCCTTCTATGGCCAGGTGATAGATGTTAGGAAACATGAGCACTCTGAGCCTGGTTTCCTAGGATGTGGGATTTGGATGGCTATAGTGGAGCACACTTATAACCCTAGCAATTAGGAAGTAGGGGCAGCAAGATCAGGAGTCATCCTCAGCTATATAGTGAGACTGAGGCCAACCTGGGCTACATGAGTCACCCTCAGCTATGTAGTAATATTGAGACCAGCCTGGGCTACGTGAGACTCTGTCTTTAAAAGTCACTAATGTAAGAAGAGAATTCCAAGGAACCATTAGCTCAGTTCTGGAGCCGATCCCACTGGAGCCCATTGTGCAGTGTGTATGTGTCACCAAAATCTGTCTCATTTGCCATTCTTCTTGGTTGTGGCAGAGCAAAGCTGGGCTCGCAAAAATGTGTGTTTCCTACCTGAATCACCACAGCAATAGTAATTTCATGCTTCATAATATTAAAAATCATCATTCCAATTTATCAACAAGCCCTTGTCTTTAAAAGCTCATCACACACACACACACACACACACACACACACACACACACACACACACACACAGAGTAACAATTCCTGTCTCCTTCTTGAGGTCAGGAACTAAAACATTGTGGCTACACTGGAGCCCCAGCCTGTGTCCCCTTCCTCCTCTCCCACTTTGTCAAAATGTAAACACTACTCTGAGTTTAGGGTTTCCTTTGCCTATCTGTCTATCATACGTCTGTCTGTCTTTCTGTCTATCTATCTCATCTACCTTTCTATCTATCTAAGAACTAGAGATTAAATGCAGAGCCTTGGGCCAGCTAGTCAGCGTTCTATTGGTGAACTATGTTCCTAGTTCCTTTGCTTATTTAAAAACACCATCCACATGAGTATTTTAAAATAAGTAGCATTTCTTGTGTCTTTCATGTTGTGTAAAGGATATTATACTGAGAGTGTTCTTAATGTTTTCACTCCATGTTATAGTGTGTGTATAATGTGGGGGGGGCATGCTCATGTCAGTGTGTGTGTGTGTGTGTGTGTGTGTGTGGACATGCTCATGTCAGTGTGGGGGGACACATGCTCATGTCTCTGTGTGTGTGTGTGTGTGTGTGTGTGTGGACATGTTCATGTCAGTGGGGGGGGCACATGCTCATGTCAGTGTGTGTGGGCATGCTCATGTCAGAGTGTGTGTGTGTCTGTGTGTGTGTGTATGTCTCTGTGTGTGTGTCTGTGTGTGGGCATGCTCATGTCAGTGTGTGTGTGGGGGCATGCTCATGTCAAGAGTGTGTGTGTGTCTCTGTGTCTGTGTGTATGTCTGTGTGTGTGTCTGTCTGTGTGTGGGCATGCTCATGTCAGTGTGTGTGTGTGTTTGTGTGTGCCTGTGACTGTGTCTGTGTGTGGGCATGTTCATGTCAGAGTGTGTGTGTGTGTGTGTGTGTGTATGTGTGGACATGCTCATTTCAGTGTGGGGGGGCACATGCTCATGTCAGTGTGTGTGTGTGGGCATGCTCATGTCAGTGTGTGTGTGGGGCATGCTCATGTCAGAGTGTGTGTGTCTGTGTGTATGTATGTGTGTGTGTGTCTGTGTGTGGGCATGCTCATGTTAGTGTGTGGGGGGCATACTCATGTCAGAGTGTGTGTGTGTATGTATGTGTGTGTGTGTCTGTGTGTGTCTGTGTGTGGGCTTGCTCATGTCAGTGTGGGGGGGCATACTCATGTCAGAGTGTGTGTGTGTATGTATGTGTGTGTGTGTCTGTGTGTGGGCATGCTCATGTCAGTGTGTATGTGTGTGTCTGTGACTGTGTCTGTGTGTGGGCATGTTCATGTCAGAGTGTGCGTGTGTGTGTGTGTCTGTGTGTGGGCATGCTCATGTCAGTGTGTGTGTGTGTGTGTCTGTGACTGTGTCTGTGTGTGGGCATGTTCATGTCAGAGTGTGTGTGTGTCTGTGTGTGGGCATGCTCATATCAGTGTGTGTATGTGTGACATGCACTTGCGTGCAGACAGAGAACCTTGGGTATGGTTCCTCATCTTTCACGTTTGAAGTGGAGTTTCTTTGGCACTGTGGTGCACAGGATAGGGTAACTGGCCTATAAACTTCCAGGGATTCTGAACTAGCATGCCTGGCTTTTACGTGGGCTCTGGGGATCTGAACGCAGGTCCTCATATTCGTGAAGCAAGTGCATTTCACATGGAGGCCTACATTATAGTTTTGAGATTTATTCATCCACAAACCCCATTCCTTGTTTTAACAGCTATTTAGTGTCCAGCCTGACTCACCTTATTCTTCTCCAATTGATAGTATCATCTCAAAAATTTAAAATTATTAACAGTAACGATAAACATTTTTACATATCTCTTTGGGCATGTGTGTGAAATTTTTCTAGACTGAAATTTCTGACTCAGATTTGCTTTGCCAGATTATGTTCCCAAATAGGATATATCTCAACTCTTGTGTTCTTTCCTAGAATGAATAAGACTAGGTTTGATCTGCAGCATGGAAAAACAAAACAAAAGAACACAACACATTACAGAATTCAGTTTACTCAAGCATGTAGATGCTTGCCTATAATTCCAACACTCAAGCAAATAAGACAGGAAGACTACAAGTTCAAAGCCAGCCTATATTATATAGCCAGACACTGTTTCCAAACAAAATGTTTCCAGGCTGGAAAGATGGCTCAGTGGTGAAGAGTACTGGCTCCTCTTCCAGAGATGGGGGGGAGGGGGGCAGGAGAGATGGCTCAGCAGCTAAAAGCATTTACTGCTTTTGCAAGAGGACCCAGGATTTGGTTCCTAGCACCCATATGGTGGCTTCGTAAGTGCCTGTAAATTCAGTTACAGGGGATCTTACGTACTCTTTTGGCCTCTGCAAGCACAAGGCACACACATTTTATGGCACACACACATCACATGGTACATACACACACACAGAAGGCAAAACAGTCATACACATAAATATTTTTTTTTGAGACAAGGTTACTTTGTGTAGCCCTGGATGTCCTGGAACTCCATCTGCAGAACAGGCTGGCCTTGAACTCACAGAGATCTGCCTAACTCAGATTCCCGAGTGCTGGGATTAAAGGCATGAACCACCTTAGGGAACCCTAGGGTCTGATTACCAACACCTCTTTCCCTCCTACCTAGATGGCTGCAGGTTCTTATCTTTTTGGTTGTGAGCCCAGCCTTTAACGACTGAGCCGTCTCCCCAGCCCGGCTGCAGATTCTTTAATGGGTCTTTCTGCTTCTGCTCTTGCCTTCTATCAAATGTTCTAAATACAAATTAACCCTTTAAAATGTTAGTTGGGTCAACTATCTAGAGTTAAAAAGCAATTTCACTTCAAGGATCTGTATTATCTGAATGCTGTCACATTCTTATTTAGCTGTATTCTTTGATATGGCACCATATGCACACACAAAAGAAAAAATTCATTTTGACTTCATCAAAAATTAAAAACTTATGTGCAGGGCTGGAGAGATGGCTCAGCAGTTAAAAACACAGGCTGCTCTTCCAGAGGACCCAGGCTTGACTCCTAGCACCCGTATACCTTACAATGATCTCTAACTCCAGGGGATCTGATGTTCTCTTCTGGCCTCCTCAGGTGCCAGGTGGTGCACAGACATGCAGACAATGCAAAACACCCATACACATAAAATAAAATTTAAAGAGCAACTAACTCATTGCTCCAAAAGGCACATTAATATTTCAAGGAAGTAAAAGACAACTCCCCAAATGGGAGAAAGCATTTGCATATCATTTGCTTGTGCATTTGGTGCCGTCTCTAAGGAACGTCTAGCCGTACTTAGAAGAATCTGACAATTATCACTTTAAAAAAAATCGTAAGTAACCGAGTTTTAAATGGTCAAAACTGGGGCTGAGAACATCGCTTGGTGGGTAAAACACTTCTTGGGCAGGTGGGAGCACCCAGCTTCAACGTCCAGAACACATCCATGTAAAGCTGAGATTCTAGTGCTCCTTCAGTGAGACCAGGATAGACAGACAGACAGACAGACACTCTCTCTCTCTCTCTCTCTCAAAGCTTTCGGCTGCTTAAATACAGTGTGTGGGAGTGGCAGGGGTGGGCTGGTAAAAGAGAAGTGGGTCTACAGAGGTCACCCTCCCTTACTCTCTAGGGAGGGTTAAAGGCAGAGACCAGGCTTTCAATAGAAGAGAGGCCCCTAGAAGGTACTGAGGCAGGGGTCTAGGTCCAGATGGGCCTCGCTCCCTTTTGCATCCAGGCTTTGTCTTCAGTTAGGGTTATTATTGCTGTAGCTCTGGCAGTCCTGGAATTCATTATGTAGACTAGGCTGTCCTTTAACTCATAGAGATCCACCTTCCTCTTCTTCCTGAGTGCTGGGATTAACGGTTTATGCCATCACTGCCAGGATTTACAGCCTGTTCTTATAGATACACACTTAGTTGAGGCTTCATCCTCTCTGCTGACTCTAGCTTGTGTCAAGTTGGCATAAACTAGTCAGTACAGGATGGGTCTTAAGTGTGGACCGGGTGGTGGTAATATGACAGTTTGTGAGTAGAGGTCACAAATAGCTCTGCAGTGAAAGGGTTAGGGTTGGGGGGGGGTTAGGGTTAGGGTTAGGTTTAGGGTTAGAGTTAGGTGTGGGATTCGCTGGACAGGAGTGCTGAGCCACTCCCCTCATGCAGAAACCACAGCATTCTTTGGGTTTCAGATCTCAGTTCTGCTCCACTCTATTAATCTTATCCCACTTCAGGGCTGTCTAGCCTTCTAAGCTGCCAGCTTTTCTTCTAAGTCAGCATCTAGGAAAATAGGGCATTGCTCATTCCTATCATTACAGCCCTTAGAAGGCTAAGGCAGGAAATTTGGCTGAGCTACATTATTGAGACCATCATAAAAACAAAACCAAGAGTCCCCACCCAATTAAAAAAATATCCAAGACATTTCCCCACAGAAGATACACAAGTGACTGAAGACACTACTAGGATGGCCATGATAGTGTTAACCCCACAGCCTGGGTCAGCAGGGAGGTACTGGGACCACTGTGCTGGCTCAACTTTTCGGCTGGGGTCCTCAGGAAAGGGAGCAGAGCAGCAGCAGGCATTCACCACTCTCTCTGGCTGTGGGTGTAACCTAGCCAACTGCTCCCACTCCTGAGTGGTGGACAGCCTGTGTCCTTGAATTATGAGCCAGAATCAGCTCTTTCTCAAGTTGACTTTACCAGAGTATTTTTTCAACTGGACGAGACACTAAAACAATGGCTGTAATAATAAAAAGATGAACAAAGGTGGGGCCTTATCATGATCAAAGTATTTCATATGTATGAAAATGCCATAATTAATGTACAGTTGACACACAAACTGAGAAAGATGGCTCACAATAGTGTGGACAAACGAGTGACTGGGACCCTCGAGTGTGGATGGCTAGACCATTACATGGTGCAGCTGCTATAGCACAGTATAGTTGTTCCTCAAAGAGTTAAACAGGAATCCTAGCACTCGGGATGTGGGTGCATGCAGATCACTGTGAGTTGTTTGGGGTCACTCAGGTCTATATAGCAAGTTCTAAGCTAGCAAGGACAACATACAGAAACTCTGTCTCAGAAATAAGAAAACAAAGAGACCAAGTTAAAATGGGTTAATTTGTGTCCTAGTAATTCCATTTCTAGTTATATACTCAACAGAGTTGAAATCGTGTTCCACAAAACATCTTGAATACTAATATTTACACCCATATTAAATAGCCCCAAAGCGAGGAAAAACCCTGTTTCAACACATGATTTCAATTCACAGACAAAATGGTCTACCTGCAAGATAGGATGGGACTGAGCCACAGAGAGGAATGAAGTATTAAAATGTGGTACATAAAAAACAAGCCTTAGAAACAGGATTTTAAGTGAAAAAATGATATAAAATATCTAGACTAAGCAAATTCTTAAAACAGAAGCATTTGTGGCCTCAGGGACTGGAGTGGGGTGGGACAGAGATGGCCTCAGGGACAGAGAGTTGCAGCTGATGTGTATGATATTCTTTGAGTAGTGAGAAATGTTCTGTAATTAATGATAATAGCTGAAAATCTTGTGGATATACTAAAAAGAAACCCTGGGTTACACCCTTTAAATATAAATAAATAAATAAATAAATAATTAATTAAAAACAAGAACCGAAAATGGTAACCACCTGATCACAGCCACAGGCTATAGAACCTGATATTCAGTCTCCAGCTCTGAAACAAACCCAGCAAAACTCAAGTAAAAATCTGAAATGCACAGCAGAAAGCCAAATATTGTCTTGTAGCTTATTCTTTTTGCAAAAGAACCACTCTCTGAAACAAAGGCAGGGACTCTCCCAGTCTTCTAGGGTTAATGCAGAGGCATACCTCGCTGCTTTCCAGAAAACGATTCATCCTCTGTAGACAAATGTTTTGATCCTGTGGTTTTCTGTCTCTGTGGAGTTAATACCGAGCACCTCTATGCACTTCACAGGTCCCGGTGAAGGCAGAGGCCCCCAAGGACAGTGCCTGGGTCAAGATGGACTTCTGACCTGCATGATGGTTTGCCCAGACAGACCCTACTGGTGGCTCTCAGCAACCTTCAATGCTTGTTCTTTTTGTTTTTTGTTTTAATTCATTTTATGTGTATAACTGTCTGCACATATGACTGAGTGGCATGTATGTGCCTAGTGCTAAGACAGGTCAGAAGAGGGCATCAGAGGTGATAGAACTACAGTTACAGATGGTTGTGAGCCACCATGTGGGTGTGAGATATTGAAAGGCGCAGGTCCTTTGCAAAAACAGCAAGTGTTCTTAACTGCTGAGCCATCTCTCCAGTTTCTCACGCTTGGTCTTGATTAGTGCCTGGCCCACATGGGAACCCACCTTGTGGGGCCTTGGATGGATTTCTTCTTCCTCAGAGGTAGAATGAAGGGATTAACATAGACCATCACATGGAACATGGCGCCCTCACAGACAAGGAAGTGGCTAGTGACAAGAGGGTTTTGAGACTTGGTACAATGTGGGACAGTTTCTTTAGTGTCTCTGGCCTTGATTTGCTGCTGTGAGAGTGAGGCAGTGATCAGTGATGAGGATTAAGAAGGAGGCTTAGGGCTGGAGAGATGGCTCAGTGATTAAGAGCTCCGACTGCTCTTCTGAAGGTCATGAGTTGAAATCCCAGCAACCACATGATGACTCACAACCATCCATAATGAAACCTGATGCTCTCTTGTGCTGTGTCTGAAGACAGCTACAGTGTACTTACATATAATAAGTAAATACATCTTAAAAAAAAAAAGAGAAAAAGAATGAGGCTTAGAGAAAGAAGGCAGGGCTGAAAGTCGCCCTAGCACTTGGGAGGCAGAGGCAGGCAGATTTCTGAGTTTGAGGCCAGCCTGATCTACAAAGTGAGTTCCAGGACAGCCAGGGCTACACAGAGAAACCCTGTCTTGAAAAACCAAAAAAAAAAAAAGAAAAAAGAAAAAGGAATGAGGCTTAGAGAAAGAAGGCAGGGCTGACTATCGCTCTAGCACTTGTTAGCTGAGTGTTGGACAAGTCACTCCACTGGCCCCCGAGACTTGGTTTCACCTAAAACATCTTCCTCATGGAGTGGTCAGGATGGTTTTGGTTTTTTGTTTGTTTGTTTTTGTCCTGAACCCCTTGAGAGTTTAAAGGAGTTTAGACCTAGGAGCAGAGACTGTTGCCAGGAGCGGGGCAAGTAAGAGAGTGCGGGGCAGAGGGGAGGGCAAACACAGAAGCACACAGCACAGAAGCACACAGCGGAACCGGACCTTACGGACCTGCAAACCTTCCCATGCTAGCTGTTTGGCGGGGATTCAAGTATGTAGGGACAGAGGAGATATGAAGAGAGGAACTACTGTAGGAGTGTGAGAGGTTTGGTCGCAGTTAGCAGAAGCAGTGGATCTGTGTCGGCAAGCTCTTCCTGTCACCTGTCCAGATGAATATGGAGAAAATCTCCATTTGTACTCACTACCCCACTACCCCAATTCTGAGAACTCACCTACCTGGGTGCAGGCCCTTACCTCCACGTTGGAAAAAAACCCTCAAATTCCATATCCAGTAGCTTTAGCTTACAAGTGTTTATTAGCCCACGTTCCCTTCTTTTGCTGTGGATTCATAGGCATCACGGACCACCTGAGGCATGACACATCAAGTTGTTTTTTTTTTGTTGTTTGTTTGTTTGTTTTTTCAGAAAGCCAACTGCCAGTGCTGGGGTACATGAAGGGCAGGATTCTAATCACATGTTTTTTGTTTTTTTCAGGTACCTGCCATGTTGCTGTGTAACCCATGATCACAGAGTCTTCCAATATTCCCTGGTGCACAAGAATCAAGGCACTATACCAACACTGAAGGACTTGGGCCTCATACTGTGGTGGTTAGCTTCCCCTTACAGGAGCTAATGCTTTAACTTTCCAGGCTGTGAGGAGGTCAGAGGCCAGTGGCTGGTCCACCATCTCCATGTGGCTGACACTTAAGGGCTGCACTCCCAGGCCGCCCTGGAAGCAGCCCAACTTGTCAACCCTTGGCTGGGTATCATGGTTCTCTTTACAGTGGGTCTGGTCTATCCACCGACTGGCCTCACTGCTCCTTGCTCTCCTTCCAGGTGGGTGGAAACTTCCTGTGGATCAGGGTGAGCCCACAGAGGATGAGGAACACCCCTCCCCACCATAAGATCTCCTGGCACTCTCCATACAGCAGGTAGCCTAAGATGGCCTGTGGAAGAGACAGCTGTAAGGGACCTGGCCTACCCTGGTAGGCTCCACCATTCCTTGGCTGATTTCTTCCTGAGGGGCTAGAGGCCAAAGTCTGGTGCTTTGCATCCAGCAACCACCTTCATGATCAATCCACGTATTTCTGTCTCCTCTGTGGACGTAAGAGGTTACCACCCCAGCTGAGCACTGAGGCTCAGCAGGCTAGCAGGTAGGGCCAGTACGGACATAGCTAGTACCCAGTAATCATAAACCCAAGTTAAGCTGTCTTCCAATTCAAGACTGGGTTCCCTTGACCAGACCCCCTAGACCCCATAGCTAATGTTAGAGTTCTTGATTGAGATAGCTGGTGTTATCCCAGAGTGACATAGGTTTCACTCCTAAGTTTTCCATGTTTAACTGTTCCTTGCCTGGAGACAGCCCAACTTTTGTTTTACTCCCTGTCCTTTCTAGAGCCTGGAAAATCAGGGGTTTCCCAAGGACAACTAACTCACCAAGAACCCTAAGAACAAGGTCACCAGGCTACTCACCGAGCAAAGTATGTTCGAGAAAGTCACTGTGACAGATGCAATGGCTGAAGACATAGAGAAACTGAGGCCCCGGCTAAAGAAGGTCCACATCAGAGAATTGGCGCTTGCCATGGCAACGATGCCTAAGACACATAAGCCAATATTGACCTGCAGGAGAAAGTGTCACTGAGCTACAACCACCATGGGCATAACCTTGAAAGACTGGGAGATGTTTACACGTCTCATACAAAGCATATGCGGACCCTGACTGATAGGCAGAGGAATTTGCCTGCAGACAGGGGGCAGGGTTATCTTCCACGAAGACCTCAAATTTCTTGTAGCTGAGTAGCCTTCTGGAAAGATATGACTTTACAAAAGGACTGTAAGTCGCCAGAAATCTATATCAAGCAGTCCCCTGTTCAGGTCAGGATCGAATTCTCTGATGCAGAAGCTCCGCAGGCGCTCAGTCCGAACTCTTGCCAAGGACAGGAAGAGATGGGCAACCGGTTATCTCACCTTAGGTGTCACGTGCTAAAAAAGCTATGGCAAGGGGACTTAAACTGAGAGGTGGGCTTCGAGGTCCTCCCCCAGGAGGCAGTGCCTAAAACCAGGTGGTCCAACATGGGCGCAGGCGGGAACCCAGGTTAAGCCGCCCTCCTCCCCGCCCCGCCCCGCCCTCCCCCGCCCCGCCCTCCCCCCGCCCCGCCCTCCCCCCGCCCCGCCCTCCCCCCGCCCCGCCCCCGCGTGGCGCCCCGGGCTGCACCTGGCTCCCGAAGGCCAGCTTGGCGGCGGCGGCGGCCAGAGCCCCGAACGCCCCGGCGCACAGACAGTTGAACACGCCCCAGAAGCGGCGCCGCATCGCGCCTTTCTGTAGGCGAGCGGGTAACTCCACGGGTGAGTCAGGGTAAGCGGCCGCAGACACGGCGGCACCCGAGGACTGCGGACCGGCCGCCATGAGGCCCGCTGCGCCCGCCACGGCCGACTGCCACGCACGCCGCCACCCGCCGTGAGCCCGGCTAGGGCGGAGCCAGGCGAGTGAGGCGAATCTGCTGCAGTGGAGTCCGGAGCCGAGCCGAGCCGAGCCTACAAATGAAAGGAATCTGGAGCCCATACCCTGCAGCGTGTGCAAACCCGCGACTAAGGAGAGCCTGCGGCTCCGGCGAACCTGGGGGATGGGAATCCGGTAGCGAGGACCGTGCGCCACTGAAGGAAGCGTGCTACCGAGAGGTACCTACTGTGAGAGAGGAATCTGCTGACGTGAACTTGGGGAGGAGGGGAGTTTATCTCCGAGGAGAACCTGCGGCGGAAGTAACCTTGTTTCTGAAAGAGCCCTGCAGTCAAGGGGAACCTGCTTCTGAGAAGACGGGGAGGTCTGCCACTTTACATGGATGCGCACCTAACATGCTAATCCTGAAGCCAAGCTGCACCTTCAAAGCACCTCTGCTCCCTCGTGGACGCAGGAGATGATGGATCTGGAGACCGGCCGCTTGAGACAGAACGTTGTTTGGGAAAACGTTTGTTCTGCCTGGACCATCAGAAGCACAGTCACTTCTAAGTTCGTGTAAAGTAATTGAGAACGACAAAAAAATTGAAAAAACAACCAAAAAAAAAAAAAACCCAAACAAACCGTAAAATGTCATCTACTGTCGGTAATTCCAGATGCTTAGGATGCTGAGGCAGTTAATGGTCATCCTGAGCAACTTAGGGAGACATTGTCTCACTTGAGAGGGCTGGCAGCCAGGCATGGTGGCACACACCCGTAATCCTAGCACTTCTGAAGCTGAGGTAGAATTACTGAGTTTGAGGCCAGCCTGACCAACAGAGAGGTACTAAGCAAGCCAAGGACTTTTTGAGACTCTCAAAAAGTTTTTGTTTTTGTAATAAAGGAGAGTTGGGGTTATAGCTCAGTGCTTCCATAATACATGAAAAATCCTGAATTCAGTCAATGGCAGTGTGTATGGATATATGTTAGGGATACATTTCCTTAAAGGAGAGCTGTAGAAGTGTATAACGTGAGCTAAGTGTGGTGGTTGGTACACATGAGGAAGCAGAGGCAAGTGGATCTCTGTGAGTCCGAGAACAGCCTGCTCTAAATAGCTCTACATAGCCAGGGCTACACAGCAAAACTTGTTTTGTTGATATATAAAATACAAATAATATTTAATGTATGGGGCTTGGAAGAAACACTTTATTCCCTGTTAAAGAGCTTTTTCATGGACATTCTTACATGCTACCTTGCTTCTCATGCGGGTGGTTTTGTGGATGAAATAAAAGGATGGATTACTGGGGTTTGGAGAGATTGCTTAGCAGTTAGGCAGCTTGCAACCTTCCCACAAGTGCCTCCCAACCTCATACCTCCAGGGGTTCCACTATTTTCTGGCCTCCAAAGGCACCTATCCTCATGTACATATATATACACCTGAACACAGATACACATTAATACATAAAATTAAATTTTAAATAAAAAGAATAGATTATCCCAATTAGTCCTATGTGGTATAAACCACTCCAATTTGCAGATAAGGAAGTTGAGACTCAAGGGTACTCACTGTACTATTCCACTTAATAATGGAGATAGTGTGTGGCAACAACTGATAGGAGAAGCTAAAACAAATCTAAGCTGCATCTGTCAAAGACTTTATCCCACGGATTATAAAGGTAATTAACAGAAATGACCTTCATGTTCTGGCAGAGTAAGGTAAGTAAGTAAGACAACTAATTCACACATCTTATGCATGCTCTGTAGAGAAAAAGTGGGCAACAGTGTATTGTCTAGCTATATGACTTCCAAAATTAGTGATTTAAACCAAGGAAAGTTAGGGGGTTGATTTAGGGTATTATTTGTGTATCCATGTCAGAACCTGATTGGCCTGGGTGTGACGGTGTGTAACTAAAATCCTAGGACTTTGGAGGCAGAGGCAGGGGGATCAGGAACTTAAGGGAGTTTAAAAGCAAACCTGGATTACATGAGACCCTGCTTCTCCTATAGCTTTGGTTACTATGGCCCTTGTACTGGCTGGTTTTGTGTCAACTTGACACAGCTGGAGTTATCACAGAGAAAGGAACTTCAGTTGAGGAAATGCCTCCATGAGATCCAACTGTAAGGCATTTTCTCAATTAGTGATCAAGGGGGAAAGGCCCCTTGTGGGTGGTGCCATCCCTGGGCTGGTAGTCTTGGGTTCTATAAGAAAGCAGGCTGAACAAGCCAGGGGAAGCAAGCCAGTAAAGAACATCCGTCCATGGCTTCTGCATCAGCTCCTGCTTGAGTTCCAGTCCTGACTTCCTTTGGTGATGAACAGCACTATGGAAGTGTAAGCTGAATAAACCCTTTCCTCCCCATCTTGCGTCTTGGTCATGATGTTTGTGCAGGAATAGAAACCCCGACTAAGATAGCCCTCAAAACTAGGGCTGGAGAGTTAGCTAAGAGATTAAAAACACTTGTTCTTGCAGAGGGCCTGGGTTTGGTTCTCAGTACTGGAATGGTGGCTCACAACCACTAATAACTAATTCTAGGAGATCTGACACCCTCTTCTGACCTCAAAGGGTGCTAGGCACACATGTGGTACATGTACATACACAAAGGCATAGTATTTATACACATTGTTTTTAAAAAAGATTTTATTTGAAAAACTGGACATGTAGAAAATGGCCATAACAGTTACAAAACAAACCAATATATATGAACAAGTTCAATACAAAACAGCCATCGGATTCACAGCGAGTTTATCAAAGGCGAATCTAAGAAGAAAAGGACCCACTGGCCGTGGTGGCGCACACCTTTAATCCCAGCACTCGGGAGGCAGAGGCAGGCAGATTTCTGAGTTCGAGGCCAGGCTGGACTACAGAGTTAGTTAGTTCCAAGACAGCCAGAGCTATACAGAGAAACCCTGTCTCAAAAAACCAAAAAAAAAAAAAATAAAATAAAGTAAATAAAAAAAGAAGAAAAGGACCTGACTAGAATTCACCAGAGACCTCAGCTACAGACTTTTAAGGGTCTTCCAGAATGTACACATGACTTGGAATGCATTGTTACTTAACAGGCTGCTGAGTTTGCATGCACACTATCCATCGGAACACTCGGGATTAGTGCGCACCATGATTCATAGTTAAGGTCTTTTAGTTTAGTTCTACCATGTGAGCAAATACAATCCCACTTTTAAAGAATCAATCTAAACAAAGTGATGTGTATGAAGATAGCTGGGATCCTTAGAATTCCTTCTTTTTTTCTTTCAAAAATAGATTTTCAGCACGCAATTTTTCTGTCTCCTGTAATTAAAATAAAAAAGGAAATTAATTATTATAGGAGCTGTTTTCTTAACTCATTAAGGATATATTCAAATTAAAGCTACAATGTTTAATTTATAAGTTAATATTAAATATCTGGCATCTATGAGAATTTAACCTGAATTACCAGTATTATTGGGTGGCTCACACACACTTATTATCCCACCCACTGCGAAGGCTGAGACAAGAGGACTGCTGTGAGAGTTCTGTTTCAGACTGGATTTCAGAGTATGACCCTGTCTCAAAAAACCCAAAGTGAAATAGCAGTGACAATTTTCTTTACTAAAATCTCTTTAAAACCACCATTTATTGAGAATAGTTTCAGTTTTACCTCAGTAAGCCTGATATTTTCCTTCTTCAGTCGTACTACATATTGAATCTTCTGATGTAGGTTTTGATGACCTACCAATTTTCCATTTTCCTCAGCAAGAAATTCTAGTTGCTTTTTCAGCATTTCCATTTCCTGTCAATCCAAGGATGGGAAGATCACATTATGTATCTCTTTTCAAGAGCTCCAATCAAGAGGTGGTCAAGCTTCTGTGGCCATATATCTCTGCACACTAGAGAAACTGAACCAGAGATTTGGTTTTTGCTTATTCTACTTAAGTATTTCTACATAGCATGGAAAACCCAACACACCAGGAAAGTTCTCTCTCTTTCTTCATACATTTCTTCCAACTTTGACCGCAGTTGCTCCTTTTCCTGAAATGCTCTAGACTCCAAAGTTCTGGTTCGCTCAATTTCCTCACTCATTCTGTGGCAGGCCTTCTCCTTGCTGTGAAGTGCACTCTGGACTTCTTCTAGACTGGAATAAGCATCAGGTTATGGTATTTCAAGGAAATAGAATTATAAAGCAGGATTCAAACTAGGTTTTTTCTTCTAAGTACAGAATTTTGATTTGAAAGCATCACTGATCTTCAGGTCTCCTGTACAGTTGACAGAAGAGCATAAGCTAGAACTGGACTGAACCTAGGTGACAGAATACTTTCCTGACATGGCCCAGGCCCTCAGCTTCACCCTGAGCATGGAAGAGAAAGTGTACTGAATATCAGATATGGTTGCTTTGTTAGTCAAGACTTTCATCTTGAGAAAAACTCATCAAACCATTTTATTTATTTATTTGGAGCCAGGCTCTTGTGTAGCCCAGGCTAACCTCATAAAAATTTAGTATAAAACTTAGCTTGTCCAAGTGGAGATAGAAGTAAGGTATTGTTACAGTCTGTAGGCTTTATTGTGTCTGATCTCAGAATATCATTTCTGCTTTTAAAACCCAGTCTTCAGACAATGGAACTTTATCCCTTTCCTCAGGGGTGTTCATTCTTACCCACTGTATATAACTCAATGGAAAAATGTAGGACTTTACCCACTTTATAAAACTGTTTCAGTTTGATACAATTTCCATTGGAAACACTGTTACAATGCATACAGAATGTAACACTGCCAAGATGAGGTGGTGCTCAGGATCTCCACACAGGCCAGCTCAGTCTAGGGGATGTGTTTCCAGAGCATGCTCAGAGGTACCCAAGGAGATAATGAGGGAGTGTTCCACATCCGCTTTGGTGGGATAAAACGTTCAGATGCTGCCTCTGCCTACCTTACTGTGGATCAGGTGTTATGGCTTGAAGATGAAAAGTTCCCTTGGGCTCATGTGTTTTCACTTGGTTCCTAGCTAACTGTCACTATTTTGGAAGACTGTGGAACCTTTAGGAAGTAAAAGCTTTCAGGAGGAAGTATCTAACTCTGGGGCCCATGACTTGAGGTTAAATGATCTGTCTGAGACAGGGTTTTCTCTGTGTAGACCTGGCTGTCCTGAAATTTACTATGGTAAACAAGAATAGCCTTAGCCTTGAACTCAAGAGACTCACCTGCCTCTGCCTTCTGAGCACTGGGATTAAAGGTATGCACCATCAATTTTTATTGCCCAGTCATACTTCTGCTTTCTCGCTGATCCGTGACTACAAATGCAATATAATATAAAACTTAGCTTCCTACTCTTGAGCCATGCTATTCGCCACCATGATGGGCTATATATCAACTGGAACTGTAAATCAACGTAAGAGCTTTCTTCATTTCTTTTTTCTTTTTGGTGAGTATTGTATTGAAGCAGTGAGAAGGACGTGAAGACACTTGGCTTCTTGTTTATGAAACTCATCTGATGTAGCAAAGAAGAACATGAGCTCATCTACTTCCCAGCAATGGCTGACATCTGTCATTAGCTGAGCATGAGCACTGTGAGTTCTACTTTTCCTTGCTGGATACTGGCTTTCTAAGCCCTGAGGATGTCTGGTCTACATAATAATTTTAGGCTAGCCAGAACTCCGGGGCTACAAAATGAGACCTTGAAAAAAGAAAGAAGAAAAGCAGCAGCAGCAGCTACTGCTGCACCATCCTATGGAAAGACGCTGGTGGAACTGTAGTGGCATAATGTAGCCAGACATCCCAAAAGCAGAATCTCAGTCCCCTAGCATATGAAATTAAGTATTTCCTGCTTATGCTACTGCAGTTTGGTATCTAGTTCCTAGAGCATTTAGGAAAATGTGCTGTATGTATGCCCACAGTGCAGTGTAAGCTCTTCATGCTTCAAGGACCACATATCACCAAGGACTTCTGCCACCACATACCATGCTACAAGGTCTCAAAGGATATATCTAAATTTGCTGCAGTTCTACAAACTAGCTGGATAGTTCACCATCCTCTATGTCAGCTTAACCACTACTAGTTGGAAGCATTAACGTGCCCTTATTGTCCATGAGGAGAAAACCTCACAGCACAGGAACTCAATAATTAACTGGAGATTGCACATGTGCTTTGGTTGGTTTGTTTGTTTAAGTGGCTTTACTTAAAACCCCTGTTGAGAAAGTGGCATCAAGAAAAATAATTTTGATGCTAGAGAGATGGCTGAGTAGTTATAATTTTAAGCACCCATAAAGGGCAGGTCACAATTGCCTGATCAGCTGGAGGGGCTCTGATGTCCTCTTTTTGGTTTCTGCAGACACATGCATGCATGTGTGCATACCCATAAATAGACACATGCACATAAATAAAAATTTTAAAATATTAAAAAAAGACTTTGATAAACATCAATTATACTCACATATACCACAGAAGAAAAAAAGGTATTTTATTGATGTATTTTCCCTTTAGAGGAGAATTCTACCCTCAAAGAGTTCATAACTCTGTAACTCCAGTTTCAGAGGGATCTGATGACTTCTTCTGGCCTCTGTAGGTACCATGCACATATATAGTACACAAACATATATACAGGCAAAGCAAAACACCCATACACATGAAATTTAAAAAGAGAGAGAGAGAGAGAGAAAGGACGGACGAACCAGGTCTGGCCAGTTAGCTCTGCAGGTACAACACTGTTGCATGAGCCTGATGACCTGCGTTTGACACCTACAACCCATGGTGGAAGAAGAGAGCCAACTCTCACATTTGTCCTCAGACCTCCACACGCTTGGCATGGCATGCATATACTCCCCCATAATAAAGTTTAGAAATATTTTTAAAAGGATTTGAACTATAAAATAGCATACTTACTTTGTTTTCATTTTCAGCATCTCTTCAATAAGTTTATTCTATAATAAAAAGGAAAACAAAAAGGATGGTTAAGTTCTTTAATATCCTTATTTTTAAAAAAGGTGAGAAGAACAAGTCCATTTCCCTTTGTGCTAATCAAACCAATGTCCATGTCCAGAGTCCCGTATGATATGCAAAGGCTACTGGTTCCCAAGCATTCCAGCATGGTGGCCAGAAGACACCACACTTCTAAGTACATAACTGTATGTGGAAAACATAGTGCTTGCTACAGAAGCAAGAGACAAGACACCTCCTTCCTTCTTTCTGTTAATGGTTAGAGCCACAGACCATGGTAACTGTTCTGTGCCAGTTTCCCAAGTACTGGAATTACAGACAGATACACCTTTACTTCTCAATTATATAGTAATGTATGGTTTCTAGAATAAATAAACATTGTTATTTATAAAAGCAATTCTCACAGAAGAACTTTCTGTAATTAAAAAAAAAAGCCATACCTTAGCAAGTCTTTCTTTGATAATCTCTTCATGTTCATTCTTCAGCTGTTGACTGTCTGGATGACTCTGATCGCTGCATAGATTAGGGAGTAGACAGGGAAACATTGTCAAGTACATTCAAGAATTAATGAACATTTATTTTATGTAGCTACAGCGCAGCTAACGCTTGTGATGAGTACAGATAATCAGTGTGCCCACACATGGGATAAATAGGATCCCCCCAGAACTCAGACTGATTCTTACTACTATACAAGCAAGAAGAGTACAGTGCAGAAATCTAATCAAAGCTTGGTAGAAGAGTTAGTGAAGAAACTTAGCTATGAGTGGCAACCTGCAGATCAACTGTGACTAAACGAAGGCAGACTGTCAGCAACTACAGGAGGGTCGTCTGGTATCTTGGCTTTTCCAGTTTGTTAGGTTGCAGCTTCTGATGACTACTCTGGCTTCCCATGTATACAAACATCAGGGACTCCCTTCACAGAAAATAAATGCTTCAGAAACAAACAAAGGGATTACAGTCTAGACTGCACATGCATCTCTGCAAGGTTGCCTGGGTTGGGAGAGTAAACGTAGTTCAGTGGGCCAGGAAGACTTCACTGTGGAACCTGCCTGAGTGATGTGAGCTTTGACAGGAATCTCTTATGTGGTCACAGCACAGCAGGGCTTCTCTCTTCTTTCATAAATGTAGCCTAGTCAACTGACAATGAGAGTCAATGTCAAAGTCAGCCAAGGTCAAGGAAAGGAGTGCAGTGTGCAATGATCCATATTTAGGGGTAAGAAAAAAATATATAGATATAGTCAAGATCCAGACATAGGGCTGGAAAGATGGCTCAGCAGTCCAAAGTACTTGCTGTTCTTCCTGAGGACTAGGGTTTGATTCCCAACATCTACATGGTGGCATATAACCACTTGTAACTCTAGTTAGTTATGGAACCCAGCACTGTCTTATGACCACCCCAGGCACCAGGGACACATTGATACAGATACACATATGGACAAAACACCTATATACATAAAATAAGATCTAGACATTATTTTAGAGCTTGGTAGCCATATAACATTACAACCATTCAGCATGGTGACTGAAAGGAAGCAAGCCAGGCTTGGTAACATACAATGTTGATTCCAGCACTCAGGAGGGAGAGGCATATATATCTCTGAGTTTGAGGCCAGCCAAGGCTACAGAGTGAGACAGTCTCAAAAGAAAAAACAAAAAAACAAGACAAAACAAAAAACTGGAAGGTAACTATGCACCAACAGAATGTTATTTAAGAACGGCCTGTGAACTAGATTGGGTTATAGTTTGTAGAAACCTGAAAGGAAGTGAAATAAAGTACTTTGAATTGAAGTGACTTGGGAAAGCTATGTAGCTCTTCATAAGAACAGCAAGGTGTGGCGCTCGTGGGAGATAGGTGAGTAGACTCGCAGATGCCTGGAGCACCTGGAGCAGCACTTCTCAACCTTCCTAAGGCTGCCACCCTGTGACAGAGTTCCTCAGCCAGACCAACCAGAGGGCACAGAGACAGCACCCAAATTAATAAAATCATAAGTGAGAAGGGAGACATGACAACAAAATATATCTTAAAATAATTGTTCTGTTTGTTGAATATTAACAGTTGAAAATATTAAAATCATGTTCTATAAACATCATGGAAATATTTTTAATTTTTTTCCCTGTGCTTGAAATTAGAACTTTCTTAATGTTTAACTTCAAAGAATTTTTGCTGTTTTGAAATTTTTAAAATATACTTACTGATAAAATAATTTGTTTCCTAGAAACACTGATAATCTTTTTTAAATAAATGTATAGTTAGACAATGTATGTTTTTAATACTCTCTCACTATGTCAGATGGTACCATATAAGGGCTTTTGAATATATTTCTTAATGATTTATTTTTAATATTTTATACCCTTTTACTATGCTTAATTCCCAAAGAATATTTTGTATGTTTTGAAACAATTTAGTATTCAAAATTAGATATAGGATCCTTAGTTATAGATAGTAGTAAATGTTCATTAATGTTATTTTTAGTGTATGAAAGAATATGAATATAAAAGTTGAACAAATTTTTAAAGTATTATTTGATTCTCAAAATACTCAATGTTATTAATATGCTTGATGTATAAAATGCATTTATATAATAAAAAAAATTTAAAATTTTTACATCTTCTAAATATATCCCAAATGCTTAGTTCACTGAGCTGATAGGTGGTAAATGTCTTATCCTGCAATGCTAGAAAAAGCCCACAACCTCATGACCAACCAAGCACTTCTCATGGGGATGTCCTGTCTGGTAAAGTTCGCTTCAACCTCACTCAATGAAGGCCATGCAGGCAGACCAGTCCAGGTGGAGGCCTTTCGGCTCCTACTGACCCACTCTCCTGCTGCCTTTTCACATCATCCAGCTGACGTTGCAGGAGCCAGTTTTTCTCTCTTAATTGCTGAGACTCCAGGCGTAGATTTTCCATTTCACACAATTGATCCTGAGAATACACAAAATAACGGTTTGTTTTTGTTTTTCAGAAGACACACTAGACTGGGTGTTATTTTGCTTCTTGAGGTTGGGCCTGAAACTGCATGTAGTGGCACACACCTTTGATTTCATACAGGAGGCAGAGGCAAGCAACACTGTGAGCTTGAGGCCACCCTGGACTATACGGGGAGTTCCAGGGCAGCCAGGGCTATGAATTGAGACCCCGCGTCACTCCCCCAACTCATCCAAAGAAAAGGTTGTGACCAAGACAGGTATCCCTTTTTACATTCCTACAATACAATAATGCAACAGCTATTATTGGATTAAACAGTTTGTGACAAGCACTTACAAGTCTTAGAACTGTGACTCACAAACATGTTCAGTGTCTTAAAGAGTTTATTAATGTAACATAACAGCCAAGTTCCTCTAAGAGAAAAAACTGATACAAAATCTCTGGTAACTGCTTTCAACTTTTGATTCTATTTAATACATGCCAATTGAGCTAAACATTAAAAATTGAGGCCAAAACGCACACTTAAATTAGATCCTCACTTTATAGCCAGGCCTGGAGGCCCAGCACTCAGGAGGCTGAGGGAAAACGGACCAGGAGTTCAGAGCCCATCTGGTTGCATAGCTCTACAGTCAGACTCTGTCTCAGTAAGGTAAAGAGCAAGCTGGGGAAATGCTCAGTGGGTAAAACACTTGCCCACTAAGTGTGAGGACCTGAGCTTAACTCCCGGGAATCCACGTAAACCTGGGCACATGTTTATAATTCTTATTCCCTTTACAGTGGTGGTGGGGAATGGAATCTCTGTAAGTTTTGGATCAGCCAATCTCTGGCACACACAGCAGCAAACAAAATAGAAGATGAAGGCTGACACCTGTGGTTGTCCTTCAACTTCCACATGCATTCTATGGTATATGTGTGCTCAGTCATACAATGAACACACACACACCATACATTATATCATATACAGACCCTCACACACTCACAAAAGACAAGGAAAAGGGCAGAAGAGGAGAGGAGAAAAGACAGAATAAGAGTTAAATTTCAAACCATACTGAAGGCCTAAGAAGACAGCTCAGTCAGTATAGTGTCTGTCTGAGATCCTCCCTAAAAAGTAAGGTGGAAAATGATAAATACATGCGATGTTAACCTCTGGCCTCCACAAGCACATGCATGCCCAATCACATAACGTATGCACACATTCAAACTGTGCGGAGATAATACGTTGTAGCTAGTAAGCTGGCAAAGATGCAGATACTGGACAGCACTATGAGGTGAAAATCAAGGAATCAGGCCTCTTCTTCCACTGCCCATGACATGTGGTTTGTGGAAACTATATAACCTTTGTGTAAACCTCCTGCACAAGTCAGGGAGAGGGTTATAGACTTTAGAAAAGTATATCAGTATACACTGAAACACTTTAACAAGAAAGGAAAGGAAACTGGGAGCTTCCAGGGACAACAAACTAGACTGCAAGGGGTCAGGGGTGGGAGGAAGACTTCTCTATCTATGATAGAATGTTGCCTTTTGAATTTGGATCAGCAGCAGCTAGGAGGAAGCTGTTGCCTTTTAAAATAAAGTTCACTGAAAAAAAAAAGTCATGTACCTTCATTCTGAGAATTTCAGCATTTTTGACTTCTCTATCTTCATTTAGCTTTGTTACAAGGTGTTGCAAAGAAGTCTTAGAGGCTCTTCCATCTTCTATCTCTTGTTCTTGTGTTTCCAAGAGTTTTGCCAAATGAGCTTGAAAATGGGGTGGTGTTTTGGGACTCTGAAATAAAACCACACTTCATCCAAATGCTTGATTACATGATGCTATGAAGATTTCATTTCCAGTCTATACACTTAGCAGATAAAATATGCATTTTCATGTATATGCCAAGCCTCTTGAGTATAGAGCATGCTGATAAAGATCATTTTGCTTATTATTTTCATTCTTATCCAAGTAAAACAAGACTTTACTAAGTAGAAAGCAGACAGGGGCACTAATGAAGAGCTTTTCCTTTAAAATAACAAAATACAACAACAAAACAAACAAAACCCCCCATTATTTACAATTTTTTCTTCATTTGTAAAATTGATTATTCTGAAATGCAGTTTCTGGGAAAGTACCTGTGGATACTCGGTAGCAGAGCCCATCACGTGCTCCAGCTGCCTCATCTTCAAGCTGAACTCATTCTTCTTCTGCTCCACTTCCTCCTTCTCCTGGTTTAACTGGGCACATTCAACAGACAACAGGTTATGGTTTAGAAAATAACTGAGAACATACAGTGCAGTCAGAAAAGACAACTTCAGTACTGCCAGCCGCAGAGAAAGCAAATCAGTGTCGCAGTGTGATGTCCCTGTAGAGGTGAGAGACGCTCTCATGAGGACATGCAGAGACTACATGGATCTTGGTACGCCAATCACTACAAACTCATGGAGAATGGGGAAGGTCATCCTTAAAACAAACTAGAACTCCCCATGTGGCCAGCAATTTCAGTTCTGGTTTACATCTGAAGAAAACGAAATTGTGTGTGTGTGGTATGTGTGCATGCACGTATGAGTATACGTACATGTGTATAGGCTCACATATGTGTCAGACTGAATGTATATAAATGTATATGATCTGTGGAGGCCAACTGCTGCTGAGGCAGTTTCTCAGTTTACTGCTTCAGCTTGTGCTCAGGAGAGTCACTGGTTTTCCTTACTGCATACTGAGATTACAAGTGGGCCACCATGCCTACCTGGCTATTATGTGAGTTCTGCAAATCAAAAATCCTTGCCTGGCAACTGCTTTATCCACTGACCCATCTCCCCACTCTGTGACAACACTTGAAGAGAGGGCCATATTCCTATTTTAACCCCAGGTTTATTCACAATAGCCAAAGAACATAGTAACCCTAAGTATCCACCAGCAGATGCAAAAAACACGTAATGCTGAGGTACACAAGAACACTGCCAGCCTGAGACAGGCAAACAATGAACCTAGACGATGTCATGGAATTGATAGAACCCAAGTGAAGAAAGAAAAGGATGTCGTGTCCATGTGGAATCCACAACAGCCTAGCTCAGAGGTGCCATGTAGAAGAGTGGTTACATAGACTGGGGAGCTGAAGAGCCCTGGATGGGAGATGCCAGAAGTGTTCTCACAGAAGAACCGGGGTTCAAACAAAAGCAACTTTTTGAGATCTAATGCAATATATTTTGAGCATAAGCAAAAATAATATATAAAGTAATAAAGTATAATTCAAAATGACAACAACAATAGATTTGAAACTGTATCACAAAATTGTATGGTAGATCATGGATATATTAACCAACTTGATTTAATCTCTACACATACACACACACACACACACACACACACACACACACACACAGATAAACACATATTGTAGCAACACAATGTGGCAGGTAAGGAGCCCCATGACTGTAATCTCATAATTTATAGGCTGAAGTAGGAGGGTTACCCTGAGTTTGAGGACACCCTGAATTCTAGAGCACCAGGCTAGTCTGGGCTACCTACTGAGTACCAAGCAAGCTAGGGCAAGGGCTACATTAACAAGACTGTCTCAACCCACTCCAGTAAAACCTATCACTGTGAACCTCATAAGTGTATCCAATTATCTGTCAATGCAAAATTGTTTTATTCTGGGTATAAAGACATGTATCTCCACTCTTAGTCCTCTGAGAGGTGGAAGCAAGAGAATTATGAGCTCAAAGCCAACATACAATAGTGAGACCCTATCTAAAACAACAGCAAAAAAAAGTTTCTTAAATGTTATATATGTATGTGTGCAAAATTCATTAGTTTGAAGAATGCTATAGTTTTGTCTTAATATCTCATTGTTTTCAGCCATAACCTCGCTTCAGACAATGTTGTCAATGTGTAAAGAGCCCAGGACAAAGAGGAAGTGGCTAAGTGAGACTCACATGTGGAAACCCAATTGTACAGTCCATAGTTGAATGCCAAACCCCCTAATTGATCCATTTGTTCCATTTCTATAACACAGAGAACTTTGTCAAAGCAGGAAAGTCGGTACCGTGCTGCTGGTTGCTGGTGTCTGAGCAGCTGAGTGGCCGCTTACCTTGTGTTGCAGTTCCTGGATCAGCGCCTCCTTCCTGGTCAGCTCCTCTTGAGCAGACTGCAGCAGTCCAGAGTGCTTCTTGGAAGCCTCCGTGAGCATGTTCAGCTGCTCAGTGGCATGGGCCAGATCTTCACAGAGCATGTCCCTCTGTCAGGGAGCAATGTCCCAAAGAAAAGGTTTATTTCTGACTATGCCATTCAGCTCACAATCATGACTATAGTCCTATACAAATTTAAAGTTAGGAAAGGAAATACTTAAACATTTAAAACGTTTTTTCCTGGGCTCCAGAAACGGCTCAGTGGTTAAGAGCGCTGACTGCTCTTCTAGACATCCTGAGTTCAATTCCCAGCAACCACATGGTGGCTCACAGCCATCTATCATAGGATCCAATGCCCTCTTCTGGTGTGTCTGAAGACAGCAACAGTGTACTCATATGAATAAAATAAATAAATCTTTAAAAAACATTGTTAAAAAAAGTTTTTTCCTTTGGTTTATGTGGTAAACCATTCCAAGACACCCCTCTCAGCTGACATGTATGTAAACAGGCCTAGGTGTGATGTCAGTAGATTCAGTTTCTCAATCAGGATTTTAGAACTCATCTTTCCATAAGAACCCTTAAGAAGCAGATCTTACTTAATGTCTCAATAGTTGAGTTTCATGGGCTTACATGATTAAGATATTTTGCACACATGCCTCTCTCTTTGTGTGTGTGTGTGTGTGTGTGTGTGTGTGTGTGTATACATACCCATGTGACATATACAGACGTCAGAGGTAATGTTAGGAATGTTTATTATCATTCACCATGCTTATGCAGCAAGCACTTTATCTACAGAACTATTATCCTTAGTTTGACTCTGGTTTTTATAGCCTAGAAGGTAAATAGCTGTTAAAGATGTGTCTAGCCTACGTACTCAAGGAAGAGCTGTAACAGCTCACCATGGCACTGGCTACTGAAACCTCGGAGAATAAGGTGGTACAAAGTGGCAGAAAATCCCTAATGGCTGCATATGTAATTCCCACTTACACAGCATAGGAACACTCTGGTGAGCACGGCAGAGCAGCACCTGCTCATCCTCCCTTCCCGTATGGACGACGTGTGCACACTGTTTACAAAGATGATCCGAGGGCTGGGGATGTAACCAGATGCTAATAAAGTGCTGCTGCACAGGACTCAAGTGTGCAGCAGAAGACCCAAAGCCCTCTTCTGGCCTCTAAGAGTACTGCATACACCCCACACAAATATAAACAGCAAAACAAAATCCACATAAACAAACAAACAAACAAACAAAGAGATAGGTAGATAGATAGATAAGGGCCTGAGGTGCTAGAAAGATACTCAGTCAATAAAATCCTGCCACGTATCCTAGTTATCTTGTTAACTTGAGAGGAAAGCCTCAATTGAATCGCCTGGATTTGTCTGGCCTGTAGGTAGCACCATCTCTAGGCATGGTAGAGTTAATCATAAGCCTGTGAGTTAGCCAGGGACGGAGCGATCATGCAGACCTCCTCTATGGTTTCTGCTTTGTATTCTGCCCTGACTTCTCTCAATAATCGAGTGTGATCTGGAAGTGTAAGACAGAAAGTAAGTTTCCTCTCCAAGGTGTTTTCAATCAGTGTTTTGTCACAGCAATAGAAAGGAAACTAGTGCAGTCATGAAGACTGGAGTTCAGTTCTTAACACTCATGTAAAGGCTGGGCATAATGGCATGCCGACAAACACAGCACTGGGGAGGGAGAGACAGGAGGATGTCCATGGTTCACAGGCTGAATACTCTAGCCTAATCAGTGAATTCCAAGTCACAGGAAGGAAGGATTTATCTCAAAAACCAGGATTTTGATGGTGCCTGGCCTCCACATGTACCTCCCCAAACACAAACACACACACACACACACACACACACACACACACACCCACCACACACACGTTTGTTTTCCAAAACAGGGTTTCTCTGTATAACAGGGTCCTGGGTCCATGCAGATCTCGAACTCACAGAGCTCCACTCGTCTCTGCCTCCCAAGTGCTGGGATTAAAGCCATCACACCGGCTGACTTGAAGCTTTTTTGTTTTATGTTTGTTTGTGTGTATGCATTTTATGTTTATACCTGGATTCCCCCTTTCCCTCTCTGTCCTTCCTTTTAAGACAGGCTCACTGGGTAACTCTGGCTGACATGGACCTTCCTGTGTACACTTGCTTTGGCCTCCCAAACAGTGGGATTAAAGGCAAGTGCCTCCATGCCCAGATTTCATCAACTTTTAAGACTTACAATTTGAACTAGAATACATGAATTTTTGTGTCTATAGTAATTTTGTACTTTCCTTTTCAAGTTTTCTTTTACATCACTTGGAATCTCTCTGACAGCCTAACACTTGCTAAATTTTCTCCTTAAGATTCTGATATATTTTATTTTTGTGAATAGGACTTAATAATTTTTACTGTTGGTTTTTCAACAATAAAACAGTTCTTCCTTCTACCATGTGGGTTTTGAGGATTCAAATAAGATGGTCAACTTCAGAGGAAGTAACTTTACCCTCTGAGTCATCCTTTGAAAAAAAGTCAGAGGCAGAGGAATTATGTGAGTTCAAGATCAGCATGGTTGGCACAATGAGATCCTGTCTCAAAGAGAAAAAAGGGCGGGGCGGGGGGGAGAGACAGACAGACAGACAGACAGACAGACACACACACACACACAGAGAGAGAGAGAGAGAGAGAGAGAGAGAGAGAGAGAGAATAGAAATAATAAAAAGAAAGTACCACGTTAATACCTACCTCGATGTCCTCTGAGAGGATTCTCAGTCTAAGAGTTTCTTTCAGTTCCAGGATATCCACTTCCTGTCTCCTGATCAATTCCTTGCTCTCTTCTTTGTCAGCCAATGAAGCATTGTATTTGCACTGCAGAAAAGAAAGTCACAGCACAAGAGCTATCTGCTAGAGTTCTGCTCATCTGCACAGCAAAGCAACTTAGAAGTCTCTTAGTTCCAGGGAGAGCACTGCATTAACGAGCTAATTCAGTAACACCTCGTGTGGTGGCTGTGGCTTGGTTTGTTTTCAGTTTTATTGTGTGTGCGTGTGCGCGTGCGCGTGACACAGAGTTATGAGATGTCCAGTGGGGGGGGCTGCATCAGGTCCTTGGAAGAGTAGCAACTTCTCTAACCACTAAGCCACTTCCACAGCCCCACAAAGCCTTGCTAGGGAAGGAGGTAGAGCTAGTGCACATGGCGAAGAACCACAGGACAGTCCCGCAGGTTAGAGAAAGCCATCTAGCTCTGTCACCTCATCAGAGTCTGCCTGTGAAGATAAATATGGATTGAAGCAAGCCCCGTCAGAGCAGAACTAATGCAGATAAAAGCCTTTACCTTGGCCCAAGCAAAGGGCAAAACATCAATGCTAAACAACAGTTACTTCAGAAAATGATATCGAGTCTCAGATCAGAGACACAATTCCATGTAATAAATATCTTCAAATTTAACTAAGACATGTATTTTTTTTTTTCTTGAGTCAAATAAGGAGCCCTCTTTAGCCTTAACTGTTAGTTTATTTCTAGTTTATTTGTTAGTGGTTGGAGAATGGTGCTGAGAACAATATTCCAGGTCAAAAAGACCTGGCACAGAAATGCTTTTGTCCAGAAATGTGCACACTGCACATCTCAGAAATCGTCTGGGTATTAACTTCTACAGTCAAACTTACTGCAACATACAATCTTCTTACCTGTTGGGATGGCTAACAGACCCCCAAAGAGCCTGTGAATCGTGCCCTGCTTAAGCTCAGCATCCTGTGACAGAACTTACATTTATGTCTTGAAGTTCTTGTTTCAGGGTGGCTATGGTTTCTGATTTTTCACCAATTGATATTCTTAACTCCTGGATTTGGTTCATGAGGTTGGTGACAAGTTCCTGACAAGGACAAAAACATTTATCTGCAAAGCCAGTAACATTATGGGGATCATTTAAAAAGATGAACTGTTGCAGTTTCAATAAACTTTTTCTTATACTCTTACATTTGAACACTGACTCCCAGAAGCTGGTGGTGTTTGGGGGCTCATGGACCACTTGGGAGGTGAGACCTAGTTGGAGGAAGTGGGTACTAGGGTTATTGGCACCTCCAATTGCTACACAAGCTCCCTGGGTGTCTGATTAGGTGTTTTGCAATGAATAGCCATAGAGCTCCTTATCAACATGGAGCCATGCCTTGCTTCTCCTGAGTCAGAATAAATCTTCCCTACTAAAAATTCTTTTCAGGGTATTTGGTCACATCAGTAAGAAAAGTAGCTAACACATAAACTACTTCTGTTAACTAGTGGTAATAAAGAAAGTCAATTTACTTTAGCAAATATTATGTGACATTCCATCTTTTACAATTTTTTTCCCTTGGAGATAGGGTTTCACTATGTAGCTCAGGCTAGCTCAGCTTTTAGATCTCTATATAGCACAGGCTGGCCTCTTAACTAATGAGAGTCTTGCTTCAGTATCCTAAGTGCTTGTACGACAGGGTTAGACCATTTTTATATTTGGAAAGACAAGTCACTTTTATTATTCTGGCAAAGTCAACAGTAAGGATTTGAGACTGTACATCATGAACTTATAGTCAGTAAAATAGGGTCAGAGTAATAGCAGTCTAGTTGAAACAACCAACACATGTTACATAAGCCGTGTAAAGGAACAGAGTAAAGGTGGATGTGGCAGCACACGCCTTTCATCTCAGTGCTAGGGGGGCAAAGACAGGTATTCTGAGTTTGAGGCCAGCATGGTCTACATAGTAAGTTCCAATCCATTTAGTACACATAGTGAGACCATGTCTCAAACAAACGAATAAAAAATAGAGAAGAGTAGGTTTGTGGGGCTGGAGAGATGGCTCAGCGCTTAAGAGCATTGACTGCCTCTTCCAAAGGTCCTGAGTTAAATTCCCAGCAACCACATGGTGGCTCACAACCGTCTATACTGGAATTGATGCCCTTTTCTCATACTCATATACATAAAATAAATCTTTTTTTTTTTTTAAAAAAGAGTAGTTTGTGGTTGAGGTTAAGAAACAAATTACCTAATTGAATTTCCAATTCTCCAGCACCCTTAAAGGACCTAAATGCAAATGGACCAGGCAGTTTGTAAGTCATCCTGCAGGACAGAGATGGTACAGAAGACAGGAATGCCTAAGTTGCATTATAAAGACAATGTAAAGCAGGTACAATGACATATACCTGTGTCTCAGAAGCTTGTGTAAAATGATTGCGATTTCAAAGCCAGCTCAGGCTATATAGAGAAATCATAGATCTAATAATAAATAGATACCACAACAAAAATAAAGAAACAAAATACAAAAGAATAACACTGAAAACTCTACCTACCTTGTCAGACTCTCTAGACTTTTCCAGAGAGCTGATAACATTTTCAGTAGCAAGCAAGCTTTCTTCTAGTTTCTGTATTTTTGCCATCTATGGTGAAAAGTAAATAGTCACATTAAAAACAACAAAAACCAAGCTGATAACTGCACAGCACATTAGTCTACTCTAACAGTACCTAAAGGACAGTGGGTTTTGAGGTCTCAATCAACTGAGCACCAGTACATATCATTACAGCCACCTGGGAAATAGAAAATAGTAACAAATAATAGAACCAGAACACGAACAAACACACACACACGAGAGAGAGAGAGAGAGAGAGAGAGAGAGAGAGAGAGAGAGAGAGAGAGAGAGAGAGAGAGAGAAATAAAAAATTCAAGCCAGGGAATGGGAGTGGTGGCCCCCAACTTTAATCCCAGCACTTAGGAGGCAGAACAGTTGGGTCTATGAGTTCAAGGCCAGACTGGCCTACAGAGTAAGTTCCAGGATAGCCAAAGCTACATAGAGAAACCAAGTTTCAAACAAAACAAAACCAAAAACAAACAAACAAAATTAAAAGAACAAAAACAAAACAGAACTAGTCAGATGTTATCCTAGCATTTGGAAGGCAGGGCCTAGAGGCTCTTAAGTTCAGAGAAAGCTTGGGCTACCGAGTAAATTCCAGGGCATCTATAGTGTGACCCTGCCTCAAAATATCAAGGGTGGCCAGGTCTAGAGGAACATGCCTGTAATCCCAGCACCCTGAGAGCTGGAAACCAGTCTGGTCTGCATAGAAAGTTCCAGGCCAGCCAGGATTACACAGAGATCCTGTCTCAATAATAAACCAACAAACAAACAGGACCCAGGATGTACTTCAGTGGAAGGGACCCTAGTTTGAACCCCAGCAGCAGCAGCAACAACAAGAAGCCTTTTATTAGTGATTTCTAACACTGTAAAGCTGTGCCACTTTCTTTTCAGACTTCAGGAATAAAAGTTACAAATTTCAAATTCTATATTCAGGATAGGAAGCTGACCTGCTTTTCACACTTGGCCATCTCTTTCTGTTTTTCCTGACGTACAGTTTCAAGAACCTTTAAGATTTCTCTGGAAAAAAAGAATTAATGAAATCATAAAATGAACATGCAGACTCAAATTAAATGTCATTCAGTGACGTCTATCAGGCAAATCCTGGGTTAGCACATTCCCACGGAGATCTAAAAGTTGAATATGTTTGTTCACAACTATTTAATGAGGAATTATTTTTGTACCACAACTCTTTCATTTTTTTCTCTAGGGTTTGGCATTTGATAACCTAGCACACAGCACACATTATTTATCGCATCTGTCTGAAATGGAAGGTAAAGCCCATGACTACAGACAGGGATGTCTCATTCATTGCCTCACTCTGTATTCCTGCACCCACAGCACAGACTCACAGCACTGGCTCCAGCTCACTGGACATGACTAAATGTTAATTCTCTATATCTCAAGAAGTGGCAGGCTCTCCTTTCAACATAGTGAATCAGGGCCAAGAACAATCACAAAAGAATGCTGTAAATAGTGACTAAAACCCAATTATTCTTCCTAGTGTGGTCATGAGACTACTGACAGAGACTCACTGAGAGAGACAGGAATAAGACAATGAGAGTCTGGGAAAAAAGGAATAGAAAAAGATTGATAGAAGACAGAAATAAAGTCACCCCCTATACTCCAATAATAAAAGGATAGTCAGTAGCCTGGTGAGGTGGTATACACTAATCCTAGCACTCAGGAAGCAGGGGCAAGCAGGTGTATCTCTATTCGTTCTAGGTCATCCAGGATCACATAGTAAGACACTGTCTCTAAACAAAACAAAACAAAACAAAACAAAGCCAAACTATACCAAAACCAAACAAACCAACCAGCCAGCCAGCCAGCCAACCAACCAACCAACCACTCCTCCAAACCAACAAAAACAAAGACTAATTAGTTATATTTTTAACTGAAGTTTCCTTCTTCACAGCTACTTTTACAAAATTTGCTGTTCACTTTGGAATGCTTTAAAGGAAAGTAATTCCTTTTTTTAAAAAAATGTGTGGTGTTGGGATTTAAGCCAGGGCCTCAAGTCTAATAAGAAAGTGTATTATCAGCAGGGCGTGGTGGTGCACGCCTTTAATCCCAGCACTGGGGAGGCAGAGGCAGGCAGGTTTCTGAGTTCGAGGCCAGCCTGGTCTACAAAGTGAGTTCCAGGACAGATAGAGAAACCCTGTCTCGAAAAACCAAAAAAAAAAAAAAAAAAAAAAAAAGAAAGTGCTATATCACTGAGTTAACCCCTAAATGAAAAGAACTCTCCAAATTGAAAATAGCTAAGGTGTTAATGAAAGCACAAGTTAAAAGCAGTGCACAGTGGAGCCCTATGCTCCTATGCTCCTAACACATGGGACCCAAACAGGAGGAAGGCGGGGTTAAGGCTAGCCTGTGCTAGACAGCAAGACCCTAAAGTTCCCAAAGCAAGATAAAGAATGTAGTACTGAACAATATTCTAATAGGAAGAATTAGCAGCACTCACTTAGAGCTGTTTTCTTTATCTTCTTCAAATTGTAATGACAATTTGTTGTTGCGTTCTTTTTCTGCTTCAAAAAGCTCCACCAAATTCTAAAAGACAACCATATATTAGGTGTGATGTGACAGTTGTGAGTATCAGGCAGTTAAAATATACCAAGAACTGTGGTTGCTCCAGGAAATCAGAGAACGGGACAGGAAGCAAAGACCCAGGATGCACTCACTCACTCACTCACTCACTCACTCACTCACTCACCAGCTACAACACTGTTAATCACTTACATGCAGATCAGACTTTAAAGTTTCATTTTCTTGTTTGCAGTTTTGGAGATTTTTTGAAAGTTGGTCGATTTCAAATTTCATTACTTCTTGTAAGTTATCGTAGGAATCCTGTAGACAGGCTTGGCTCTCAAGAAGTTTTTCATTTTCTAATCTTTACCAGGAAGAAATTTTGAAATGGAAAGTATAAACTTTTTTGAGTCAGATTTTCTTAAGTTCAAGTTTTTCTATCACAAAGCATTTACGTTTTTCAGAGAGCTGTCATGGCCTTGTGTGGGTTGCCCTTGGTACCCATGTGGAAACCACTAAAACCAGAAGAAACAGATGAAAAGGAAATACTAGCCTCAAGTATTCCTTCCATATCCTTGCTCATGAAGTTAACTGATTGGCAATTTAACAGCTAATTGACAATTGGTGATGTAGCTCACTTGAGTGTTTCTAGCTAGGCACTAGAAACTTAATTTCCAAGCATTGTTAACGGTTCAAATCCAGCTGTTAAGAACTTTGCTAACAACAAAGTCTAGCTCTAACGGATATTTTTAGGACAGGAAACATCAGAGAATTTAATCTCAGCAAGAATGACTAGTTGCCGGTTCAGTTACGCTTTTTGCTCCTCTCCCCAGCACACTGCATCACGGGTACCCAGCAGTCACCCAAAGAATCAGGCAACAACCTCAGCTCTGAGCTGTAGCTTATATACGGCTCACTGAGGCAGACCCATACGCTGTGCAAACTGAGGAGGGCAGAAGCAGCAAACCACAAAGGGCAATGAAGCAGCGGCTAAGGGGTGAGATGGGGATGTGTGTATGTCTTCAAGGTGGAGAGTACAGGCAAAAGGCAGTAAGAAGCAAATGGCAGTGTGAGCTCTACCACGCAGAAGCATCACCAGACACTGAGGGTCAGAGGGTGAGCAGCCCAGTAAGTAGCTTATATAACACTACAGACACTAAGACGTTGTTAATAAAAAAATTATAATTACATTTTGACCAATATATTTTAAAGGCTAGGATAATCATTGCTTTTTAAGATAGCATTTAAACACATAGCTCAGTAGATAATGCAGTGTGATTTGATCAGGTGTGGTGGCACATGTCTTAGATACCAGCACTAGGGAACCAGAATAGGTTTCAGGCCAGGCAAATCTACATAGGGAGACAGTGTCTCAGAAAAACAAAACAAAACAAAACAAAACAAAAAAAAAAAACAAGCAAAAAAAAGTAAATCAATACACTTAAACACACACACACTGTTTATAGTGAAGCCAACACCAATTAGGAAAACAGTGTACTTGATGGCTTATGCAATGTGAGTTGGGATTATAATACTTCAAAGAGTACTACGAATAATGAAGCAAGCATCTTTAGCCATCAGAGAACTCTACCTGGCGTTGTCCAGCTGAAGCTGAACCTGCACATGTCTTTCAGAAAGCTGGCTTAGTTCTTTCTCGTGATTCTCTTTGAATGTGCTATACTCCAGTTTCACCAAAGAAAGTTCTTTGTCAGCAGAATTAAGAACAATTCGCAGGTCATGCACCTCACATTTCAAAACTAGAAAATAAAGGAAATCAAGGTCTCAACAGGTCCCTTTACAGGTTCTTTGTATAAAGGAGACTATATTATTTATAAAGCAAGCAAATAATAACAATGTTACCACTGTAAGGACAAACACCAACAACTAAGCACTAAACACTAAATTTTTTTTTTCTCCTCTCCTTAGGTCCTGGTTGCACCTACATTTCTTTTGCCCCAGCCTGGCCTTATTCTTACCATGTAGCAAGGATAACCCTGCCCACCTCACCTTCCTGCTTTCACTTCCTGAGTTCTGGGATTATAGGCATATGCTACCATACTCAGCTGTCCCAACATTTCTGCAGAAATAGAAAGAGATAACATCTGTTCCTAGTTTTTAGGTCACTTGATTTTTTAAGATATTCTTTCCAGTTGAATATGCAACAAAACTATTAGTATAAGAAAAACTTGAGAGATTAACATATTTGAAGGGGTGTGCTCTTAGCTGTTGAAATGCTTTAGTAATATACCAGAACTTTTCAACAATGGGTTAAACACTTGTAGCCTCAAAAGATTTAACTCCAACTAAAAAGTAGATTAAGTGACTTATAGTTTACTACAATTTACTGAAAATATTTTGGAGATAGAATCTTATGCATCCCAGGAAGACCTCCAGCTGCTGAACCTCCTGACTTAACCCACTCACTGCTGGATTACCTGGCTTATCTGAAAATGCTTGATGAAGACAAGTATATACTAAAATAAAAGTAGGAAAGATACCCCATACCTAGAAGAGTATATAAATAATTTATGGTTTACTTTGTCACTATTAATGTAACTCAGCTTTCAAATTAAAGACACTTCATTTTTAAAGGACTTTAAACTTTGTGTGTGTGTTTGTATGTATTTATTTAGGTATGCTTGTTCACGTATGTCCGTGTGCAGGTCAGAGCAGACACTTGGATAGAACTAACTGCTCAGGTGCATTCCACTGTTGTTTGAGACCAGGCCTTTCACTGGCCCAGTGCCTTAGTAAGTAGGCTGGATTAGTCTAGTGAACTGGGATCTGTTTGTTGTCTTCCATCTTGATATCACTAGGATAACAGATGTGTGTCACACCATGCCCGGCTTTTTATGTGGGCTCTAGATTCTGAGTTCAGGTCCTCAAAATTGTAAGGCAACATAACCATCTTCCCAGCTTTTAAATAAACTTTAAGTAAACACTTGTAATATTCATTTGTGACCAATCTTGAGGAAAATTATTTCTTTGAGAGTTTATTTATTATACATTTACCATGAAAATTTAAGATCAATTATCTAACAACAAACAAGCAAGCCCTTAACATACAAACAAACAAACAAACAAAACTCAATAATTTAAATATTAAAAACAATACTGAGTGTCCCCAGTTGTCCAAACTTACACTCATTCTTAGTCTGAGCATCCTGCAGCTGCTTTTCCAGGTCACTCAGCTGTGTGACGTGCTCTTGCTGTTGTTTGGTCCAATCGCTTCTTTCTGATGAGAAAAGCTTTGGGAAAAGTAAATACATTGGAAAAGTATACTAAGACACAATTTGTTTTTGTATTTAATGTCTAGTTTTAAGGTAAATGACAAGACGAAACTTGGTTGTTTATGAACTATAATGAAGATGACAATCCAACATCAATATGAGAGTGTGCACAGACCATTTTGATTTCTTCTACACAGTCCACTTGCACACCTCACTAAGTGGTCCAGAACTGAGACAATGGGTATCTGTGTCACTATCAGAGAAGTACAAAAAGTTGACTAGGGCTTAGTAAGGGAATTTTCATCTGGCAATGTTGGGGCGGGGGGACCTCAAAAGAGGTCAGAGTGTACATAGATTTATTAAGGAAAATGAAAAGAACTTCAAGAGTGGAAGGGCTTTTAAGGGAGAATCCCTCATCTCATCTCCTCACAGTGCCTTCACGTTGAGGGTTTCAGCTCCTTCTGAGGCTGGGCTCTGCCCCTTACCTCCTGCATTTGTGTAGAATGGTGTTCTAGCTTGTCAACATTCTGTTGAAGTTTCAGGTTTTTACGTTCTTCTTCATCCAGCTTCACTTGAAGAACACTCAGTTGTTCCTGCATTAAACACATTGCAGTCATCAAAAAGGCCTTTACATTTAAAAAAAAAATGTTTAGTTTTATTTTATGTATGGGTATTTTGCTTGAATATATTTCTATGTACCAACTGCATGCCTGGTGCCCACAGGAGCCAGAAGAGGGTGTCAGATCACCTGCAACTGGAGCTACAGAAAGTTGGAAGCCTATTCTAGGGAGGAATGAAGTATCCACGCGTTGGTCTTCCTTATTTTCTTGTTTTGGAAATTGTATCTTGGGTATTCTAGGTTTCTGGGCTAATATCCACTTATCAGTGAGTGCATATCAAGTGACTTCTTTTGTGATTGGTTTACCTCACTCAGGATGATATCCTCCAGATACATCCATTTGCCCAAGAATTTCATAAATTCATTGTTTTTAATAGCTGAGTAGTACTCCATTGTGTAAATGTATCACAAGAAGGAAGACCAACGCGTGGATACTTCATTTCTCCCTAGAATAGGGAATAAAATATCCATGGAAGGAGTTGCAGAGACAAAGTTTGGAGCTAAGATGAAAGGATGGACCATCCAGAGACTGCCCCACCCGGGGGTCCATCCCATAATCAGCCACCAAACACAGACACTATTGCAGATTTTGCTGAAAGGACCCTGATATAGCTGTCTCCTGTGAGGCTTTGCCAGTTCCTGGCAAATACAGAAGTGGATGCTCACAGTCAGCTATTGGATGGAACACAGGGCCCCCAATGGAGGAGCTAGAGAAAGTACCCAAGGAGCTGAAGGGGTCTGCAACTCTATAGGTGGAACAACAATATGAACTAACCAGTACCCCCAGTGCTCATGTCTCTAGCTGCATACGTAGCAGAAGATGGCCTAGTCGGCCATCATTGGGAAGAGAGGCCCCTTGGTCTAGCAAACTTTATATGCCCCAGTACAGGGGAACGCCAGGGCCAAGAAGTAGGAGTGGATGGGTAGGGGAGCAGGGTGGAGGGAGGGTATAGGGGACTTTCAGGATAGCATTTGAAATGAAAATGAAGAAAATATCTAATAAAAAATGTGGGGAAAATAAATCTTAAAAAAAGAAATTCATAAGCATTGTTAAAAAAAAAAAAAAAGAAAGTTGGAAGCCACCACGTGGGTGCTGGGAATTGAACCTAGGTCCCCTAGAAAGGCAGCTGAACTGCTAAGAGAACTCCCCTGCCCTATTTCTTTTTGGTTAAAGAGACAAGAAACTAGAACAAACAAACTCAAACCCGTATAGAAGAAAACATAGTGAAGGACTGCTGGGCCAGAAATCTTCAGAAGGTTACACTGATCATTCCTACGTTTCAAAATTACACCATATCTGATTGAAATGGATACATTTAAGCACAAAGCAAGAAGTGGTTAAAATTCAACCTTGAATTAAATTAGAGTCTAAGCCGCTCATGGTGGTACATGCATTTAATCCTAGCACTTGGGAGGCAGAGGCAGGCGGATTTCTGAGTTTGAAGACAGCCTGGTCTACAAAGTGAGTTCCAGGACAGCCAGGGCTACACAGAGAAACCCTGTCTCGAAAAAAACAAAACAAAACAAAAAAACAGACAAGTCCAAAACCTTTATATACGCAAACTTAAAATTTACAGAGTTAAACTAGTACCCAAATTTTATCCAAATGAACATTAAATTATTTCTTTTTCCTAAAAAGTAAGCATTACCTGCACAGTTCGAAGCTCCTCTGAAACGGCCTCCAGAGCTTGCTCACTCATCTCAGGTGGCACTGGTTCATTTAATATATCATTATCCAGCCTGCTAGAGCTCTCTGTGCACAGAAAGCCAAAGCTCCCCACCTCAGGGCTTGACTTTGGTACTAGTCTAGAACAAAGTTGATAAGCCTTGGTTGGAGTGGTAATTATCTGCAGAACAATCATTGTGGAAAGAAACATTAGTACAAAGGGGAAAATAACTAGATTTTATCAATAGGAATAAAAATTAAAATTTTATTCATCAGTTTATCAAGAGGATGTATTCTTTTTTGTTTTGTTTTGTTTTTTCGAGACAGGGTTTCTCTGTATAGCCCTGGCTGTCCTGGAGCTCACTTTGTAGACCAGGCTGGCATTGAACTCAAAAATCTGCCCTCTCTGCCTCCCAAGTGCTGGGATTAAAGGTGTTCACCACCACCACCCGGCTGAGGATGTATTCTTTAAGCATAGGACCAAATAAACAAAACAGTTCAATATAGTTGCATGCTAAGTTGAAATACAGTTTTAAAAATGGAACTTGAAGCTGGGTGGGTGGTGGGACCTTAACAAGATCCCATTTTTCACTCATCACATTAGCAAACATTCGAGGGTCCGGGGTGGGGTGAAGAGATAGCTCAGCAGATAAGAATACATGCTCTTCCAGAGGACAGGGTTTGACTCCAGCTCCCACACGGTGACAACCATCTATAACTCCAGTCCCAGTGATTATAAGACCCACTTTTGTACTTCATGGGCACTGCATGCATATGGAGCATACATGCACACAAAATACTTACATATGTAAAATGAATAAATTAAATTTAAACAAACAACAAGAAACTTCTAAGGAATTCAGGGTGCCCATTAGTAGAGAGTGCTAGAAGACTGCTCCCCAACTTGCTCAAAGGCTGACACTCTAACATGAGCACCTGGGCAAGTGTGTCTCCAACAGAACCGCTCATAGGCAGTGGGAACCTGGAAAACATTAAAGGTCACTGAGTCATCCAAAACATAAAAGCCAGGTTGAGGATGTAGCTCAGTGCATCTAAGCTTGTATGAGGTCCTCGGCACAGACACGGCACTGGATCCTACCCAAAGGATGTAGGGTGACAAGGTTTACAGTACGAAACACTTCAGATACCAGTTAATATACAAAGACCTAGGACCAACCTTTGTCTTTGTTTGTGTGTGTGTGTGTGTGTGTGTGTGTGTGTGTGTGTGTGTGTGGTGGTTTTTGTTTTTTTGTTTTGTTTTGTTTTGAGAGTTGAGGACCGAACCCAGGGCCTTGTGCTCGCTTGCTAGGCAAGCTCTCTACCACTGAGCTAAATCCCCAACCCTGTGTTTTTTGTTTTTGTTTTGTGTCAGGGTTTCTCTGTGTAGCCCTGGCTGTCCTCGAACTCAAGTAGATCTGACTCTAAAGGACTGCACCACTATCCTTGGCTTAAGACCTATCTTTGAGCCAGACAGTGGTGGCGCACGCCTTTAATCCCAGCACTTGGGAGGCAGAGGGAGGTGGATTTCTGAGTTCGAGGCCAGCCTGGTCTACAAAGTGAGTTCCAGGACAGCCAAGGCTATATAGAGAAATCCTGTCTTGAAAAAAAACAACACAACAACAATAAAAGACCTATCTTTGAATGTTACAAAAAGCATACTGCAAAGCTAGACATAGTGGCACACACCTTGTACTCATAGGGGTGGAAACAAGAGAATCAAGAGTTCAAGGCCAGCCTAAGCTACAGAGTGAGTTTGAGGAAAGCTTTGGCTTTGAGACCCTGTCTCAAAGAAAAGAAGGAAAAAGAAAAAAAAGAATTAACAGAAAAAAGTTCAGATGTTAGGAAGCACTGTCTAAAGTTCATGACGAAACAGAATTTGATCCCAAATGTTTTATTACTCCTCCTTGATGTTGCCACTGGAGTCTTTCAGAATACTAGGGTATTCTGCCATCTGTGTTTGGAAATAACTTTTATTAATAAAAGAGACTGTTCCAATTTAAATAGACATTCCAGATACCTACCTTGAGTGTTTCAGCATGTAGTTTATTCAGCTGGGAAACTTCCTGGCGTTTGCAGACTTTTGTTGCCTCCAAAAGGTTTTCAAGATTGAGGTTTGCTTTTTGCAAAGACTGAAGCTCTGATTCTAGCTCTAGCTGCTTTTTCCTGATAGACATTGTTAAATCTTAGTACCTTCAGGTAGTGAGGAATGTTAAGCATTTTTAAGTACATTACAGTTTATGCTCACATGTGATTTGGCTTTTGAGTCAGAAATACTTCCCAAATCATTACCATCATTTTCCAGGCATGTAAATCAGGGCTCACAGACTGATGGTTATTAAAGGTATTCAATTAGTAAATTGTAGAGCTCAAATTCAAGTCAGTATGCTGTCAGGTTAGGATTAACCTTGGTTATACTATCAATATAGTTTATCCTTTTATACAAAGAGCATCAAATAGGAGTATTAAAAAGTCTTTAATTTCTAAAAAGAAATCTTGATTTAGTCTATAACTGTGATTTTAATTGGTAATGAGATGAACTTACTCAGCAATATCAATTGACACTCAGCAAATGAGCACTGGATAAAACATCTGCATGGTCTACTGCAGATATATAAATATCTGCATGATCTACTGTCAGCTATATATAGTGAAGAGAGATACAAGAAAAAAAGTGTTTCCATAGAACAAAACAAATTAGTTGCTAGAAAGGTTCATATTTAAAGTAACATGCCAAGTTATCTATCATTAACATTAAAATATTAGGAAAACAGGTGAGCATGTGTATTTACACTTTACCGAGTTAATTCTTTGAATTCTTCATATTCTTGCTTTGAATTATTCAGTTCTGTCTGAATTTGCAGGAGTTGTGCTTTTAACTTCTCGGTGTTTGTGAAGAAACTTGATTCTTTTAGTGCTTTGGGAGAAAATCCTTGCAGACCTGTTAAGAAGGAAACCACTCCAGTCTTTGAAAGACAGAAATGACAAGACACTTTTCCAAGCTCTCCTCCAGGTACAATCTGAGACACGAGGATAAGAAAGAAATGGACAGGAGGGCGAGTGTGAGAAATGTGAGGACACAGATTCACAGGACACTCTGGGTGACAGTGTACCCAGAGGTCAGTGAGAGTTGTGTTCAAGGAGCAAAGACCACAGGAGGGAGAAGTGTAGTTAAGGGAACACTGTTCCCTAGGATGAAGAGCTAATGGACACTACTGAGCACCATGCTTGGTGCTAGATGGAGAACACTGGCACAGCTGAACTTGTGAAAATTGATGTGGGTAGCCATTGTGAACAATAATTTTGAAGAAAAAACTGATTAACAAGGATAATTTTAATTTTGCATATAAAATCGAGTTTCTCCAAATATTGTGAATCTTTTTTTTTTTTTAACTAATTCACAATTGAATAATAGAAGGCTTAGAAAATGTAAAAGGCAAGACAAAACAAAAGCAAACAACATCAAACCAAAGCAGCACTCGGAGGCAGAGGCAGGCAGATCCTTGAGTTCAAAGCCAGCCTGGACTAGAGTGACTTCCAGGACAGCCAGGGCTACACAGAGAAACCCTGCCTTGAAAAGAAATCAAGAAACAGATGTATGGGAGGACGGATAGATGGGAAACACAGAGTGACTGAGAAGGGACTGGGGAAGAGTTCAGTGGCAGAGTGGCTGCTTAGCATCTGAAACCCAACCTTGAATTTGATCCCCAGTACCACAAAAGGAAATAAAATAAAAAAGGAAAGAGGCAAACAATTCAGAATAAACATTAGAATTTTCTTAACTTAAAAAGAAACAAAGAGCTAAACAGCGGTAGTGCAGCCTTGAGGCAGGCAGATCTGTGTGAGTTCCAGGACAGCCACAGTGACACAGAGGCCCTGTCTTGTATGAGGGAGATAAAGGAAGGAGCAGTAAATGCTGCCTCAGAATGGAGCAAACCGAACGTTACCAAATCTCAGAGAACTCGCAGCAGCAAGTGCTACACCATCCCCCCAGAGCTTTAGACTTAGTACCATCCAAGGCACTTTTCATATAATAATTATGAAAATAATGTATCACTACAGAGCATAATCCAATACCAGAACCAAACACTAGTGAAACCTGAATTTGACCCATGGACATCTCTCACATTGGACTGACATTAGCCAAACTGACAAATACTTCAACTATTTATGTTTGAGTAGTAAAAAACTTGAAATGTCCTATACTGTAAACATGAAAATTCCCATTATGATTTGGATTTAAATGTCCCTGCATGCTTATGTGCAGTGGGGCTGTCCTCGTGGTGATTCTGGCCTGTGCTTAACCCTGATGGATTTACAGGCTCCTGGGCTGTCGGGAAGATGAAGAAGAAGCAAGTCAGAGGCGTGTGCTCTGAAGGAGTCCTACCCCACTGTTCTCCCCACTTTCTCATCTGTGAGCTGAGAAGCTCTGGTGTTACCTGATATAAACTTCTGCTAACCACAGACATGAGCGTAATGGAGCTGGCAAAGTATGGACCAAACCCCTCTGAAACCTTAAACCAAACAAATCACCCTGCAAGATGATTTCTTTTTTCAGATAGTCTGTCACAGCAACGAAAAACTAATACGCAGGATAAAAATTGATATCTATCACTTTCAGCTTTTTGACTAAGATCATATATAAAAATATCTGAATAAATCTTTTACCAAAAAAAAAAAGTATCACTAAAAAAAAGATATAACAGTCCTTTCCTTGGTATAGCAATTAGCTGAACAACTTATTATCTTGTGATGTAGGGAAAAAAATCTTTAAAAATTATTTTTAAAATATAAAGAAATACAGAAAAGGCTGGAGAAATGGCTCAGCAGTTAAGAGCACTGACTGATCTTCCAGAGGCCCTAAGTTCAATTCCCAGCAACCACATGATGGCTCACACTATCTGTAATGGGATCTGATGCCTTCTTCTGATGTGTCTAAAGACAATTACAGTGTACTCATATAAATAAAATACAATAAATAAAAATAACTTATTTCATAAAAAAATACATACAATTGCAATAAATTAGCCCACCAGGTTAAAAAGGCTAACCATAAGATACTGCAAATGTTTCTTTTTCTTCTTTGGGATAGTTTTTTTGTTTTCTGTTTTGGTGGCTCTGAATTAAAAAAAAATAATAATTATTAAAAATTATGTATGTGAATGCCTGTGTATAGGTGTATGCATGTGAGTGCAGGTGCCCCAAAAGATCAGTAGTGTTGGAGCCCCTGAAGCTGGAGTTACAAGAGATGTGAGCTGCCTACCTAACACGTGTGGGGAACCAGACTCAAGACCTTTGAAAGAACAGCATGCTGCACTAAACCACCTAGCTAGCTCTGCTTTGAATTCTTTTTCTTTTTGGTTTCTTTCCTGAGGTGGGAGTGGGCCTCATTTCATAGTCTAGGTTATCCCAAAAATGACTATTCCTCAGCCTACTAAGTGCTTGGACTTCAGGTGTGCAGCACATGCACACCTGATATAACTGTTCCTTCCTCTTTCTCTGGGTATTTGTGGTGTACACGATTTACTCGAAGGCCAGAAACTAGCCTCAGGGGTTTTTCCTTAGGATCCACCTGATTGGCGAATAGACTGGGCTGATCAGCCAGAGAATCCCAGGATCAACCTGTCAAAGTCTCCCCAGTTCCCCAGGGCTAGGATTACAAGTACAAGTCTACCTTTTTAATTAGAGTTCTAGAAACTCAGGGCCTCATGTTTATATAAGCAAGCACCTTACTGAAATTATCTTTCCTGTCCTACAGATTAATTCTTTAGATTTATTTTTGTCCTTTGTGCATAGGTATTTTTTCCTGCATGTATGTCTATGCACCACATGTATGCCTGGTACCCAAGGAAACCAGAAAAAGAGCATTAGATCCTTTATCAAAATGGAACTCTGACATGGGTGCTGGGAATTGAACTTGGGTCCTCTGGAAGAGCAGGCAAGGCAGGCTTTTAAGTATTGAAGTCATTGCTCCAGCCCCTTTTCACAACAATCATTTCTTACCTTTGTCATTTGTCTCTGTGCTAGACACTTCAGCGAAAGCTTTTTCTAGTCTTGCAATAGACTGGGCATCGATTTCATGGGCTCTTTTTACGGGTGCTAGTAACTTCAGTCTTCTATTCTCTTCCCTGAGGGAATGGTTTTCCATAGCATACTTTGCAAGTCTAGGATGGTGCTCCACCTGTGACATTGAGAAGTTGCATACTTCATGCATTTACACATTTTCCTAAGTGAATTGGTCTCTCTGAAAGCCATTCAGAAATTCTAGGACATAGCAATCCTGCTTGTACTCTGCTACAGTCTTCATAGAAAGGGACTTGGCAGTGGTGGGTATATCAAAATGTGTTTGTTACTTTGCTTGCAACTTCCACCCAAGCCATATAGGACACCCAGCCACAAGTGTGTAACTCTTCACACAAGAACATAGCTAAATTAACATACTTGAGGATGTAACTCAGAGACATAGCAAGACCCTAGCATGAAAAAGGCTCTGGATTTGATCCTCAGCACAGAAAGGAAGAAAGGAAGAAAGGAAGAAAGGAAGGAAGGAAGAGAAGGAGAGGAGGGAGGGAGGGAGGGAGGAAGGAAGGAAGAAAGAAAGAAAGAAAGAAAGAAAGAAAGAAAGAAGGAAGAAAGGAGAAAAGGAAGGATGGAAGGATGGATGTGATAAAGTGGATGGAGAAATGGCTCAGCAGTTAAGAACACTGACTGCTTTTTCAGAGAACTTGGGTTTAACTCCCAGTACCCACAAAGCTGTAACCCTAGTTCCAGGAGATCCAACGCTCTCTACTGGCTTCCTTGGGCACCAGGCACGCACAGATTATACATAAAGCAAAACACCCATACACATTAAATACAAATAAATAAATCTTTAAAAAGAGGGGGGAGAGTAGAAAAATTTCTGACTACTAAGACTGAATTGCCCTCTAAAATACATTAACTAGCAAAATGTAGAAAAGTATACAAAATAAACGGAAGTAAAAATGTCCTACTGACTGGACATGTATTAAACATACTGGATACAAAAAAGATTATTTTAGTTTTCAAATTTACCTACTCACTCTCTCTAGAAAAAAGAAAAAAACAAGAACTTCAAATGCTCCACTGTCCTGAGACTGTCTGGTAGAACTGCTGCAGAGCACAGGTCCATGGGCAAAGTACGAATTGCTGGCCTACTTTTTTGTCTTCAGCTTCATACTTGGGAAAGGGGAAAAGAAATGCAGCGTATACTACCAGTCAAACTGACTTAAAGCGCTGTCTTTCCACTGTATTACAGAACGAATTACTGGTGAACACTCTGTACACACTTTAGATGGTGAACACTAGTCACACTGTAAAGCTCCCTCCTAGAAACACAGAGGTAGGCTGCACTCACGTGCTCTCGAAGCGTCTGGACCTCATCCCGCAGCTCTGACAGCAGGCGATCCTGCTCCTCCGGCAGGAAGCTTCCTCGACCCTCCTTATGGAGCCTCTCTAGACGCATGATTTGGTCCTCCCGGAACTTCACAATCATTTTATTAGACTGAATAAATTTTTCCTTTTTGAGGGTGAGATCTTCTAGTTGGGTAATTTTTTCTATTAGAGACTTAAGAAATTCAGGATTCAGTTAGACATGAAAAATTATTCAGTTTCCCTACATTCTCATGAACCCATCAGAGTACTAAGTCTAAACTCAAAGGCAAGACTTTTGAAAGCCTTTTCGTTTTACACCTGTTACTATGTTTCACTCACTGAAGTAATGAAAATCAACCACAACACTAAAGTACAAGATGTTCTGAATCCCGTTTCCTAATTCAATTTCCTACCTTTTTTTCCTGTTCAGATTTCTTAAAGAATAACATTGCTTCCAGGAAATATTCTATGTAATTAGTCTTCTCTTTATCTAAAAGGGGAAAAGAAGAAATATGCTCATTTTTCAAAACTACAACAGTCTTTATTCCTACCAACTATCCTAAGAAACAGAATGTCATGACTGATTAGCAATCTCACATTAACTTACTTAGCAAATTGCTGTTCTATGAAGAAAACAAGACATTTCTCTGTATTTACTTAGCACAAACATATTTGGTGAAAGAAACAGAAATGGTTTGTTTTTAAAACTGCAGCTGGGGCTGGAGAGATGGCTCAGTGGTTAAGAGCACTGTCTGCTTTTCCAAAGGACTGGGATTACTTCCCAGTGCCAACATGGCATCTGTCTATAACTCCTGTTCCAGGGAATCCAACACCATCACACAGACATACATGCAGTCAAAACATCAATGTATATAAAATATATAAATTATTTTTAAAAATTGTAGCCTAGGTTGGTATCAAACTTAAGGCAATTCTGCTGCAATTCTCCCAAATGCTGGACTTATAAGCATGAAACACCAGAGCTAGAAATGAGTCTATAAGGAACAAGGAGGAGACCCATGTGTGCCAATGAAAACTTATTTATTGACACTGTCTCAGTCAGCCACTCTACAGAAAGACTAGGCTGTCTAACAGTTAGAGGGTGGCTAGTTCTAGATCTTGCATCAGCTTCCTGAATTCTGGGAGTCAGGTTATAGACTATGCTCAGTCTAATACATGCTGTTGTTTGTTGTTTGTTGGTTTGGTTTTGTATATTACTGGAAACCACACCTAGTGCCTCACATAGGCCAGGCAATGTGTCTACTACCAAGACACATTCCTAGCCCCAGTTCTGTTTTTGTTTGTTTTTTGTTGCTGCTTTTACATTTTATGACTCTCAATCCTACAAACTATTTTTGAAGAAACATTTCCTGTTCAATCCCAAACATATGTTGATTATATGCTAAGGCAGAATGTTTGCTGTGACCTAATGAAATTTATTTGTTTCTTTTTAGCACTTATTAGGAGAGGAATTACTCAAAATCATTATGAATCTCCTTCTCACTGCACCTCAGATGCTGTCTGATTCACACAAAGCGTATTCACACAATACGTGTGTCTGATTTCACACGTATGAAAGAAGGAGAGTGGGTGTGAGAAATGTGGGAAGCCTCACTGTATGCTGACCATCCATCTATCTAACAGTAGGAGTTCTTGACATAACATTCCCATGAAGTCTTTCCAAGAGAGAAGGACAATGAGTTCAACCTACCTCTGGCCAATAAGCTTTCTGGTGTTATCTGCCCAGAAGTAAATTGAGACAGTTGTTCTTTGAGCCTTTTCACTTCAGCTTGCAGTTGGCTGACATTTCCTTGGGTGTCTTCATTTACCACAGCCTAGACAAGAATTAATAAAGCACTGAAAGAGCACCTTTCAAGTTATACAATCCTGTTTTTCATTTGTTCGGTATGAGCGGGAACGTGGAAAACCAAACAAAACTATCCATCAATCTGACCAACAGCAAACCAGCCACTAAAGCAGCATGCTGAAGTGGGCAGCAAGCTCCTTCTTCCTGTGCCTATACAACACCGGTCAGAGCCCAAGCAGCAGAGCTGCCCTCTTCCTCTTGCCATCCCCTCCTCCCACTCATCCTCTCCACTCAATCAGTCCTATCTTAGGCCAGGTCACCTTCAGATCTGAGTGTATCATCCTGATTTAAGAACCATGTATCCTCTTTCAAACAAACACCTCAACAAGGCTATTTCCCCTCTGTCCATCAGCCTTTGGTGAAAAACTCTGGCTTAAAAGGGCACAATTCTGTCAGGCTGTGTACCTTCCTCCTTGCTGCAGGGGTGCTGGGAGCACCGCTGGCAAGCTGCTCAGGGGAGGCAGAACACAGTCCGTGATAAGGGTTCCCAGCCTATGTTCTTCTGGACAAGAAATATCGCAATCTGGGACAAATGCCATGGTTTACAATCTCCTGTGTACCCAGACACCACTAGGGACCTCAGGGAGTTGAGAAAGGGGGCAGGGGTCTGTGCTTCGCCTACACGTTAGGCAGGAAGGGGATGGCTGACTCCTGGACAGGTCAGACTCTCCAGGAGACATAGGCATGGCCTCTCCCATTTGATGATTCCTGATGAGGGAGACGGTCATTGCTTGTACAAGCTGCTTTATTTTATGGTAGATGTGAATTATGTCTTACTCAGGGTGAACCAGGGATGAAATACCTTTTACAGGGAAGAATGCCCAGGAAGGAAAGCTCATTGCCTAAACACATAAGTCCTATCCAGATACCTCATTAGCACAGAGACCTCCTGGTTCTTATGCTACGTGACCAACTGTCATGGTCTTCTCAGTGGGGTATCATGGTTACATGTTCCAGGACAGGTATAGCTTAGCAGAGAGCTGGCTCCATGCCACCATTCTCAATTCTGAGATTCTCCAGGCTGTTAAACCTGTTTCAACCTTACCAGTTCTTTTGTCTGGTGGCATGGTCCACTTGTCTCACAATCCCCAACAGAGCAGAAACCACCTCCCAGGGGCCAACCCCAGCATCCAGGAACTGAGGAAGGCAGCTGACATGAGGGATGGATGGAGGTGGTGATTGTGGCCAAAGCTGCTTTACCTTTGGCAATTTCTACCTTCTTTAACTCTTTGCTATTCTGTGGCCAAAAGCCTCTGGCTTCTGGCAATTTAACAACTGATTGAAGCAGGGGATTAAAAAAAAAAAAGCTTAGTTATCTGAGCTCTTTTCTCTCTGGCTCAAGGGCACCTCTATGGCCAGTTAAGAGGCTAGGACTTTGTCAACTCTCTGCAAGTCAGAGAGAAAAGAAAAGGAAGGAAAAAGGAAGAAAGTCAGGCACACACACTATATAGTCACATACAAATAAACACTTTGGCCAGACCCGACCTATTTCATCAATTCCACAACTGTTCATGCATACTTATATACATACACATATACCCACACATGTACTATGTACAGACAGACAGACACACATATATATGTATACACACACATATACATACATACATACATACATACATACATATATATATATGGTGGATGTGGCAGAGCCCCAAAAGCCACATTCTACTTCTCTCTGGCATTTTTATATCTTCTGAGACAAAAGTTCTTTATAACATTACCTCATAGATGAAATGTTATACAAAAGGGGAGTAACAGAAGGATGTTCATAGTAAGTTCAAAGCAGTGTTTCATCATTCTATAAGCTCATTATAAGTTCAAAGCAACAGCTGCAAATAGCCTTGCTTAATCATAGTGCACACCTGTGGCCCCATCCTTAGACCTGACCTAGAATAAATATTTTCCTTTGATCACAAATCTGTCTCAAGCCTATTTCTCTTCTAGTGCAATTATGAAAGCTTATTGTACTCCTTATTATGCAGCCTTTACTTACTATTCTATAAGAAGGGAGCACATCCTATTCTTGATTCTTTATTATATCACTCTGGAAAAACAACTAAGAACATCTCCTTAAACTTTCTTCTTAAAATTATTTGAATCAAATCAAGAATGCTATAATTAATTCATCTAGCATTAATTCTTGAAAGTTCATCTTCATGTTGTTTTGCAGGAAATTTGCCCAATAAGGTGGGCTAATGCTCAGAAATCATTAGGCTATGTAATAGTGACAGGAAAGACAGATCAGCAGTGAGAAGCAATACTGGGATGAAGTCTCTGAGGACCTTGTCTCTCAGAGTGCACCCATCATAGCCATGCAAAATGGTGGGCCATCTCGAAAAAAACCTCACTTGCTTGCCACAGCCTTTCCTGGATGGCTTCTGACAACGACCCTCTTCAGTGAGAGCCACTTTATGTTTCTATAGCTGGCCTGTAAGCAGGGATTGATTTCAGAGTTCATTTCTGTTCTATCACAGTAATAAATGTTATCTTCACTTTCTTAAAATAATGTTATTATTTAAATGGTTTCAAACAAATGCTATCACCATGATAAATAAATGGTGTCTTCCATTTCTTAAAGATGCCCTGTTTAAAACAACCTCTTAAAAAGCAAAAAACAACAACAGCAACAACAAAACAACAACAAAAAAAGGCCACCAAAGGCATCACTGTGGCAAGGGATGCGAGTAGTAGACATGGCACACGTGGAGGAGACAGGGATGATATGGAATCATTACGTACTTATTGTTCAATTTTGCTATAAATCTAAAGCTGCTTTAAAAATTGTTTATTGCTGGGCGGTGGTGGTGTATGCTTTTAGTCTTAGTACTCAGAAGGCAGAGACAGGAGGATCTCTGTGAGTTCGTGGCTAGATCAGCCTGGTCTACCTAGTGAGCTCTAAGGACAGTCAAGGCTACACACAGAAATCCTGTCTAAAAACAAAAAGCAAAAACAATGAAAGGTAAAGTTTATTAAGGGTAATAACAAACAACAACAGCTAAGCACCAGTCAGACCAGAGGCCTAGCTATGAAATACTGAACTATTTCAGTGAGGAAAAACCTCCTGTGACAAACCAAGTCCTCTGTGTTCTTAAGTTCAGCCTGCCCACCTGGAAATATTAACAGTTGATCTTTCCCATTCACAGGTTGACAGGCTGAACAGGACTTACCATTGGGAGCAGGTAGTACAAAGATGTTAGTTTTGTTGTTCATATGTTTAAAAGTACTTTCCAATTGCTTCTGATTCATATGGCCAGCCTCATTATGAGGCATTCTGACATCACTATTATATCAGTGACACTGTAAGTGTAATCATTAACATGGTTCTACTCTTGAAAGCCTTCTGGTAAGCCAAGACTAAGCCAGGAAGTTCTCCTGATGTTTCCTCTTCATATTGTTAACATTCATGTAAACAGTGGATGGTACCCAAAAAAAAGAAGGAAAAGATGAGACCTATGTTGTTCTCACTTATCCAGTGGGAGGAACAATGTGGTCTGCTTCATTCTGCTAAATGAACTGGGTATAAGATGCCCAGTTTTTCCCTTTAAAAAGGAAAGAATGAATCTACCAATTCTTGGCACAGTTGTTTTGTCTGAAATCAACTCTTGTTGGTCTTCTGACAGTATGTACTAGGTATTGGTAAAGTGCTATGTATTGGCAAATATGGACTTTGCTTTGATGGGTGCTGTGTTTTATAAAAATGAAGAGAGAAGGAATGTGCCTGGTGGATGTGCAGTCAGGGGTGGGGGAGGGGTGCCTCTGTGGGCCCATGCTGAGGCGTCCCTTACCCCTGAGGGACCAGCCACAGGATGATATAGTATAGAATAGAGTTTATTCAGGGCATGGGGAGGGGAGCTGGAAGGGGAGGAGAGAGGGAGAGAGGGAGGGAGGGAGGGAGGGAGGGAGGGGGGAGAGAGAGAGAGAAGGAGGAGGAGGAGGAGGAGGAGGAGGAGAAGGAGGAGGAGGAGGAGGAAGAGGAAGAGGAAGAGGAGGAGGAGGAGGAGGAGGAGGAGGGCTGCCAGCCACAAGCATGTGGAGAGACAGAGGGGAGGAAAATGGGGGAGGGAAATGAGGAGAGATGGGGAAGGGGAGAGAGGACAGAGCAAACGCAAGAAGGCAAGAGAGAGCAAAGGGAGCAAGCAGCCCCTTTTATACTGACTGAGTCAGGTATACCTGGCTGTTGCCAGACAACTGTGGGGTGGAGCTTAGACAAAATGCTAACAGTGGACACACCGCCAATGCTATTGTTCACATACTGTCTATGACTGCTTTCTTATAGCAAAGACAGACCTGAGTAATTGAAATGAACCATATGGTACAAGAAGCATTAAGTGGTTTATCAACTAGTACTTTACAAGAAAAGCTTCCTGACTGGAGGTGTATACCACTATTAAAGAGATGACTTGATATAAAATAAAATGAGGAATATGCAGAGATGTACACAACTTAAAAGGCAAATTTCATTATTATGAAGTGACTTTCATAGCATTATTCTTTGCTACCATATATATTACATATGGGTTCAGGGCAGGCACATGTATGCAAACTGACGTGCATGCACGAAAAACATACCAACTCTGCTTGTATAGTTTAGGCTTATTACTCTCCCATCCAACAACAAAAGGAAAATTGCCTTAAAAACAAGCAGACAGCAAAACCATAACAACCACACGACAAACCTGGAGTTTCAAATGCCATGCATAAGGCTGCAAAGCATGAACAGGGTATGGTGCTGCTTGCCTTACTCCCAAAACTCAGGTGGCTGAGGCAGGAGGTCTGCCAACTTTATGATTACCCTGTGATATATAGCCCTAATATAAATAAATAAATAAGCAAGCAAGCAAACAAACAAACAAACAAATAGATGAATAAATGCAAAATACAATGCTAGAGGTGCACTTTTACCTTGTTTTTAATCAGCTTGGCTCTTTGAGCAAAATTAAGTGTTGACAGTGTTTCTCCAAAACACCTGGATCCTGGATGAACATTTGCAATTATAGCTGTTTTGGCATTGCCACCAAGGGAGTCCTGTTTAATGACATCAATGGTGTATGTTTTTAGACTGTAAATCCTAAGATATTTTTCAGAAAATAATAAAGACTCAGAAACACTTCCACTGTCAGTCCCAGTAACCATAATGCAAAGGTGGCAGGAACCAGTGATCAGCTTTACCCGAAGTAAGAAGGTAAGTTTGGAGTCTCTGTAGCAGATATGCCTCTGTTTTCCATTACCCACATCAACAAGGGCAGTGATGACTTGGCCCAGGCAGCTCAGCGATCGGTTTATGTTACCTGCCTCCTAAGGAATTAGGGGAAAGCAAAAGTAGGTGCAACGTCACTCTTTGGTTGTTCTGAGCTAAAATTTAAGTAGCAAGACGACAACCTGGGATGGAAAGCAAAGGAGAGTCAAAGTTAAAGTCAACTTGTAAGCAAGAACAGTAAGCTCAGTCATCCCTCTTCCTGTGTCGTGTGCACTCTAACTGCAGAGTGCTGTAAAAGTCCCAGTGCACTACAAACTGCTTGGGACCTGAGTTCTATTTCTTCCACAGGATCAAATGTGGCATAGCATTCTCTCTCACTACTGGTCAGCAGCAGCAGCAAGCTGGAGCTCCAGAAAGCATGAGACCTTACTGACTGGTAAGTTTGTCAGGTTAGATATATCGAACGCACTTCTGGTTTATGATGTTTCAGCCTAACCAGATGTCTTTGGAGGCAACACCACTAGAAGTCAAGGAGAACCTGTACAGCACGTTTCTCTCTTGACAGAGCCATGAGCCTTCTGCTGACTGTAAGCTCAGCAGGCTCGAAGCTCTCTTCCACAGCTGACTCACCTCTCTTAGGTCACATTCCTCAACTGCATAACTTGTACATATTTCAGTCAACACTTAGATATATACTACAGTACACAGCACAATCAATTTCTTTCCCACTGCTCATAGCTCAGGCTATGTGCCTTCCCACTATACATGATAGCTCTCCTTTCTTGTTAGCTCCTCCCCTCTGATTCTGGCAGGAGTAGATCAGAATCTACATTCTAGTCAGTAACGTCTCTTGCTTTCTGGAGCTCCAGCTAGCTGCTGCTGCTGACCAATAGAGAGAGAGAATGCTATGCCACATTTGATTCTGTAGAAGAAGTAAAATTCAGAGAGTAGATTCAGGAGTAGTAGTAATAGATCTACTTGTTTATAATATAGTCCTTCTACAGGAAACCACACGAATGCTCCAAACTTTTAAATGTTTTCCAGGGAATAGAAAGCTGAGAACAAATGTGGCCTGGAACTCATAGTCCTAATTGACCTGGGCTTTCTTGCTCTATAACTGATCAATCGACTGATGCACACTGAAATACTTAATGCATAGTTGCTTTACAAGGCCCAACAAACCTTGAGCTATCACTCTGCAGGGTAGGTATTCTCTGTTCCTCTTCCCAGAACCAAACCCTGGTTTCTATGAGACAACTACTATTAAAGACATCCATCCTCCCAAAGGTCTACTCCACAGATCCTTTCTTTGTTCCCTCATGGCCAAAAGTAGCCACTCTTGCTCCTGACAGGGATAGACTCCTACCCATTTCTGCTTACTGCCATAATCTCATAAAATCTTTGCTCCTTCTTAGTAGGAACAACTCTTATTTCTTCTAAAGTCTTCTCTGTACTTGGGGCAGCACTGACTTTTCAGTAGCAGTTCACACTAAGTAAGAAGGCCGTCACTGCACCTACCTTCAGCCTCATCCCTTCTGCATGGGTGTCTTTTTGCCTCTCAGATCCTGCTAAGTCCACCAGGTTGAGTAAGGAGGTCCGGATGTTCACGGTCTCGCTGCTCTTCTCCATTGATTCTATTGTGATGGTAAAGACTGCATGGGATCTAGAAGACTCTCTGTTCATAGATGTTGATGCTACACGTCTGTTCCTCCAGCCTCTAGATAAGACCTTGGGAAAAGGAGACGGTTACACGAAGCCACAATAGGTACCCAAGGCAGATTCAAAACATGACATGAGAGAAAATAATAACACATAGGTAATTATCCACAACAGAGTAGTTTCCATATAGAACAGGGGCCTTTCCATTGTTATCTAGCTTTGTGAGAATTTATGTAATCACAAGTTCTTTTTTTTTTTTTTTGGTTTTTCAAAACAGGGTTTCTCTGTTTAGCCCTGGCTGTCCTGGAGCTCACTTTGTAGACCAGGCTGGCCTCGAACTCAGAAATCCGCCTGCCTCTGCCTCTGAGTGCTGGGATAAAAGGCGTGCGCCACCACGCCCGGCATAATCACAAGTTCTAAGAAGTATATATTTAGATACCAAAATTGGTAGACCTATAAAGAATAATATCAAACAATTTTCTTCTTTCCCTCTTCATGTCATAGAAAGAGTCAGTGTTGCCAGTTTGGCCTGGAGCTCACCACATAACTCAAGCTGGCTTTGATCCTGCTGCTTCACCTCCCAAGTACTGTGACTGTAGACGTGAATCCCATGCTTTAGCTTAGATAATAAAAATTCTAAGCCAAAAAGAAATCTCAAATCATCTTTAGTCTAATGTTTTGGCAGCTTTCTCCCTGCAAAGAATTTTTCTTTCCATTCAGACAAGAAAAAGTATCAAGGTTTAGATCACAGGCTCTCAGACAAACCAGAGTTCAAACTCTGAGTCTACTATATACAAGGTGTGACTATAAAAAATTTCTGCTTCTGGGGGCTGGAGAGATGGCTCAGTAGTTAAGAGCACTGATTGCTCTTCCAGAAGGCCCGAGTTCAATTCCCAGCAACCACATGGTGGCTAACAGCCATCTGTAATGGGATCTGATGCCTCTTCTAGTGTGTCTGAAGACAGCTACAGTGTACTCATATAAAATAAATAAATATTCTTTCAAAAAAAAAGGTCTGCTTCTGTATTTAAAAATAAGCAATGTGGGAGCAAGGTACAGTGATGCAAGCTTTCAATCGCAGCACTGGGAGGCAGAGGCAGAAGCAGGCAAATCTCTGTCAAGATGAGGCCTGATTCACAAAGTAAGTTCTAGGGTACCCAGAGCTACAGAGAAACCAAAGAGCATGTGTGCACTGACCTCACAGAGTGGAATATCTACTATATATATTTCCCCCATCACCTTGGGATGTTACTGAAGTCTATATTGTGAGTCAACATCAAGTAAGGATTGAAATGAGGCATTACTTTGGACAGATGCTGGGAATGTCAAGCCTTAGGCAATGTTGTGGGGTTTTTTGGGAGAGGGGAGGGTAGTGGTGGCTTGTGACAAGGACTCTCTATATAGCCCTTACTAACTGGCAACTCTGTTTAAATCAGTCTGGCCTCCAACTGGGTATCCAGCAGACCCACCTGCCTCTTCCTCACACTGCAGGGACTAAAGGAGTGTACTGCCATCCTTGGCCTCAGCTAAGATTCCTAACAGACCTGTAGCTGATGCTGACGACCTGCGAAACACAACTTGGAGAACACACTAGCAATAAGGGTAACAGAGAACCCAGGAAAGTTACATCAAAGGCTACAATGCTAGATATTAAAACACTATTAATGAAACAGTATAACACTGAAATCACTTGTCAGTGTTGTAGACTAAGCAAATGGCCTTTGACTACTAGTCAACCTCTATACCACTGACCTAATTCCCCATAAAATTGATATTACTCAAATTACTTATAGTTCTTCAACAGTACTTTATGCTTCCTTTTCATACTATTAAAATAAATATATTTACTATGAGGTCAATTATATATTTATATAGCTTAAAAAATGTCTCTTAGACACAGGACAGATTCCAAAAGCTATAGAACCACATTCTTTGAATATTTAATTAACATTTGAATACTTTTTGTTTTGCTATGCCTTTATGAAACCTTTTTAGCATCTCAACCTTGACTCTTTGAGATGAGGATACCTTCATAGCATGTTTATTGCCTGAACATCAAACGTATCTCCTGGCAGGGTACCTGGTAGGTCTCGGCAGCTGAGGTCACCGCCTGCTCCACTGCACCGACCACAAAGACTCCCTTCTTTATGTGCTCTCTCAAATACAGTCCGACTGACGCCGAGTCCAGGAGGTCATATATCTGCTCATTGTAGACCTCAATAAAGGAGCACTTACAAAGGAAACTCTTCCCAGCTCCAGCCTGTCAAAGAAAAGCACGCTGCTTTTAGCCATTCATTTTCCATGAGCTATTTCAGGTATACTTTCCTATTGTCCTTTAGTATAATGTAAAACATCGAAAAAGTCAGTGAAAATAATCTGGAAAACTAATTCCAAAACATTATTGAATTTTTAAGTATCATCACTGCAACCCCAGGAGTGGGGGTACCCACCTCTTTGGAGAGGCTCCAAAGAGCCTGCTCACAGCAACAGGAGCAGAGCAATTCAACTAAGTTTCCACCGCTCTCCATATTGTACTGCCTCATAAAGCTTTGACTTTTAACATTTATTTACTGTTTGTATGTATAAACATACTCATATGTGAAACATATGTGTAGAGCTGAAGACAACGCCTGGGAGTCAGTTACCACCTTCTGCCATTTGGGTCCCAAGGGATCTTGATCAGTTTGTCAAGCTTGGTGACAAGCACCTTTATCCATTGAACCATATCATTGGTCCAGATAGTTTTACTTGATGTAAGATTCATGTTCTTTAAAAGACTGAAAATAATTCATCCTAAAAAACTAGAAATTTGGGGATGGAGGGATAGTTCAGTGGGTAAAAACACTTGGTGCTCTTATAAAAATCTTGGCCTTGGTTTTCAGCCCCCACATAGGAGCTAACAACACCATGTCCAGGTCTGTTGCCCTTCTCTGGCATCTACAATGTGCATATGTACATATGATCTTCTTACATACAGGTAAAACACTCATTAAAGAAAACCTTACTTTAAAAAACAAAAAACCCACGTCGAAGGCTGGAGAGATAGCTAGTACATAAGACACTTGACTCTTCTTCAGAGGATCCTCATTAGAGTCTCAGTACACACATAGAGGCTCATAAACATCTGTAACTCCAGTCCCCAGGGATCTCGCATGCTCTTCTGGCCTCCTTGGGTACCAGATATGCCCATGGTACACAGACATACATGCTGACAAAGACCCCAATATTCATTAAAAAAAAAGAGTTTTTTTTTTGTTGTTGTTGTTTTAAAGACAGGGTTTCTCTGTGTAGTCCTGGCTGTCCTGGAACTCTCTGTAGATCAGGCTGGCCTTGATCTTAGAGATATGCCTGCCTCTGCCTTCCACATGGGATTAAAGGCATGTACCATTACTATCCCACTCTAAAAAAATTTTAGCCATAGAAATACATGGTGCTAACTTTAATTATTTTACTGTCAAACACTAAGTCTACCTGCTATGTTAGGCACATTTCTGCCAAGGAGTAAATGGTGAGCTGGTGCTATATACCAATTTCTTTGATATACAAGTATGTAAAGCACATAAGAACAATGGTTCTTTTTTTTTTCAATTTTTTATTAGATATTTTCTTCATTTACATTTCAAATGCTATCCTTAAAGTCCCCTATACCCTCCTCCCCGCCCTGCTCCCCTACCCACCCACTCCCACTTCTTGGCCCTGGCGTTCCCCTGTACTGGTGTATATAAAGTTTGCAAGACCAAGGGGCCTCTCTTCCCAATGATGGCTGGGTTCTTTTTTTTTTTTAATTATTTTATTTATATGAGTACACTGTAGCTATTTCCAGATACACCAGAGGAGAACATCAGATCCCTTTACAGATGGTTGTGAGCCACCATGTGGTTGCTGGGAATTGAACTTTGGACCTTTGGAAGAGCAGACAGTGCTCTTTACCACTGAGCCATCTCTCCAGCTCCAGAACAAGGGTTCTTGAAGTAAAAATTTAAGGTTCTTTAGATGGGGCAAACACATGAAGGAATGTTTTCCTGAAGTGGATACAGGTGAAAGACTAAGGCAGACTCATGAAGCAGACGCAGGATGTTCTGCTAAAGCAAGCACGTGAAAGGACATGTGATGAAGTATTCTTTGCTAACAACACACATGTACTGCACTGCCTTACATTGCGGAGTTGAGCTCAATTTCTCGGGAATCCATAGAGAGAAACACACCAAAAAACTTCTGGTGGTGTGCTACAGTTTCTTGCCACTTCCCCAGACTCTGGCTGATTGGCAGTGATGTCAAACGCACATTCTGAGACATGTTCTGAGGCAAGACCCATGGAGGAGACGTGATATTTGGAGGTATAAATAGGACTCAACAGACAAGACAGTGATGGAGACTGAGCTAGGCTTGCTTATAGAGTTAGCTGTGCAATGGTTGTTGGTCTTGAGTATTCGCAGATCTCTGCTTTGCTGAGAGAGGCACAACCCAGAACTTCTCTTGGTGCTGCTGTTAGCCCTGGCCCTCGAGGCTGAGGCCTGGCTGGCTCTTGGTGCTGCTGTTAGCCCTGGCCCTCGAGGCTGAGGCCTGGCTGGCTCTGCCTGGTAGCGCCACTACTGCTGACTCCTCTCTGCTATCCCAACTCTACCAAACTGGCCTGCTGATGTCCAGGAAGTGAAGTGTTTGCAAGTGGATTGAGCTGCTGCTGCTAACCTGTGAACTGAACTGCCAGTTTCCAGACAATACAGATGAGAGTTGCTCCAAAGAACCTTTTTAAACGGTCAACTTCCCCTGTATCCTTTCTTTTCCACTACCTCTGGTGGGTGGTAGGCTACAAAAGAGGTTAAAGCATTTAAGAACCATCATTAAAAATAGGATTTGAAAATATTAAAATTAAAGGTTCTTTTTTTAAAGATCTATTTATTTTATGTATATAAGTATACACTGTAGCTGTACAGATAGTTGTGAGCTTTCATCGAGTTGTTGGGAATTTAGGACCTCTGCTCACTCTGGTAGACCCCGCTCACTCTGGCTCAAAGATTTAGAATGATGAAGTCATAACCCATATGGAACAAGATGATAATGGGATGCAAGCAAGTTCTGCAAACAAACAAGGATGGGTCCATCATTAATGTCCATCATGAGGACTTATGGACACCTTTAAGCTTGAGCACAGCTAGAGGATGGGACTTTCAGTGTTTTCTATGTATTAGTTACTTTACTGTTGCTCTGATAAAACCCACAGTCACGACAACTTATAGAAGGAAGGGCTTATGATTCCACAGGGTTAGAGGCCATGATGGCAGAAAGGGAGCAGCTGCTAAGGAAAAGGAACAGGATGCTAAGACCAGAAACTGAGGGCTCAAATTGCAAAACACAAGCAGGAAGAAGAGAGTAAACTTGAGACTTTCTACAAAGCTTGCCTCCAATGACGTATTCCTCCCAACAAGGCCATAACTCCAAAGCCTTCCTGAAAAGTGCAACCAAGCGGGGACCAAGAATGTAAATGCCTGAGACTATGGGGTACATTTCTCATTTAAATCACCACACTCTATTTTCCTTGATTGAGATTTTTTTTTTTTAAATTGGATAGTTTACATTTCAAATGTTATCCCCTTTCCGGGTTTCCCCTCCGATAAACACCCTCCCCCAGTTGAGATTTTTCTATATAGTTTCTCTCATAAAAATCTTGGAGAGGCCCAGAAGCTTCCACTCTCTTCTGTAGACTTGCAATCAGGCTAGCCTTGAACTCTATAGATTAGGATGACTCTGAACTTCTGGTGACCTTGAAATTCTGATCCTCCTATCCCCACCCCCATTGTAATAGAATCACAGGTGTATACCAGCACACTCAGTTTTTGCAGTGCTGGGGATTCAAACCCCAGGCCTATTGATGTTTTTGTTTTAAATTTATGTGTATGTGTGTTTTGCCTGCATATATGCCTGTGCACCATGTGCATGTCTGGTGCCCAGAGGTTAGGAGAGGATATCAGATCCCTGGGATGGGAGTTACAGACAGTTAGGAGCTGCTTTTGCCATGTGAGTGCTGGAATTGAATGCAGGTCCTCTGGAGGAACAGCTGATGCTCTTTACAGCTGAGCCATCTCTCCAGCACACCAACATTTTGTTTTTACAGTAAGCTTTACCTTTTCTTTTTCACGATCAATTAAGGAAAACAAATATTCAAAACTTCGTGGAATTATTCCTCTCAGATTATGAGAAAAATTATCAGAGTCTGATGGTCCTGAGAAAAAAAGGAAAGAATAAAACAAAAACCTTTTATTCTGAGAATCCTTCAAAATGGCAATATTAAAAGGCAGTTTATACAGGAATAAAATAATATATGGCATAATCAACTTCCTAGTTCTGTTTCAAGCAAGTTACATTTACATCTGTGAAAGACACAATAATAAAACTGTCATTGAGACTGAAGGAAAAACCACCAACCCAATTCTAAAACATAGGTGTGGTCTGACAGAGAAATTTATCCCCATGCAAAGCTTAACATCTCTCTACTGTCAGGTACTGACATAACTACTCTGTTTTTATACTTTTGTTTTCATAGACTGTGATGGTTTGAATGAGACTGGGCTCGCATGTTTGAATGATAGGTCTGCAGTTAGTGGAACGGTTTGAAAGGATTAGATGTGGCCTTGTCAAAGGAGGTGTGGTAGTGGGGATGGGCTTTGAAGTTTCAAAAACTCACACCATTCCCAGTTAGCTCACTCTGTAGGCCTTCTGCTTGTAGATCAGATGTAAGCTCTCAGCCACTGTGCTAGCACCATACTTGTCTGCCTGTTGTCACACTCCCTGCCATGATAGGCAAGGACTAACCCTCTAAAATTGTAAGCCCTGATTAGCTCTTCATTTTATAAATTGCCTTCATCATGTCTCTTCATAACAAGAGAAATAAGACAGAGACCCATACTGTCCTAAGCTTCAGAATTTTCAACTACAAAATGGAACAATAATGTCAATAACTAGAGAGTTGTTGGGAAGAACTGAAAGTCTGCAGATAAAGCACTTATAATTGTACATCAAACATACATTAAGTGCTAAAAATTAGGATTTGCTACTACTTTTTGGTTTTTTGGTTTTTCCAGACAGGGTTTCTCTGTGTAGCCCTGGCTGTCCTGGAGCTCACTTTGTAGACCAGGCTGGCCTCGAACTCAGAGATGCACCTGCCTCTGCCTCCCGAGTGCTGGGATTAAAGGCGTGCTCCACCATGCCCGGCGCTACTACTTCTTAATTGGACAGTGAAAGCCATAGTACTAAGAAGCACAGAGTAATGACATCATGGATTCCTAGAAGACAGAGCAATGCAGAGTGGTTTCTCTATGCTGTTACAAGTAGGAAAGGAGAAGTATGTAAGAACTGTTAGGAATACTATCTCCAGCTTCTGATATTTACACTGATGTATCCTCACAGTCCCTACCTCCCAAGTTCTGTATCCTCTGTTATTTCCTAAGTGAGTAGGGTGGTAAGAGTATCCTTTCCTCAAGAATGTTTGCCTGGGCTGAAGAGATGGCTCAGCAGTTAAGAGCACTGATTGTTCTTCCAGAGGATCTGAGCTCAATTCCCAGCAACCACATGGTGGCTCATAACCATCTGTAATGAAATCCAACTCCCTCTTCCGGTGTGCCTGAAGACAGCAACAGTATTCTCATATACATAAAATAAATATTAAAAAAAAAAAAAGAAAAGAAAACTTAAAAAATAAATAAATTTTAAAAAAAGGTTTTGTTTTGTTTTTTACCTGTGTCCCTAATCCCTGAAGCAGCCCCAGAAGAGTTCAGAGCATAAAGGAGAAAGACTGTTTACAACAAACCTATTCAAAATTGCATGATACTAATGAAGCCATGATTAGAATAATGACAAGATGAGGATGCCAGCAGAACTAGCCACATGCTCAGGGACCTCACATCCCAACCTCAGGGAGAGAAGAGACACTGAAGGTAAAGTTGGTCACCCACAGTCTGCTTTACATTCATTCCCAAAACAAGCTACACCCCAACAAAAAAGCTGGGTCAGCAGTTAAGAGTACCTGCTCTTTGTGCTAGCTAGATTTTATATCAACTTGACACAAGCTAGCGTCACCTGAGGAGAACCTCAATTGAGAAAATGCCCCCAAAATATCAGGCAAGCCTGTAGGGCAATTTCTTAGTGATTACTGTGGAAAAGTTCAGCCTACTTTGGGTAGGGCCACCCCTAAGTGGGTGGTCCAGTGTTCTGTAAGAAAGCCCATTGAGCAAGCCAGTAAGCAGCCCTCCATGGCTTCTTCATCAGCTCCTGCCTCCAGATTCCTGCTCTGTTTGAGTTTCTCTCTTGACTTCCTTTGATAATGAACAGTAATGTGGAAATATAAGCAAAATAAACCCTTTCTTCCCCCAACATGCTTTTGGTTATGATATTAGCAATAGTAACCCTAACTAAGACATTGTTTTTCCTGAGGACCAGAGCTTCCAGCACCCATACAGGTGGCCTACAACTGTCTGTAACCTCAGCTCCAGGGGAATTCAGGGCCCTTCTCTGGCACCTGTAAGCACCTAAATACATGTGCACAAACCCGCACTCACATTATATATGTGTGTGTGTGTGTGTGTGTATACATACATATACATATACATATACATATATATATATATATCAGCTGGGCTATGAGAGCTTGTGAATAGCGGAATAAAACTCATGGGTGTTTCCATGAGGTGAACAAGAACACACTTATGTCATAGGAGGGTGGCAGATTACACCTACAGAGACAAAAATCTCTTTTCCAGATTCTAACAATCCTGTCTCTATTATCTTTTCATCTGGCTGTGTGACAGTTGTGACAGCTTGGATAGAGAAAAGACCTAGTTGTTTAGTAATCCAAAGCACACTTTAGGTTTGTCTTCAAGGACACTGCCAAGGATAATTAACTACATAAGAAAAGGTGCTCTGGATGTTGGTGGTATGATCCTATAGGTCCAGAAGATGGATGCAATGGGGAGAAGGTACACCAGCACAGGCCTTCTGTTTCCATTCCTGGCCACCATCAGCATTAACTATATTCTACCACCTCTACCCTAATTTTTTGTCTCACCGTCCAATGGAGCTGGCCACCCATACACTGAAACAAGGGGCCAAAATAAGTCCTTGTCCCTTTAAACTATTTTCAGGTATTTTTCAGTGTTCAAGTAATGCTATTACATGCTGTTTATTTGTAATCTTTCAGGAGAAGCCATTATGGTAAACAAGTTTCCCTGAGTCCTGTGAACCTCCATAACAATGGTTCTCAATCTCCCTAATGCTTGGTTAGGAATGGGACTCCATGTCCACTTCTCCCTTCTCATTGCTGGGACCCTGTTAACCTTGAACCTGTCTAGACCTTTTCTAGCTATAAATACTGCTATAGTTGCCTGTAGGAAAAACAAACTTGTATCCAGTGTAACTAATCAGCTCACTGTCGTCTCAGAAATGAAAGGTAGGTGGGGAGCGTCACCTGAGGAGGTAGGTGAAACCCTTTAATTCAATTCCTCATGTTGTGGCTACCCCAACCATAAAATTAGTTTGTTGCTACTTCATGACTGTAATTTTGTTGTTATGAATTGTAAATACCTGATATGCAACCCCAAAGGGGTAAGGATCCCCATTGATTTATAGCAAATTAATCAAACCTAAGGACAGGGTTGTGGGAACCCAGTCTATAGCTGTAGGCTTTGCAACATGGGCCACAAACTGAGCTTACAATTAGTACCTGCAGTGGGGAAGGCAGTCTGCCTTGGGGACCAGGCCTTAAACCTACAGGATCTGAGGAATGAACTGCATTAGGGGACATAGTTACTATATAATTACTAATAATTACTTAATAGTTGATGGGGAGAAATTCTCACACCTTGTGAAGCCTTGTATATAACATACAAGAGAAGACCTGAAGAATCCCAGTATGTGGCCTACTTGGTAGCTGCAACACCAGCTTCTGCCAAGCACTAAGGAATCCCAATTTCCTAAAACTACACACAAAGCTGTTCACTTGCAGAGTTAAGGATCCTACTACCAGTGGCTGCAACAGCTGTGTTAGCACCTTCTATTCCTCTTCACACCTGCCTGCTAACTATACTCACTGATGTCAAATGCAAAGAGCTACACGCCAGCTGCCAACAAGCACCCTCTGAAAAGCTCCCACCTACCTTTCATTTCTGAGTAGACAGTGAGCTGACTAGTTACACTGGATACAAGTTTGTTTTTCCTACAGACAACTATAGCAGTATTTATAGCTAGAAAAGGTCTAGACAGGTTCAAGGTAAACAGGGTCCCAGCAATGAGAAGGGAGAAGTGGACATGGAGTCCCATCCCTAACCAAGAAGCTATTTGCAACTGATACTGACAACGAGAAAATCAGTTTTCTCCAAAGGAATGTTACTGGGTATATCCACCACACTCAAGGGCAGGCCCTATGCCCAGGAATAGCTGGGTAACATAAATGAACTTAAAGGTTTGGTCTTTTGCTTGTTTTGATGTTCATTGTTATTGTTTTTGAGAGAGAGGAAGCTGGGAAGTAGTGTGTAGCAAACGCCTTTAATCCCAGCATTCAAGGCACAGGCAGATGGATCACTGCAAGTTTGAGGCCAGCTAGTGAAACCCAGTTACCAAACGGAAAAGAAAAGGTGTAGCTGAGAATGGTGATATGCACTGGTAATTCCTGGACACAAGCAACCAAGGCAAAAGGGCTGCTGCAAGTTCAAGGTCAGCCTGGAGTACACTGTAACCCACTCGCAAATAGACCAACAAAATGATACAGAAGGTATAGACATTAAGTATGCCCCAGAGAACAAAGGAACTAACAGAAGACTGATGTGTACAAGAAAGGTACAGGGAAATAATGAAAACCTTATAGTGACCCTGTAAAGGCCTTGTGGCACTTCACTTAGAAGTTTGTGAATGCTCTTGTAAACTGTACTTTAAGGATAAACGCTAAACCAGGCTGTATAATAGCACAAGCCTTTAATCCCAGCACTTAGAAGCAGAGGCAGGTGGATCTCTCAGTTCAAAGCCAGACTAGTCAACAGAGTGAGTACTAGGTCAGCCAGAGATACACAGAGAAACCATGTTTCAAAAACAAAACAAAACAAAACAAAACTGGGTGCAGAGGGCACATCTGTAAACCTTGAACTTGGGAGCTAGAGACAGGAAGATGAAGTTCAATCTCACCCTTGGCTACAAAGAAAGTTTGACATCATCCTGGGCTACATGAGATCTTGATGAACAGGGAGGTAGGGTGGGTGGTGTTCTTGAGAAGGGAACTGCACAGAAAGGAAAGAAGGAGCTGGACAAAGTGATGTACACCATTAATCCCAGCACTCCAGAGGAGGTAGAGGTGGGTGAATGTGACTTCAAGGTAGACCTGTTTATATAGCAAGTTCCTGAACAGCTAGGCCTACATGGTGAGATTCTGTCTCTCCCCATCCCACCCCCACCTCCCACTCCCCAAAAAAAGAAATAAAGAAAGGAGGGAAGCAGGCATAGGAGTTAGGAAAATAACTTTAGATATATTATTTTTTGGTATAATTTTATTTGTAGACATTCCAAAGCAAGAAACCTCATAAGGATAAGAATCATCAGCTGCTTTGGGGGATGGGGTAGGAGTCATAGACCAGGAATCTGGACCTTGGTAGTGTTTATATATGCATCCACTCGAGCACATGTGCACACTTGCGCACACACACTGAAAAATTGTGTCTAACACCCAATCTATACTTAGTCTGTGCCAAGCATTGAGCTAAAGAACACAGATATAATAAGGATTAACTAGACTGTCCAGGAACTCACAAGCTGGTAGAAACATGGGCAACATCCCTATTTTTATGGGTGCAACATCACACAAAGAAATAATGCCTTCCCTAAAACATGTTCCAAGTGGTCACCATACAAAGTGCATTTAGACAGCAAACACTGGTCTTTACTTACCCATCATAGTAAATGTCTTCCCAGAGCCAGTCTGCCCACTGTAAAAAGAAAATTTTGTGTTATTTTCACACATAAAATTGAGACTACCCTTCTAATTTAATATGGTCTGCTAGAATACAATGGGAGGATCCTCTCCAGACTGCTCGGCAGCCTTCTTCTCCCTTAATAGCACCTCAGATCAATCAGTCAGTAATCTGGTGCCTACCTTTTTTGGTTTTTTGTTTTGTTTTGTTTTTGTTGTTTTTTTGAGACAGGGTTTCTCTGTTTAATGGTCCTAGCTATCCTGGAATTCATTTTTTTGTAGACCATCTTCCTCCCTCTTCCTCCTGAGTGCTGGGGTTAAAGGTGTATGCTGCCTCATTTTTTTATAAATAGCTACAATAGTATTTTATGGATACAGAACCTTATAATTTATTCAACCACAATCAATTAGACTTCTGTTTTTAAATTTTGCTAAATAATGTACTAATTTTGAAGTTCTTTGCCTTGAAAAAACATTAAAATGTCTTTGTTTTAAAATAAGTTTAAGGGTTTCACACGGTGGAAAATGCCTTTAATCCCAGCATAAAGCAGAAACAGGCAGATCTCTGAGATCTGTATGACCACCCAACTAATACATCACTCATTCATCTCCAAGTTCTACCCACAAACATAAAAAGAAATCTGAATTAATATATTAATGAATGTACCTTAGATTAAATATTACTACAAAGCTGAGCATAGCGGTACATGTCTTTAATCCCAGCACTCAGGAGGCAGAGGCAAGCACAGTTCTGTGAGTTTTTCCTGGTCTATATCAAAGTTTCAGGATAGCCAGAGATGCACAGTGAGATGCTTTCAATCAATCATCAATCAGTCAGTCAATCAACAGGAAAACAGATAAACAAATAAATAAGCAAGCAAGCAAGCAAGCAAGCAAGGCAGTCTACAGAGTCTCCAAAGAAAATATCTCTGAAGATATACAGATAGCCTGTGGCAATTTCAAAATCATTTTGAATTTCATCATTCAAATAATCTATGGAAAAAATTCTTGCTGCTTTGAGAACACATGATAAAACAGTTTTGTATTTCATCCTGTAAAAGAAACCATTTAAAGGGTCCTGGCTCCAAACCTTTAGATGTGAGCACATACCCAGCAGCAACCAGGGAAATAAAACAGGCCCATTGTCAGGATAGGGCGTTAGGGGCCAGAGAGAGGTAGTAACAGGGTAAAGTGATCTGACCAGGAAAATGGGAAAGGGGGGGCTCTGTGGGGAAGGGGTGAAGGCAAATAAGGAAGGAGCGAACAAACTAAAATAACAATAAGGATGTCTGAAAAAGTCATAAGGAATCATACTATTAATTATTTTTAAAATATATATGCACACATGTACCTATAAAATTTTAATAAACTTCTCATCTGGGCCAAAGACTACCCAACAAAAATCCCAGTAACAGACAAGTGAATCCCTCTTTTGAGTTGTTGGCCAGTGCTGTCTAAGATACTCCCAAAATATACATCTTATTGCTGTTTCCCTTGGCTTTCCCCTAGAGGTAGGCACCATGCTGAGGACACTTCAGAAGAGGGTCCAGAGGCCTGCTGAGCTGGAATGGTCCGAAAGCTTTATCCCTCAAGACTAGTTTTCACGATACTGAAAAGCACATAAAAAAAAAAAAAAAAAAAAAAAAAAGAATTGTATCTAAATACTTAACAGTTAATATTTTTCTCACAGTGATACATTTTAACTCTGACACTGCTTTACATGTAACCAGAGTTGACCAAGTTAGTAAGTGGATAACAGACAGTAAAAGTAAAAGGTTTAACACCAACAGCAAAGGTAAATAACTAAACAAGAAAGACAGACTAGAATAAACCCTGTGGTCACTGGATTAGTGCTAGACATCAGTATAAACCCAGGGTTAGCATAATATCTACATGAGTGGATGATACAGAACTTTCAGATCTCTCAGCTGCTCATTACCATTTTCCAACAAAAGAAGCCATGGTTTTAATGATTCTAGAACTAGGATAGACAACATATAAGAGCTTGGCATGTCATGCAGCCTGATAAAGTAAGGAAATGCTCAAAAACAAAGGACAGAATATGTCAAAGCAACAGAGAAACCTCAAAGATCAAAGATGGAACAAACTAGGAACAAAATATACCATTGGATTACTGAACTATTAGCTTCAAAACAGAGAAAGGGGCTCTGAGCCAAGGAAGATGAATGGTCCCTAGAAGCTAGGAAAGGAAGGAAATATTTTCCTATACAGCTTCCGGAAAGGATGGAGCACCAGTAACAGCATAAACTCAGTTCAGTGAGGCTCATGATGAACCTGATACATCTGTTATTTATGCCACTAAGTTTGGGTGATTTATTAAACCAGCAACAAATAGGAACTAATACAAGTACTGTCATACTTTTATATAGAGATAGTTAACAACTTACTATGCAAAGATGGTCCCATTATAACCGCTCATGCATGATTCCACAATGCTTTTAGCCACTGTTGAGAATACAGACTCCTACAAATATAAGCACCAAACATATTAAATAAAAATACTTCTAACCTATATCTCATATCATAAAAACTAAGTGCTTAGACTTTAAGACCTATAACTGCTTAAAGGTTACATCTACTTTAGGAAAATGGCTAAACCACATATGATGATAAAAGGTAAAATTACAAATATCATGAGGTCAAATAATCTCCAATATAATCATAGATTTTAGCATGTCTATTGCTTTGGAGCAACATGACCAGGGAATGGTCACAAACCTGACCACTTGACAGCACCTGAGAAACCTAATAATAATGTCAACCGTATTGTTTTAACCTTATCAATTTCTATAATATAACAGTTTTACTATTTCTAAAGTGTTGATATTGTTTACAGTTATATTTCACTTCTTTGGGGGTATCTATCTATCTATAGATATAGATATACTATAGATAGATATATATGTGTGCATATGTAGGGGGGTTGTGCAAATGACACCTTGACTATTGTTCCTCAGATGCTATCCAGGGTAGTTTTTTTGTTTTGACTTGTTTTGATTTTGAGAGGAAGTATACTCAACAAGTAGACTAGGCAGGCTGACCAGTGAGTCCCACTGATCCCTGTCTCTGCCTTCCCACCATTGGGGTCACAAGTGTAGGCCACCAAATCTGGCTTTGTTTACACACAGGATCTAGGGATTGAAAGAGGATCCTTAATACTTTAATGACTATGCTATCTCCAAGTCATTTTAAATTTTTTAGTAAAAAAAAAAAAATTATCTGAAAAGAAAAGAAAAGAAAAGAAAAGAAAAGAAAAGAAAGGAAAGCAGGGCATAGTGGGGATAAATGTCTTTAACCCCAGCACTTGGAAGGCAGAGGCAGGCAGGAGTTCAAGACCAGCCTGGACTACCTAAGTTCCTAGGTAGCAAGAGTTACATAGTAAGACCCCGCCTCAGGGGAAAAAAAAAATGCAAGCAGATGATTAGAGACGAAGCTCAGTGGTTAGGAGCACTACTGGCTGCTCTTCTTCCAGAGGACCCTAGTTTGAATCTTGGAACCCATATAGCAGACTCATAATTGTGTCTGTAACTCTAGTTCTATTTATTTATTTATTTATTTATTTATTTATCTGTAAGTGCAGTGTAGCTGTCTTCAGACACTCCAGAAGAGGGCGTCAGATCTCATTACAGATGGTTGTGAGCCACCATGTGGTTGCTGGAATTTTGAACTCAGGACCTTTAGAAGAGCAGCAATGATTTTTTAATGCACATGGGGCTGGAAAGTTAGTGTAGTGATTAAGAACACTCATTGCTCTTGTATAGGACCTGTGTTTGATTCCCAAAATGCACATGGTGATTTACCACCATCCATGACTCCAGTTCCAGAGCATCTGACACTTAAGGTCTTCCAAGGACACCAGGCATTCACATGGCACATATAAGCATACATGTAGGCAAAACACTCAATACATATAAAATAAATCTAGCCAGGTGTGATGGTACACACCTTTAATCCCAGCACTCGGGAGGCAAGCCTGGTCTACAAACAGAGTTCCAGAATAGCCAGGGCTACACAGAGAAACCCTGTCTCAAGGGGGGGGGGGGGGGGGGGGGGAGAGGACGGGGGACTAAAAGAAAAAATTTAAATGCATTCATCTGAATTTCAGACAGATTCTATATATTATATACAAATATTATTCACTGTTAGCATAAACTCCATAGCTCTATATTTTCTTCACTTATTTTGTCACTAGTTTGTACTGAAAGTATTTTTATTTTATTTTTACTTATAGACACAGTTTATCAACAACAAAAGAATTCTTAAACCTACAATGTCCATAAGCTACATGTGGCTATTGAGAGGCCAATTTAGATTACAAGTTGAAATAGGCATATTGTATAAGTTTAAATTATATAGGAGATTTGGAAGACTGAATTAACAAGAATGAAAAAGATCTTAAAAATAGTTTATATTAATTACATATTAAAGTGGTATTCTGGACACTGAGTTAAATAATATCTATGACCATAATTAATTTTACTGGTTTCTTTTTTCTGCCACTATGTCTATTAAGATACTTTAGGTTTTGGAATCTTGTATTCCTGGAACTGGTTATGTAGCTGAGGCTGTCATCGATCCATCTGCCTTTGGCTTCTTAGTGCTGGGCTTACCGACACAGGCTACCTTGCCTGTCTTTCAGAAAGGAATGGGATGTGTATATGCAACTGAATGGGGAAGGCCCACCTTGAATAAGGCTGGGATCTTGATAGAACAGAGTGGAAGGAAGGAACAGCTTACTAAATTCTCCTTGACCTGGAGTATATTTTGCCATTGTCATTTCCAGGAACCCTAAGAATCCAGTTTCAGCTGGGTGGTGGTTAACTCACATCTTTAATCCCAGGAATTAGGAGGGAGAGGCAGGAGGATCTCTGAGTTCAAGGACAACCTGGTTTACAGAGTGAGTTCCAGGATAGCTAAGACTACACACAGAGAAACTCTGTCTCAAAAAAAAAAAACAACCAATCGACTAAACAAACAAACAAAAAAGATATTTTTAAATGATAAGTGTAGCTCATTTTATATTTCTATTGACTAGCAATTTTCTAGCTGAAAAGAAAACAGATCTAAAAATTTTTTGAAACAAACAAAATCTCATGTGTATAGTAAAGACTTGTGAGGGGCTGGGGATGGAGTTCATTTAGCAGAGTGCTTGCTAGTGCTTCCTAGTACACAAAGTCCTGGATTCAATCTCCAGAATGGCATATATCAGGCATCATAGTAAATGCCTGTAATCTCGGCACTCGGGTTGGAGGCAAGCAGATCTGAAGTCTGAGGTCATCTTTGGCTACACAGTATAATGCAGGATAGTCTGGGATACATAAGACCCTATTACAAAGGAAAAAAAATTAAAGACCTATGCTGTCTGATCCAGTAGCCATTAACAACATGTGACTCTGTAACTTTGTTCATTCAACATATTAGCCATATTCCAAATGCTTAAGCACCTTATGTGGCTAATGGAGCCAAGGAACTGAAATTTAAACTTTATTTAGTTCTAATTATTTATTTGCCATAGTACGCACTACGCCTGATTGGCTTCTCACAAGACTTTCAGAATCAAGCGATTCCTGGCCAAGAAACAGAAGCAAAATCATCCTATTCCTCAGTGGATCCAGATGAAAACTGGTAACAAAATCAGTACCAGTCTATAAGAGAAGACACTGGAGGAGAACGAAGCTGGGTCTGTAAGGATTCACACAGTGGCAAGACTGAGGATTTATACTGAGTAGTCATCAACCAGTCCTACCAGACGGATTTCAACATTTTTAACCTGGAGACTTGCTCATGTCTTAAATTAGGGTGTTTGTCCAGTAATAAAATACAAACTCTTTCAAAAAAATTTATGGAATGTTTTATAGCTTTCTTATCTGAAATCTGCCAAGCTAAAAAGTGACAAATTGAACCCCTACATTACATATTTCAAATGAAAGGCCAAGTTTCCAGTGCTGAGTACCTGAGTGGTGTCCATGCCTGCAACATAATCAAATACAAAAGTCTTGGGGTCTGGGTTGGAGTGTAGCCGGAGAGTGGTCTGGGAGAGCACAGATAAGCAAAAGCTCTGCTCTCCATCCGCTGATCTGGCGCCCTCTTCAGCAGGACGAATTCGCACAAAAACTTTGATAGCGTCACCTTCATTACTAAGGACCAAAACAAAAGTAACAGGTAAGTTTCCTGGGGAAAGAAGCTGAAAATCACCAGAATCTCAGCTTGCCTGTAATATTTCTATAATGAGTCCAAATACTAGACCTACTCTACTGAAATTTACCCCTTTAAAATCTTCACAAAGCTCACAACCTTTACAGATTTATTTCCCAAGAGATATCACTACAAACTTTTACCTTAAATAAAATCAAAAATAGTTATTTCAAGAAGCTCCACGCACTGATTTCTATCATTTCCCTCTTTCTAGTACTAGTAAGTCTTTGCAATTGACTTTGTAAGTCACTGGGAATTGGGAAGGTACGGGAGGCATGCAATTTTCCTCTACTTTCAGCTGGTTGAATACATGCTAAAATGGTTCAGCAGTTAATAGCACTGATTGCTCTTCCAGAGGTTCTGAGTTCAATTCCCAGAAACCACATTGGGGGGGGGGGGTCACAATCATCTGTAATGGGATCTGATGCCCTCTTCTGGTGTTTCTGAAGATAGTGACAGTGTAGTCACATGTATAAAATAAATAAATCTTAGAAGAAAGAAAGAAAGAAAGAAAGAAAGAAGGAAAGAAGGAAAGAAAGACAGACTATATCCTAATTTTTCCATGCTCATCAGCAAGACGTTTTCTTACCTTGGCTGGTTAGAATGAGAATTTGTCACATTCCGTAACTCAGCTAGGAAGAAAAAAAAAAAAAAAAAAAAGATAAGGGATCTATAAGGATAAAAGGACAAAGATAAATGCAAAAACCCTCATCACAGCAATCAGGCCACAAGTCTTTGGAGCCTGACCGCAGTATCTTACCATAGCTTACATAGACATCTAGAGTCAGCTCATGACTAACACTATACTCGAACAAATGGCCAGTCCTAAGAAAAATTACTTATATTGTAAAGTTTCCTTGTTCCTAAGACAGTGAGATTACTACTCACCTCTTCCAATATGGACCCTACACAAATTGCACAAGACAAGTCACTTCCCCTTCAACTACTATAAAACTTCTAGTCCTAGGCTAGGTGACCAACCAAGGAAAAAGAGCTTCATAACGGAAACCATGTCTTTGGATGCTTACACTGCTCCTCAGCATTCTCAGATCCCTGACACTCACATCTAGGCCTTGGCCTCAATTATCCTCCCACTCTATCTCAGCCCATTATATTGGTGACAATATTTGGTCTCACAAGTTTAAATGCTAGGTACATATTGATGATTTCCAAGTTGATTCATTAATTAAACAGGGTCTCGATAGCTCTAATTGTCCAGAAATTAACAGAATTAACAGAAATTCACCTGTCTGCCTCCAGAATCCTGGGATTAAAACTACGTACTTGATAATCTCCATATTGAGGTTAGGTAGGCAATGTTTCAAACTTAATGTATCCAAAACTGAGTTCTCTTTCCCATTGCAAATGTGCTGCTATAAGCATGATCCCATGATTCCATGGTTCCATGCTGAGACAGAATAGCTGGAGCTATAGGACAGAAGTCTAAATCCTAGACACCTGTGCTATCTTTACAATGTGAAAATGGAGACATTCCGTGAAAGTGGGAATCCAGACAATGGGAGAAACCTGAGGTCCCATCCACTCAACAAGGAAAGGACCCATGAAACTATCTCCCAGCTGAATCTGATATGAATATGCATGATATGAATATGATATGAATCTGCATATCTTGCAATCTGGATCTCAAAGCTATAAATCTCAATACCGCCAAAGGCACAATGTGAAGGAAATTAGATTCCCTCTTTTACAATACATATCTTGGCCAAACTGTAAATATATCAGTATCTCTTACCAATTTCTAGTCTCTAATTTCTTTTGGAAGGCAGAAAGACTGAGGCAGAGGGTATAGACATAAGTGCCCAGTAACACTGCTTCATTTCAGCAAATGACAACTCTATCTTTCTTTTCTCGGGCCTAAGACCACAGAATCCAGTCTTATTCTAATCATAGGCACTTCTGCTATCAGATTACTGAAACAATGGTCTCCCTCTTCCCCTCCATCCTCTAAAATCTTAAAATTTTTCTAAGGGTCTAGGCATGCTGGAAAAAGGGACCATCCAAAGAGACTCCAGAATTCTGTGGTCAGAACACCCTATAGGACAGGCCAGAACCCAGACAGTGATGGGCCAATGGATGGAACCAGATCTTACTTTGTTATAAGTATCTGTTACCCTCTAATGAAAGGGAAACTAAACTTAATGTTAGGACTGCAAACTGGAACTTGAGAGTCAGCAGATCTGTCTGAGGTCCTGTGAGGTCATATTGAATAATCTTTCTTAGGTTTTTACTATGACATGTCTATTCTGTTGGCACTCTAGAGACTGGTAGGCAACATTAGCCCATTAGATCTGTCAGAGCTGTTGCTCTAGTACTAAAAACAACTGTCAGGAGCCGTCATAAGAGAAGCTAGAAACTAGCAGATGATCTTCCTGAGATGGTCTGCTTTGGATTGTAATCCATGATGGATTTTGTTCTGGTAGGCAAAGCCGAGGAGAAATTCATTTTAGGAAAGATTCCTGCTATTAATATGCCTTTCCTGTTATTATTACACATATACAGCAATCACTACATATCAGCCCATCCATTTGAGCAGATCTCTGCAGAACGAAGATGTACTGTCTTGTAGTGAGTGATGCTAGGTAGAAAAATAGATTTCTTAATACTTAATGATGATCCTGTAAGAATTCCTAAATTTATAGCATTATTAAACTCTTTTAATAACAGTTATTAAGTCCTTTCTAATGTCAAAACTGCAATGACAACTCTACCAGTCTTTAGTGCCATGAGATATTTGCTTCTGAGATAGTAAGCAGGCATTCTGCAACTTAGAACACTCCAAGAGGTTGTAAAACCATTAACCAAAGGTCATTAGAAAGGAACTAACAATTTACCATATAAAATATTGACTGGGTTTATCTATACAAAGTTCACTAATACCTTGGTCACATAAATTAGGATTTTTAAACTCTCCATGAACCTGCAAAGCTTGTGACAGGTGATGAATGTTTAGCCAGATAATTACTCCTAATGGATATACATATAAGCAGTCTCTGTTGTAAATTTATTTGATTTATGATATGAATTTATGTGTAAACTTGTGATGTTTAACCATGTGATCATGTATTCTGATAGATGTATAAGTACTGAGGACAAAGAAAAGAAAGCTCACACTCTCCCTATCCCTCCCTTCTTGCATTTTCCTCAACCTGCTTTTCTTAGATTCTGCTTATGCCCTTTTTTCTTAGACCCACATCCTCCTTTTTGTTATAAGCCCTTTCCCCCTTTTCTTAGAGAGCTTGCATAGGAATTGCTTTTTGTTTTGTTTTTTCGAGACAGGGTTTCTCTGTGTAGCCCTGGCTGTCCTAGAACTCACTCTGTAGACCAGGCTGGCCTTGAACTCAGAAATTAGCCTGCCTCTGCCTCCCAAGTACTGGTATTAAAGCGTGTACCACCATGCCCGGCCATAGGAAATTTTTTACAACTTAGAAATAATTGCTAAAATCACTTTTTCTTTTCTTTTCACACACACACACACACACACACACACACACACACTGTAGCTGCCTTTAGATACACCAGAAGAGGGCATCAGATCCTATTACAGGTAGTTGTGAACCACATGTGGTTGCTGGGAACTGAACTCAGGACCTCTGGAAGAGCAGTCAGTGCTCTTAACCGCTGAGCTCTCTCCAAAATCACTTTTCAAACTGTCCCTTTTTCTTCCTGGGACTTCAATTAGCAGGCTGAAAGTTAGAACCTCAAAATTCCTTCAGAGATAGATCAAAGACTACTTTACTTAATCTCCTGCTGTTTTAGGATGAGGTGCTAAACTGATTCTCTTGTCAGAGGAACTCAGACTGGCAGGATAGCTACCACAGCTAAATGACTGACTTAGATTTAAGATAGGAAAATGTTTCATTGTTATACAGCAACCTTAAATATCTTGCAAGACCAAGTCTTACCCCTGCCGATGCTCTTCCCCTTCCAATGTCTCAAGAACCAAACAAGAAAAAAGACCCACCAGGGCTGGTCCCACCACAACTCCATTCTTCCTCACTCTTAATAAAACCTTTCAGTAAACACTTGATTCTAGGTTCAAAATCCACTGCCACCACCAGAGAATAAACAATTATTTTTTATGTGGGTTATTACAAGTCTCCCTCCTTCTTTACTGCCCTAGCCCCATCAAATGTCATGTTAACCTAGCAGGCAAAAGAGGGGCAAAATAAATAGGTTAGAGATGGACAGTATGACCACAGCCTGGAAACTGATCAACCAGGCACAGGGGATAACACCTCTACAAAAGCTTCCGAAGGCAAAGAGCAAACAAAGAAGCATCTACTGAGGAGACTGAAATCCAGTCAGACAGGTGAGCAAGTCATTCCAACACAGAGATAAACATACACTATGAAGGCAAAACACAATTTTTAAACATTTAATCTATTAAATCTTTCTCTAATCTTTATCTATTTATCTACCGATTTATTTATTTTGTGTGTGTAGAGAGGGTCAGAGGACAAGTGACAGGAGTCCATTCTTTTCTTCTACTATGTGGGTCCTGGGCATGGAACTCAGGTAATCAGGCTAGGTGGTAAGTGTTTTAATCAAATAAAGCCATCTTTCCAGCCCTCAAATATTATCTTCTAAATAAGGCATTCCCCAACCACACTATGTAATAGCATATATAATCCTTTGTTAGCAACAGATTTACTTCATGACTCCAGATACCTAACAATTCTGTGGATGTTTAAAATGGTTGTCATTCCATAAACATCCTCTTGTATATGTTAAAAGATCTCCAAAGCTGGGCAGTGGTGGCACACACCTTTAATCCCAGCACTCAGCAGGCAGAGACAGGCAGATTTCTGAGTTCAGATTTCTGAGTTCGAGGCCAGTCTGGTCTACAAAGTGAGTTCCAGGACAGCCAGGACTACACAGAGAAACCCTGTCTTGAAAAACCAAAAAAAAAAAAAAAAAAAAAAAAAATTTCAGATTACTTATAATACCTAATATGGTATAAATGTTACGAAGTACTCAGTTGTATTATTTAGAGAATGACTAGAAAACAATTCTGTACATATTCTATACAGATGGATGTATTTTGTCCTGAATATTTCCTGTGTACTGATGAGCAGATGTGGAGCCCACAGACACAAACTGCCAGCCTCTCTGCTACCCCGCCTCATGCACAGTATCTCTCTCAGTGCCCTTTCTTGGCTATCATAATAAGCATTATTCTTCTGCTTTATAAAGCATACCTAAAGTACCTGATTCATAGTAAGCACACAAAAATCTCTGATGATCGAGACTAGGACAATAAGGATTCTGTTCTGTTCACACAAAAATTAAAAGCAAAATGTTATCACAGAACTTGATTTCTGGAGATTATACTTCCACCTATACCTTAACCCAACACCTGTGAAGTAGAAAACAAACAAGCCTACCAAACCACCCCGCCCCACAGCCCTACAGCACCTTTCACAGTCCTCTCAAATGTTGGTGACAAAGAGACAGTATGTGTGTGTGTGTGTGTGTGTGTATATATATATATATATATATATATATATATATATCAGTTCGTGTTATGACAGCTGAAATCTCAGATCATCTTGTTGCTTGTCCTTATGAACAGAAGGAGTTCAATCAATTTCAATTTGGTTTCTATTTTATTTCAATTTCAAATTGATTTCAATCAATCATCAGTCAGCCATGATGGAGTAGCAAAAACTGGATTTACTTAAGTAACTAGGAAACTGGACCAAAAATATGCAACAAGTCCTCAACACTGGACAACAGACAACAAAGTAAAGTGACTCTGGATCACAAGGCACAGTAAAGGTGGAGAGTCCACAGAGAGCTTGCTTATCTGGCTGAGCTGAGGAGAAATGGTTCAGAGTTTGGAAAAGTAAATGCAGCTAGATTCCGTGGGACGAAAACTGGAGAAGTGCAGGAAGAGAACCCACTCTGGATCTGCAGAGACCTCCTTAAGTGATCAGATGTTAAAGGGGGAGAAGCTGGGATAATGTTTTGTATGCTGTGAAAGGTATGTCTCTGCCCTTCCTCACTTAACCTAAGGCGTTCACTGGTTGGCTTTAATAAAGAGCTGATGATGTCCTAGAGCTAGGCAGGAAAGGAGAGACAGGACATGCCTTCACAGTATACAAAACATGTTACCCCAACAAATAGGCATGTGTGTACATGTTTGTGTTGAGTTACAAAGAGTCACGAAAGAAAACGTTTAACCCTCCACCCCAACAGTGAAGAGTTTCAGGGAAGAGGCCTCTGGTGCATGGCTTGAAACTGACCACCTCAGAGGCAGAGGAAGGAGGATCTCAGAGTTAGAGGTCAGTCTGGTTTATAAACCAAGTACCAGGATGTCGGAAACTATGCAGAGATTTTGTCTTAAAAAACAAACAAACAAGCAAACAAACTTCAGAGAAGTAGGCAGCTCTGGTATAATTCCTGAAACCTGAAAAGATGTATTGAGAAATGCTAGGACTTGAACACAGGCATTCTGGAATTCTTATTTCCTACCATCAGCCACCTCACTATACTATCTGTTGACCCAAGGTTAAAGTATAAAGTCTTATTATGAGGCTATCATAAAGTTGTGGCTTTACAAGGAAATCCTCTGTATACATTCACTGTACATCTTTTTCAACTTTGAGGTCATTTTTGTGTCTGCCTAGAAACATGTTAAACACTATTCATAGGTGTTTTACTCATGATAATTCAACTTAGAAACCCAAGTTCAAAAAAAAAAAAGAGTGAACTAAAGGGCAATCAAAAGGAGAACAAGTTGTAACATGCTTACCTAGTACAACACTAAACAGCAGTGATAGCTGCTGCTGCCTATCATGTGCCCACAGGCACAAAGTGTCAGGACAGTTACTACAACAAGAAAAAGAATATATGTACCATGCTCATGAGCTTCAAGAATAGGTAAAACTAATCGGTGAGGGTAGAAATCAGAAGACTGGCTGAGGCCGAAGGAGTTACTGACTGACTACAAGGCTATCGCTGTCCTAGCACTTGGGAGGTGAAATCCTGAGGATCAGAAGCTCCAGGCCCTGTCTGGCTTCACAGAAACCTTAAGACGAGCCTAGATTTTAAAAAGAATTTAAGCTCTATCATGTACTAGTTTGTACGCTTAAATTCTCTTACTGCTGAAGAGGTAGAGGAGACAGGCTACTTTAAATAGAGGAAAAGATCACACAGAGCTGTTCAAATATCAGTGTAATAGACTTAAAGGGTTACTAAAACAATTCATCAGGAAACAATAACAATTGACAAAGAGCTACAAACATGAACACTATTGTAAATTTCAAATGTATAATTTCACAATTTTCTCAAGTATCTCATTTTATTCTCAAATCTTATAATCAGCCGAAAAACAAAGGAAAAAAAAAAAAACCACACATGCCAGCACCCATATTCAGAAGCTCACAACCACTCATAATGCTAGCTCTAGAGTATCCAACCACTCCACGGCCATCTTCACCCACACAAGCAACCTACACACAAACTACACTCGCAGCTGTGCACACATATACACATGCATGTGCACTCACATACACACCAATAATTAAAAATAATTTAAGAAAGATAATAGGCAATATAAGAGGTGGCACTCATATACGTTGGAAGTGGGGGATTAAATCAATCTCTTTGTGATGAAAACAGATTAATATATATATTAGTCTACTCATAATCTGCACTTCTTTTTTCTATGTTTTTTTCCTCAGCCATCAATCACAATCTAAAACAACTAAATAGAAAATTCAGAATGAAACAATTTCTAAGCCTTTTTTTTTTTTTTTTTTTAAACAAGGTCTCAATATAAAGCCTCATGCTACACAACTCTTTTTAGCCAGGTACTATAAACACTACTCTCCTAACAGTCTCAGCCATTTGTTATTAGATCAAGTGGCTATATCACAATGCTTGTGTTCAAGTGACTTTTGGATACTAACTCTGTCATACTGTCTACAGAATTTCTCTCAGCAAGTAGACACCGTAGAATCTCATAGGATAAAAGACCGGTATAATAAGACACTATGTCAAAGACTACTTTCAAATAACTATTACTGTCTATTACTATAATTGAGGCAAAGACTACTTTCAAATAACTATTACTGTCTATTACTATAATTGAGGTATTTTAGTATTAGCTAATCTTAGTACACTTAGTTTACAGAGCACATTATCTATAGGGTTCTGTACTAAGATACAGTTCTGGTTTCAGGAACTCATGAAGTCTTGCATGAAGAATGGGAACTGTTGTAAAGGGACCGTTGCAATTCGCTTTAAAGTTCCCTCCTCTGAGGGTAGGCCACCGAAGGGAACACAAATCCCTTCCCTTCAAAAAAGGCAGAAATAGGTAATCAAGCATCAAGTGCAGCGCAAGGGCCGCCCTCAGGACACCAGAAGCCAGCAAGGAAACAGCAGGGTCCCATGCACAGAGAAGAGCGCTCGGGTGTAGGGTGGCCGAGGCGGGACGCCCGCGCTCCGTGAGGAACTCGGGTTCCCACTGCGTGTGCCGTCGTCGCCCTCGCGGGGCGCCCTAAGAGGTGACGCCCCGTAGCACCGGCATCTGCCAGCGGCGATGAGTTCACCAGGCAGGCTCGCAACTTACATTTGCAGCCGGGGGCCATGGCGACCCCGTCCGAGATTCGCTTACGCCAGGACCACCAGAATCCTCCCTTCAAGATGGCCGCAGATTTGAATTTGGCGCCCCAACGGACCACGCCTCCTGGGCGTGGTCGGATGGCGTCACTAACACGGTCTACGTCAGAAGTCCGCGCGGGCGACAGACACTTTGTACCCTGCCAAGTCTGCCGAGTGCTATTTATTGTTGGTCAGAACCAGAACTACCATGAGCAAGCGGAACCAAGTGTCCTATGTGCGGCCCGCAGAGCCCGCCTTCCTGTCCCGCTTCAAAGAGAGAGTCGGCTACAAGGAGGGGCCCACCGTAGAGACCAAGGTGAGGCCGCGGGAGTCGCCCCGAGTCAGACCCTCTATCTCCACCCCACTTCCGGCTCCTCGGTGCCGACGTAACTGACAGGTCCCTCACTCGCGACCAGCCGGACCCCAGGTCTGGCCTCTCGGGTCCAGGAATTCTTACTTGCAGGGTGCTATTCTTGAAAACGACCTAGCCCTAGTAGCTAGTCTAGACAGCTTTTCTGTCCTTTCTTACTTGCGGATCTCACTTTACCTGAGCAAGGTGATTGACAGCGTCGTCCCCTTTTTCAGATAAGGAGACCGAAGCCACTTGATTAAACGACTCGAATCAGGAGTCTTTGAAGGAATCAGCCAGGACTAGTAGAACCCCTGCTGTTTACCAAGCTGTGTGTCTCAAGATAGGGAAATGAAACAGTACTTCTCAAAGGGGGTTGTCTAATGAAGGTAACATTGAAAACACAATGCGTTCTTGCTGCCGAGAAGCTATGCACAGGTCAAACAAGAGGACATGCAGTTGTGTTCAAAAGCGCATCTAGGGATTCTTTAGTTTTGAGGGCTAGCTATGTAAGAGATGGCCTGGAGCATCCTAGACACAGTTTGAGAAAAAAAGACAGACATAATGGACAGTTGAGTACTCAAACTTAGTTGTCTAGACTCTTAGAAGCTGTGAAAGTTACATGGGATAAAATATAGTAGTGGGCAAAGGCCAAGTCATGCAGGGTATTCCCCATAAGATGACTGCCCAAAATTAAATATTAGACAGTTGCTTGAAAAATGAGATAATTCTGTATTTATCTCAAAGTATGCAAAACCTTTCTTAGTTAAAAAGTAGAAATGTTTTGACTTAGCTGACAAAATATAATTGTTACATTTGTACAGTGAGTACTAGGTTTCTGTTTGATAAATTTCAAAAGTTAAACAATTATGTACAGTATTGTTTATGTACAAAACCTTTTATATAACTATTTGTGTGTCCTTGAATAGCAGCTAATAGTATCTGCTGGGCAGTGGTGGCACATGTCTTTGAATCCTAGAACTCAGAATGAAGAAGCAGGCAGATCTCTGACTTCCAGACCAGCCTGATCTACAAATGGAGTTGCAGGGCAATGAAGGCTAAACAGAGGAAACCCTGTCTTGAAAAACAAACAAAGATATCTACAAAACTGAAGCTGTTAGTATATCAAATGAGCAGAGGTAGGGGAAAATATAATTTTCCTGTTATTTTCTGTACTTTTGTGGCTTGGATGGTAAAGTCAGGTTGTTGGTGTTTTGTTGGTTTTTGTTGTTGTTGTTTTATCAAATCCAGACAAGACAGGGATGAAAAATATTGATTAGAAAAGAGGAAGCAAGATGATGTGGCACTGCCTTCAATAGTCTAGATAGAAATTAATCCCACTGGAGAAGTTTCCCAGTTTCTGTTTTCTGGTATAGTAAAAATAAACTCTTTGGAGTTTATTTTTAATTAAAATTTTATCTTCTATTCATTTCAAGGATCATTATCCATTTTGCTTTTGTTCTAGTTTTGCTTGTTTGTTTGTTTTGTTATCAAGACAGGGTTTCTCTTTGTAGTCTTGGCTGGCCTGGAAATCACTGTGTAGACCAGGCTGGCCTCAAACTCACAGAGATCGGTCTGCCTCTGCCTCCTGAGTGCTAGGATTAAAGGTATACACAACCACTGCCCAGCCCACTTCACTTTAAAAATTACAGTTGCTCACAATGGCAGTGTTTGGTTAAAGATTATCAAACATTTTCTGTAGAAAATCCAGCCTCAGCTCCCAGATGAAGATGGCAATCACAGTGACAAAGAAGATGAACAGCCTCAAGTAGTGGTTTTAAAAAAGGGAGACCTAACAGCTGAAGAGGTCATGAAAATTAAAGCAGAAATAAAGGCTGCCAAAACAGGTATATCCTAAAATAATCTGATTTTTTTAATTGAATAGAATGGTTTGAAGAAAGCCTTTGGTTCAAGCATTAGCTTTTGTACCAGATGTGTAACCTTGAGCAAGTGATTTCACTCTGTGCCTCAAGTATCACTTCAGTGAAATAGAAAATAAGTAGACTGACCTTAGTGTACTGTATAAAGTATCCTATTGCTAAAATAGGCCAACCAGTCAATAGATATCTGTGTAATTAGTGCCTGAAGTATACTGTGTTATGTATAGTACTTGGTTTTTGGAGGTTTTTTTTTTTTGGGGGGGGGGGGGTTCGAGACAGGGTTTCTCTGTGTAGCCCTGGCTGTCCTGGAACTCACTTTGTAAACCAGGCTGGCCTCGAACTTAGAAATCTGCCTGTCTCTGCCTGCTGAGTGCTGGGATTAAAGCCGTGCGCCACCACACCCGGCTTTGTATAATACTTGTATTATTCCTATTGCATTGTTTTATGGAAAAATACTGTGGTTCCAAACAATTCAAAAATACAACCTTATGAGCTGGAAATACAGCTCAATAGTAGAGCATACATGAGGTCTAAGTGCAGGCCTCTTCATCTTCACTGTAATCAGATGGGGACTAAATATTATGGAAAACTTTAGTGAGTTTTTATTGAGTGACTGCATGTGCTGGGGGGGGGGGGGTTATAACTAAAAGCAATAGAGAAGACCAGACCAAATTGATTCAAAGACATCGTTAAGTACAGAATAAGATTTTCTTGTCATTAGACTCTTTGTTAACAGCAAAATAAAGAGAAAAAAAATGCTTCAATTTATCTTTTTCATCACAGATGAAGAACCACCTCCAGCTGATGGAAGAATAGTTTATCGAAAACCAGTTAAGCGTTCCTCAGATGAAAAGTGTTCAGGTTTAACAGCAAGCTCCAAAAAGAAGAAAACCAATGAAGATGATGTAAATAAGCAAAGTTCAGTTAGAAAGAACTCACAAAAACAAATAAAAAATAGCAGTCTCCTTTCTTTTGACAGTGAAGATGAAAATGAGTAAATATGAATATTGTGGACTTGGTTTCCTGTTTTTAAAAATACTGCTTTTGCTCCATCTTCAAGTGACACTGTACTACATGTTCATTGCAGAAGAACTCAGAAATACAGGGAGCGATTTCATAAAGTAAACCTACCCATTCCTGCCCCTTTGTTTGGAATGCCAGACATTCACTACTGCTAATGCTTTTTATTGTCTCCCTCCTATGGGTATGTATATATGTATATTGCATTTTTAAACAAAACTGAGATTGTTATATTTCTTCTTTGTCCTTCTTTCTTAGAATTACATTTGTAGAATTTTCTGATGTTGTTTATTTCAAAATCTAACATTAAAGGCTTCCAGAGGATTTCATAAATAGATCTGTCTTAGTCACTGTTCTGTTGCTGAGAAGAGATGACATGACAGCTCTTATAAAAGAAGGCATTTAATTAGGGGCTTGCTCACAGTTTCAGCTTGGTCTACTGCCATCAGGGCAGGAAACATGGCATCAAGACTGGCCTGATGCTGGAGAAGGATATACCTCAGAGCTATATCCTGATCCACAAGCAGGGTGGAGTGGGGTGTGGGGACTGGGGAGGAGTGGGGCCATTGGAGGGAAAAAGGGAGAGCCTGACTGAGCTTCTGAAACCTCAAAGCACACTTCCTCCAGTAAAGCCATATCTCCTAGTCCTTGTAATCCTTTCAAACAGTTCTACTCCCTGAGCCTCTGCTGTGTCTTTCTCATTAGTAAAACCCTGCACTTGATGAAGGCATGGCCTGGCTAAAAATACCTTTCTAAGCCAGGTGTAGTAACCTGTAACCCCAGCACATGGAAAACAAAGACAGGAGGAAGATCAAGACCCACTGCTCTGTGGAGTGAGTTCTAGACCAGCCAGGGTGACAAAGTGAGGTGCTGTCTCAAAAAACAAAGTAAGTGCTTATTTGAGCAGAACATATACTAACACTTTAATAATTCAAGAGTGTATATGGCCCCTGTGCAATAGCGGCAAATTCACAGGGTCTTCCACATTCACACAAGGAAACCTACAAACTGCAGCTCCTGCCACTTAAATGTATTCAGAAAAAGGGAGCCAGTGGTTGCTTTCCAATTTAGCGTTTTGAAAACACATTTTCTGTGGAAATTTTAATTCTTAGTCAAGAAAAACAGAAAATTTTAATAACAGCATAATTACCTTATAAAACAATCTCTTCATGTAACAAACAGTTCCACTGTTTTTCAATAATTTATTTAGAACCTGTGACAAGATCTCCCTGTGTATCACTGACTGTCCTAGAACTCACTATGTAGACCTGTGTAACCTGGAACCCAGAGGTCCATGTACCTCTGCACTCTGAGTGCTAGAATTAAAGACATATATCACCATGCCTGGCTAAAAGAAATTTGTTGGTTTTTTTTTTCAAGACAGGGTTTCTCTGTGTAGCCATGGCTGTCATGGAACTCACCCTGCCTTCCTCTGACTCCAAGTGCTAAGATTAGTACCACTGCTGAGCTCTAAAGCAATTTTTTAAAAGATGTGTTTTATTTTAAATTATATGTGTGGGAAGGGGACTGGGTGTAGCTCACCTCAGAAAAGCTGAAGCGCTATTTTTATTTTTATGTCTCTCTCTGCTTTCCTCAAGCCCAAGTGATGGAGCTTGAGGTCACCAACATGGGAACAGGATTGGATCATCAGGAAAGTAAGAGCTAGTGCTGCCATACCATGACTCTGAGACTAAAGAACCATGTCCTACACCATTCTGGGATGCCAGGCAGCTTCATCTGGTTCCTCCAGTGGAGCAAAGAGGATGAGGGGTGTATGCTGATGTCCCAGCTCCAGAAATGGTCCCACATGCCTTCCCATAAAGAGAAATGCACTGCTGGAGGGGAGCATGGAGGTCATTCCTGCTTCAACCCAGCCACTTTTATCGTCCCTGTGACTGTCTTTTGAGATTCTCAAGGATTTTACCAAGCTTAGATGTTCATTTTTCATATATTTTCTCACTTGTCAGAGCCAACTCAAAAACCCCAAGCATTTTACTCATTTACAATCTTTCCCAAATAGCGCCAGTTTCCATAGGACTGTAGTGGGGTTGAAGCAGAGTAATCTATAAAAACATCTGGCAGGAAGAGACATTCGGGAAAGATGGCCTAGTGATGCAGGTCTTTACTTTCAGCACTGCTCAAGCAGGTGGATCTACTTGAGGCTAGCCCAGTTTACATAGTGAGTCCTAGGTTAGCCAGTGCATCATAAGGAGACCATGTCATTAGAGTATCTATGGTAGAATGTGGCTTAATGGTAGAGCATTTCCTCCTATCACCAGTGCTAGATATTCCTAATAGCACTAACACCCCCACTAACCCAAATGTTAATGTCAGAGCTATCGTGATCTCAAGCTCCAGGTCCAATTCTCAGTGTTCTTCCTTCAGTTGCATTTCCAGGCCTCTGGATGGAAACTGACAACACACACTTGTTTCTGCAACGCTTTGACTCTTAATGCTTTTTTTTTCAGAGTAATTTGGGGTCATTCAGACATGCATTCCAAGGAAAAAGGATGGGTCAGAGGATCCAATTCACTTTTAGGCTTCCGGACAGTTTTACAAGCACAAGGCAGTGGGGCTGTGTGTCTGCATATAGTAGGCTCTTAGAAAACAATTATTTGATAAGTCAATGAAATGCAAAGACACTGTTCAAACTTTCAAATGGACTGTTTTCCCAAAACCATCACTTAAGGGAACAAAATCAGAAGTGGACAAAACTGGGGCTATGCTTTAGGGATAGACCTCCTGTGCAAACATTGAGCATTGGATCAATTCCCAACAATATTAAAAAAAAAAAAAGGAAAAGGGGGGACATGCCACTATATTGAACACATTGCAAGAAAACAAACTTTTATAGTGACTGTTGGTATAGCAACTGTTGGTTTTGACATGCTGTGCTATGATATTAAGTGCCCCATAAGTTTTACAAATGTTATAGCACATCATTGGTAACAGCAAGTTCTTATCTCTAGTTCAAATATCCCAATGATTTTTTTTTGTCTTACCTTGGTATGTGTATGGGAAATAAGTTTGGCATGGGGTGCTATCCATAAAGTAATTCACTAGAATTCATAGTCTGCATTTTGGGATGGTTTTTTTTCTTGTGGTACTTATTATGCTTGACTTGGGTTTCTCTGTGTAACCCTGGATGAATTCAGAGATCTGCCAATCTCTTCCTCCTAGATGCTGGGATTTTGGGTATACACCACCCTGGCCAGCTCAGTTAAATTCCTTTCCGTGTAGTAGAAAATTAATGGTAGAGTGGGACACCAAAAAAAAAAAAAAAAAAAAAAAAAAACATTGAACACAACAAAGATGGGCATTGCCCAGGTGAAGGGTTCTGCCTTATACAGGAGGGGAAAGTTAAAATGCAAATTCTCATTTCTAGCTGGGTGTGATGATGCAGGCCTAAAATGATGATGCAGGTCTTCGGTAGATGAACAGGGAGATTTATCAGGGAAAGCCTAGCTTAGACTATATAGCGATTACCAGGTCATCCTGAGCTACGCAGGAATAGCCCATCTCAAAACAAACAAAACTCACTTCTGTAATTGTCTTGAGATGCTGAGAGCAGAAATCTTGATGTTAAAAAGTTGAGTCTTTTAATCTAGGGATAAGGTATGAATAGAGCCCCAGGGGCTGAACTCCATAAAGGGAAAAGTCACAGAGTTATTTGGAACAGAGGAGAAGAGTGAAATAGCAATGAAAACTGAGAACGCTGTACTTTGAATAGTAGATACTGCGTATGTGGCCTGTTGCATACTTTTGAGAATCTAATGCCTCTGTCTACTGTATCCTTAAATCAACAAACTTCAGAGCATGGTGAACAGGACTAGCTAGCTATTACTCCAGATCCTAGGGGGCCATACACTCAAGTAGTGATTCCACTTTATTACATTTTATTTTTAATAGTAAGTGACCTTCTATTGGGCTAGCATTACTTTTTGGTGCCTATCTTTTTATTTTATGGATTGACATAGGTGTGCCTCTGAGAATATATTTATTTCCATCTAATGTGAGATGTTACCTAATTTTTTTCAAACACCTTGGAGAAAGGTTGAAAATTCTTGCTTCTAGCAATACTTCACAGATATTTCACCATAGCTACTTTCTGGGGGCCTAAGTCATAATCTTCATGCTAGCATGTTCAAATGTCTAATTAGGGTGTGTGTGTGAAGAGATGGCTCTATGGTTAAGAGCACTGGCTGCTCTTCCAGAGGACACTGGTTCAATTCCTAGCACCCACATGGTAGTTCACAACTGTCTGTAACTCCTGTTGTAGGGGATCTGACACCCTCCCACAGACATACATGCAGGCAAAACACCAATGCACATAAAATGGAAAAAAAAGTCTAATTAAACAGGTCATTTAGTTTAATAGACATTTGGGTACCTTCTAAGTGCCAGATACTGTGGATACAATGATAAGTGTAAATGCTCATGCCTAAAGTTGCTGACAGGTAAGTATGGGTAACATTTTTGTACCTTGTATGAAGGTAGTCTTTGTATTATTCAACTGTTGATTGCTGTTGGTTTTGTTACTCTTATGGTTTATCATCTACCTCGGTATTTTTTAAACATACAGCTCCCTAACTCACTGACAGGCTTACTTCATCTCTGACAGCAATAGCTAGATAGGAAAGGGAAGGCGGGGCTTCCAGGATGAGAGAGGGTCTCTGGGAAAAGAAGCAGCCTCGGGAGGATTTGCCGGCATGAAACTGGAAGAAAAAGGTGCTGGGTCTGAGAGTGTGAGACAGGTAAAGTACCACGAGGAGGGACATAGGCCAGAATAGTTGGGATTAATTTGTATGATCTAACAGAGTCTGTCCAACTATAGTGCCTAGACTTTTTAAAATAATTATGTCTCCATGTCTTTATTCCTCTGCTGGCAGATCCAAGATATCCCACTATATGGTTTTTAAACTCTCATGATATACCATAATTAATGAAAAGTAAAACACTGGAGCAAAAATGTGAGCTTGGGGAAAACTTTTTTTTTTTTGAACCAAAATTTCCTTTATACAAAGTATTAAACTACAATTGTATTTCTAAATGAAATCATAGGCATACAGTTGTTGTCATTAAGTAAACTAAGCCAAATGCTATACATTAAAGAGAAATGTCAACGAGGCAAATGTATGAATGAAGTCACTTCTGAACTCCCCCATTTCATCAAGCATCAAAACCACCAATCTTTTAGTCCTTTTCTTGTACATTATTCTGTATCCACATTCTCTACATCTGATGGGATCCCTGGACTTTATCTCATTTTCGGTGTGACACTCTCCACAAATATCTATCATTGGCTGCTGCTTTGGTGGTTGAACATCTTTCTGAGCGTCCATTGTTAGTACCTCCACAGCTGGAAGAAGCGTCCCTTCTCTCTGGGAAAACTTTTTAAGATATTAGCTGAACATATCATTAAGTGGTACAAGCAGGGAGCTTAGACTAAATTTGTCAGGAGCCATAATGGGATAAGCTAATAACTAGCAGGTGATCATCCTGAAGTGGCCTGCTTTGGATTATAATATAATCTGCAACATGTGAACCCTTATTAAGCTAGGTTGTAAGGGACTCATCTTAGGAAAGATTCTTGCTATTAATATGATTTTCCTGTTATTATTAAACATATATAACTACTACTAAGTAGTAGCACACCCCTTTGGAGCAGATCTCTGCAGATCCACGAAGATGTAATGTCTTGTAATGATGCTATATAGATGACTTAAGTCTTAATGATGATCCTTTAAGAATTCCTAAAATTATATCTGTGGTTATGAAGCTCTTTTATAACGGGACTGCTATTAGCTCCTTTCCTGATAGTCAAAGCTGCAATGAGAACTCTGCCAGTCTCCCAAGGGTCACCAGTTAATTGCTCTTATATGGTAACCAGACTTTCTTCTACTCAGAGCACATTCCAAGCGGTTGCAAAACAATTAACCAAAGGCTATATAAAGGGAACTAACGATTTATCATAGGTGCTAGAACAGAAGATAAAATATCAACTGGGTTTATCTATACAAAACTTCACTAATAACTTAGTTATGGTGTTAACCCTTCAGTGAACCTGTGGAGCTGAGACAGGTGATGGATGTTTAGCCAGATAATCACTCCTAATGGATATGCATGTAAAACTTCACTGTGGTAAACTTCTATTTCAATTTATGATTTGATTTTTTGTGTGAACTTCTGATGAACTTTGTAACGTGATCACATATTCTGAAAGATGTATATAAGTACTGAGGACAAAGATGAGCGGGATCTATGGAGGGGACTTTTTTGCCTTTCTCCACTTAGACTAGAATTTTTTCCTTTTCCCCACTTAAAGAATTTTTCCCTCCCCCCGCCCCCCACCACTTAGGATCTTTCTACTTTTCCCCTTAGATAGTGTCTTAGTCAGGGTTTCTATTCCTGCACAAACATCATGACCAAGAAGCAAGTTGGGGAGGAAAGGGTTTATTCAGCTTACACTTCCATACTGCTGTTGATCACCAAAGGATGCAGGACTGGAACTCAAGCAGGTCAGAAAGCAGGAGCTGATGCAGAGGCCATGGAGGGATGTTCTTTACTGGCTTGCTTAGCCTGCTCTCTTATAAAACCCAAGACTACCAGCCCAGAGATGGTCCCACCCACAAGGGGCCTTTCCCCCTTGATCACTAATTGAGAAAATGCCTTACAGTTGGATCTCATGGAGGCATTTCCTCAACTGAAGCTCCTTTCTCTGTGATAACCCCAGCTGTGTCAAGTTGACACAACACTAGCCAGTACAGATAGCTTTCATAGGAAACTTTTTACAACTTAGTAATAAACGCTATAATCACTTCTCTAAGTGACTTCTCTTCCTGCTACTTCTGACTAGTTAGTTCCTGCTGAGATAGAACAAAGGCTGCATTGCTTAATCCTCTGTTAGGCTACCGGTGTTAATTGCCTAAACCTGCAGTCTTTTACCCTCAGAAAGAGCAAGAAAGTTTTTAGGACATTTTAGAAGTTATCATCAGCATTTCAGTATAATTAGAGAGCTAGAAAGCCCTGAGACCCTCAGATTTTAAAGCCATCACCAGAGTCCTACTCTGTGACTCCACCAATACCCAGTCCTGGGCCGGGAGGCTCCCAGTAAAAATTGTTTGTGATAATATACCAAATATACCAAAGTTTGCAGTAGTGATATTGCAGAATCCTTAACAGATGGGCAACCAAGACGTGTGGTATAGGCATAGGCCAGATGAAAGGACTTGAACTTCATTAGAAGGGCCTGGCATTACCACATTCATTGCATTTGCAGGGTGTTCATCAGTTGGTATCGTGACTGAAAATTGACAATTTGGCAAGCTGTGTATCAAGATAATGCACCTAAAGAGAGACTCTGCTTTGAAATTTACACAAACTAGGAAGGCTTTATCTGAAAACATAGAATGTTCTTTTTCTATCCTATCAACTCACATCTGCCCAGAATAAGCTCTGTATTCTCCATTCCTGGGACACTTTCAGAGTACAGTACACCAGGCTATTTCCTTACCGTTCCTCTCCTTCCTACAACAATCATAGTCATCCACTAGGAAAAACGCCATAAACTAAAGGTTACACTTAGTTGACCATGTGTAGTTTTTCATATCTAAAAAGGAGTAAATGTGTCTTAAGAACTTCCCACATGCAACTCATTCATAAGGCTTCTCACTCACCATGTGAATTCTGCAATGTTCACTAAGGAGAGTGAAGGAAAATGAGATTTTGTAACTTGTGATTCATGTAAAGGAGTTATTTATGAGCCCACGGCCTGGGGCCAAGAACAAAGCAGAACAGGCCCAGGCATACATGCCAGGGCAGGGCTGTTGTTAAGACATTCCTAAGAACAGCTTGACCATAAAGATAAAAAGGAATGCAAGGACACAAGCAGGGCTATCTTGTCTAACACCATCTGGCCGGAACCTCCCCTCTGTCTATTGCCCCTTGAGGCAGGGTAAAGTCATACATCAACTCGTTGCTATGCGAACAGAGATAAGCACTCAGCCCACAGGAACAAAGTCCTGATGCCCTTTGCTGACATGTAATCTTTTTGTTAATGTTTTAATGAGCCAATCCCATACCTTTGTCGAAATTCCTGGCACCCCTAACCCTTTTCTTCTTTAAAAACCCCTAGCTTTCGAGCCTCGGGGTCGACTCCCCTGCCTCCTGTGTGAGGTACGTGTCAGCCCAGAGCTCTGCCAATAAAGCCTCGTGTGTATTGTATCAAGAAGGATTCTTGTGTGTTCGTGGGTGCACCCTATCCCTGAACTAGAGTGGAGGTCCCCATATCGGGGGTCCTACAAGAGCATATTATTGGAAGGTTTTCTCAGGTTCTCTACAGTTAGAGAGCTTCCCACCAGTGTGAGTCCTATGGTGTTCAGTAAGAGATGAGCTATGAGCAAAAGGATTTCCACATTCCTTACATTAATAAGGCTTTTCTCCAGTATGAATTCTCATATGCTGAGTGAGACTGGTATTCTGGTTAAACTCTTAACACATGCATTGCATTTATACAGTTTTTCTTCAGTGTGATGTCTCTGATGCTGATCAAGGCAAATGCTCTGAATGAAGGTTTTACCACACTCATTACATGTGTAGGATCTCACTCCCGTGTGAATTCTCTGATGTTTACTGAGTGAGGTACTTTCATTAAGGACTTTGTCACATTCCCGACATTTATATGGCTCTTCTTAAGTATGAATTCATCATTGATCTTTAATAAGTGGGTTCTGACAAAAGACTTTGCCACAGTCCTTGCATTGATAGAATTTCTCTCCTGTATAAAGTCTCTGATGTTGTAAGAAATTTGTCTTTGCTTGGAAGGACTTTTCACAGTTGAGTTTTATCTCCAGTATGAAATCTCTTGTATGAGATTTGACTGTTTATGAAAAATATGAATTCTCATATTCTCTGTGAGTTCTCCTTCATGTCTTCATATGCCTACTTATTTTCAAATGTAAAATCCTGATTTCAATCAATTTTCATGTCATTTCTTCCCGGTTATTTCTGGTGAGTCAATCTGAGAAATGCCTCCTCTGGATCAGCATGTTTCTTCCAAACTGAAATGGAAGTAATCAGTGAATAGCTGGTGTGCAGGGAAAAGAAGTGGCATGGAAGCTACGGGAGACACTGTCGTGGGGCTGTGTCTGAGACAGAGATCTTCAAGGGACTGTGCTTACTATTCATTAGTGAGCAACCTCCACTGAATGGGCAGCAGTGGATTCTCAGAGAGTACGAGAATCATGGTTAATGGAGATAAGCGGAAAACTACCACAAGCTAAAATTGATGTAAAAAAGGTCATGTGGGTGATTTGAATTTAAAAAATATGGATAGTAAAAATAAGATGGAATGGGAAATTCCCCAGATGAGAAAGAAAAATGAACTTGAGGTGAGGGTGGCCACAGAGATGCTCAACCGGGCCCATCTTTGATCCCAAAAAGACTATAATTACTCCCCAAGCTTCACTGAGTTCCTTTAAAATTTTCCCATAGCATTTTTTTTTGTTTTTTTTGTTTTGTTTTGTTTTGTTTTTTTTCGAGACAGGGTTTCTCTGTATAGCCCTGGTTGTACTGGGACTCACTTTGTAGACCAGGCTGGCCTCGAACTCAGAAATCCGCCTGCCTCTGCCTCCCGATTGCTGGGATTAAAAGTGTGCACCACCATGCCCATAGCATTCATAGCATTCTTGTTAGCTTTTTTTTTTTTTTTTTTTTTTTTTACAGACTGCTCACACTCACCTGGACAAGATTTCCTTCCATTCTCTTCCACCTTAGTTTCTTGCATTTGCAGCATCACAAATTTCTTTGTTTTGATTAGAAAAAATGTCAAGTTTGGAAACCAGAGAGCTCTGCTCATAAGAGAGAAAAAAGTGGAAAACAGAATCAGAAAAATAAGTAAGTGCTGTTGCCTGTGAAAACTATATAACAACTTTTACAATCCCTCTCAAGACAACAGTGAAAATCTGTAGCCTTCTGAGCTCATAAATTACACTTTCCAGCTGTCTATAAGAGTAGTAGGGTCAGATAAATATTATGCTCAACAGTCATACAAATACTGCAAGTCAGAGCAGTATCTTTTGCTATATCCTGATAAAGATTAAGGTAACTGGAATGTTAAAATCAATGAGTGTGCACCATGCAGTAATGTTCAAAACAATGTCAGTTAATATAATCAAAACCCTCACAAGGCAACAGTTTCATGCATTTTCCTATTCACCCACATTTACAATCTACCAAAGATCCTGGACAGTGACTAGGGAATTCCACTTGATACAGTACAAATACAACATAGGCTGCTGTTTAAAACTTAAAACCAGTGAAATAATGTTTAAATTGTTGTTCTAAATGGTGGTGGCGCTTGTCTTTAATCTTAGCACTTGGCAAGCAAAGACAGGTGGATCTCTGAGTTTGAGGACAGCGTTGATCTACAGAGCAAGTTCCAGGATGTCCAGGGCTACAAAAAGAAGCCCTGTTTCATAAAAACAAAAATGTACTAAATAGAATAAAGTAGTCATTGTCATCATCATCATGTGTGTCTGCATCAATACCACAGCATATGTAGAAGTCAAAGGACAACTACCTGATGGTGATCCTCTCCTCCCACCATTGTGAAGGTACCAGTGATCAAACACAAATGCCTTAATCCCACTGCCAACTTACAAAAAGTTGCAAAACTAATGCAAAATAGTTTTGTATATAATGCTGATCAAAATATTAATCAGAAATATCTGCTTAACCATAAAGTGAGATGCAGACATGGCAACACTATTGTGAGGGAAGGATGAGACAAAGGTAATTTATCAAAGTCAAGTGCTTTACTGTCTGAAGAACATGATGAGCCTACCACAGTACATGATCAAACCTCTCAACCAAGAGCTATGTCTCATTGAGGTTTTTAAGATTAAGAGTCTACCAGGGTCCTACAGGTCCTCTCTCACAAGACCAAAAAAAAAAAAAAGATATGCTATATGATCTTATAAAGGCTTATAAAGCAGACTAAGCTTTGAATTCAACCAGTAGTAGATAATAGGAGAGTCAGATAATATTCTGTGGGGATTAGTGTTGTAGGATAGTTGATCACAATGTGAAGTCAAAGACTATAAACTGGGAAAACCTGTCTCTAGTTGTGGTGGGGCTCAGTCCTAGCACACACCTTTAATCCCAGTGCTTTCTGTTTATTGTAAACAAAATGGAATAAAATCAAACATAACCCAAGAGTCAGAGCAAGCAACCAATTGACAGGGAGTGAAGATAGGAAAATACCATAGAGAATGAGAGGAAGTCAGGAGGATGGATAAAGTGATGCATAGGACGTAGAAATGAAAAACATTCAGTTTGAAAGGCATTTTAAGACGTAGAGAAGGGTTTTCTGTTTGTTTGGTTTTGGTTTGGTTTGGTTTGGTTTGTTCCTTCTGTGACATGGGTTGAGGAGGAAGCTCAACTGGGTGCTTTCTCAGCCTCTCTGAGCTAACAGGCTTTCACCACAGCACCTGGCTCCTAAGTCTTCATTTGTAAGTCAAATGATTTTGTTTTGTTTTGTTTTGTTTTGTTTTTAAAAAAAAAAACAGCAAAGCAGTTTTTTTGCATGTTACAACATAAAGCATGTTACAAGTATACCACACAATCCTACAGGACAACCAGGTAGAGAAAGATCTAATAGTACTTTGAAAGGTATGCTTAATAAACTGAAAGGGGTAAGAAGGACTCCCAGAGATAGATTATATAGTGCATTTTTAACTTTAAGTCCTGCACTTTCCTATCACACAGAGACTGGACAACAAATGATACAGCTAGCTTTCCCAGGACTTGGTCATTATCATGGTTTTCTTAGGGCCCCCAAGATGCCATTGCCCCCGGAAAGCAGAAAGCAATTCTAAGAACAAAGATGCCTCCTCACTTCCAAGAACTGGGATGGGTAATTTTTTGGTCATACAATGGGTAATGGATTGTGTGAGGGGGTGGTGATAAGTTGATTATGGTCTTGGTCAGGAAAACAAAGTAAAGAAGTTTAGATTCATGGATCCCTTTTCTCTTCTAACTAGTATTAGGGGGAAAATGGGGAGAGGGGATGAAAAGAAAAAAAGGTGGATATAGGAATAATAAGTTAAAAGGGTAGATTTTTGTATCTATTTTTAAAGAGCAGCAACAAGCCAAAGATTTTATTTTGATATAGATTGTTGTATATTAATAGAGATTTAAGTTTATACTTTGCTACAATATACTGCATATATGTTTCAACTCATTTAAAAATGTAGTATAAAGTTCTAGTTCTTGAAAGCTATTATAAACTGTTTAGGATAATTTAGAAATGCAAATTAGTGGTCAGTCAATCAAACTTGTCTTGTTAAGTACTAGTAAAATTTACGAAAATAAGCTTTATTTAGCTCTCTATAGCTGTTTTAAATTTAATCAGATAGTAAGTAGCTAGAAACAAGCAACATTCACCTATTCATATAGACTTCAGGTAGACCTTAGATAGATCTTACATAGACAGATGGAAACAAGCAACATTCGCCTATTCATACAGACCTCAGGTAGACAGATGGTCTTTAAATACTTCAGAGATCTACAGAATATGGCATTTAGATGTTTTAATATAAGGGTTTGTGTGTGTGTGTGTGTGTGTGTGTGTGTGTGTGTGTGTGTGTGTGTGTGTGTGTGTGTGAGACTGTGAGATATATCAGCTCCTGGAATCACCCCCACTCAACTTTAAAGAAGATGATGGGCATCAAAGAACATCCATATGGAGTTTGATTAAAATGTGGCAAGCTAGCCACTGGGCAAAAAACCTGCCCTTGCCTCAACTGCTGACAGCATGCTGTCCAAACCATGGACAAGTAGGACATAAAGGAAGACAAGACAGGCAAGTTCTTCAATATTCCTGTTTCACAGATACATTTGTCAGATATTCTGGGCTAGTAGGCTGAAGATGCTCCACAGTTACCTTGGGTGACTGTTGAGGCAGCCAGCAGGTTCTGTCATTTCTATAGTTTTGGAAGCTGCTTGCTTTGCATTTCCTGTTTGCTCAAGTAATATTTATCCTTCTCAGGAAAGCAGCTTAAGGTATAGTTGGGAATCAGAGAGGATTTGTTTCCTCAAGGAATCTTAATATAAGTTTTAAACTATATTTTTTTATTTTGTGGGAGGGCTATTACTGGGGAAACTGAGGTTCCCTTTTGGGAGTTTTAGTCAAATTAATAAAATAATTTGGAACCAGACTCAGAAGGAAATTTGAGAACAATGTCATGAGAGCATAGAGGAAAACAAAAACAATGGGCCAGTAAGCTATAAATCTCAACAGCTGCTAGGAGAAAGTAAATGAACAAGAGGAAGAGAGAAAGCCATGCTGTTTGGAATGGAGGTCAACAGGCAGCCACGCGGCAAAAGAAAACTGGCATTTCCAAGTAACAGTGATAAAGTCCATCCCACAGGGAGCATGTGCTCAGGGCCTGGCTAACATCTGAAAGGAAAATTGATAAAAAGAAAAAAGGAAGCTTGGCATAGTGGGGCACACTTTTAAGGCGCACCTGTAATCCCATTACTCCAAAAGCAGAAGCAGGCAGATGTCAGTGAGTTCAAGGCCAGAGATAAGGCTCTGTTACACAGAGAAACCCTTTTTCAAAGAGAAGGAAAAAAGGGAAGGAGGAAGAGAAGGAGGGAGGGAGGGAGGGAGGGAGGGAGGGAGGGAGGGAGGGAGGGAGGGAGGGAGGGAGGGAGGGAGGAGAGCTGGAGGATGGCCTAGCAATTAAGAACACTGGTTGCTCTTCCAGAAGCCCTGGGTTCAATTCCCCACACTCATATAGGAGCTCACAACTGTCTGTGGCTCCAGTTCCAGGGGATCTGACACATTCACAGACACACACACAGGCAAAACAGCAATGCACATAAATAAACCTTTAAAAATACAAACAGGAAAAAAATACATTTTTCCAATGGTCATATTTGGCATACAAGATCTAAAAAATAGGCAGATGTTTTTTAGATCTTGTGAAGCAAAGGAGAAATTAAGATTACCAACAGTATATAAACATTTGCTTAAAATTGAGAGGGGCATTGGGCAGTTTTTTCATCTGATTGTAACTGGTAAGCCTGTGAATACCTATCTAGTGTGTCAGTCAGTAACTCATGCAGAGGCCTGTGAAGCTGGACTAACTGCATAGCCCTTTTTAAAGTTTAGGGTTTGTTATCAGTTTCCAATGTGCTCCTGCTTTCTTGCTAGGTGTTTAAGACCATGTAGGTGGTCAGAATTAGCCATTTGTTTTTAAGGCCAGTTTCAAATACAGTCCTCTGATTCCCATAGACGGGAGACACTGGGTTCCTTTAGCATTTTACCAGCTGTGCCATCTGTTGGGCTGAGTTATGGTCTTTGCTGACCACGTGGGATCACTGGGAAGTACTGAGGACATTTCCTTCTGTCCTTTCTCCTTTGCAGTAGGTGCACTGGTTAGACTCCAGCTGCTGGTACTCGGTTCTCATGCCTTCTCTGACCAAGAGGACAAATAACTTATCAAAGCCATAGGGACTTTTGTGTCCATAGTCGCTGGGACTGAGCTGACCTGGGGGTAGTGGCCAAATACTGGTTCTCTAACCATTTGTCCACATCAGCATAGACTCCCAAGTATGGTTATCATATTAACACCCAGAAGGTCAGTTTTAACTGTACTGAACAACAAACTGTGCATTAAAATATAACTACGGTATAGCACTTGGATAAGGCTTGACAGATTTTTAAGTAAACTTTAAGTCAGGTTTCTTGTGTTTTGTTTTTGTTTTTTCAAGACAGGGGTCTCACTATGTAGCTCTGGCTCTCTTGAGACTCTGTAGACCAAGCTGGCCTCAATCCACCTGCCTCTGCCCCACCAGTGCTGGGATCAATGCTGTGTGCCACCACATCCAGCTAAGTCAGGTTTCTTAATCAGAAGTCTGACGCTTAGCACAAACTATAAGCAATTACTTTGATTAAAATGGTAGTATCTATTAAAGACCCAAGGGATGCTGAAAGCAGAGGACTAAGTAGATTTTAGGAATAGTAGAGCCTAGAAGATTTCTCATGTTTACCTCATGAGAGCAATTGTCTCTATCTTGAGAAATAGGTCTATTTTTTTTAATTTGTTTTTTGTTTTTTCCAAGCAATAGGAATATTACAGTTAGAGAATCAGAGCTGAGACAAAGACTAGCCAAACATCTTAGTAGTAAATAAAATGGCACCATTTGGCAAGGGGGACAATCTAAAGAAGCAAGATCTAAAGGTCAGACTCTGAGAGACTATAAAATTGCCTCCACTTTAAAAAAAAAATGTCACGACCACCAGCTGCTTTTCCAGGGGACCGGAGTTCAATTCCTAGCACTACATGGTGGTCTTAAGAAAATCAGATAGCTAGTATGGCCTACCATTGAGCAAAGCTTGCTACAATGTGCAGTCCTTGGAACTTTCATAACTTCTGAGTTTCCCAAAGGAGTTACAATCACAGGAAGCTTAGGGAAGGTAGAACTAGGGACTTGTGGAAAAATGATAGATGTGGGATGGAAAAATCACCAAGGAACAAATGCCCAAGGACATCTCTTCCCAAAGCAGAAGGAATTAACTCGGGAGTAAAATGGTGTGCTGCCAAAATATCTGTGTATGACTTCATGCTTTGCAATGTTTAACTCCACAACTAGTATCCTCATTTGAGAGTGGGATGATTTTTCTGGCTCTATTTTGTGTACACTTGAGTATGTGTGTAGGGCCAGAGGTCAACTTTAATAAGAGATTCCATTGATTGATCTCTACCTCTGGAGACAGGGCCTCACACCGAACTGCCTCATTGATTAGTCTGGCTGGCTAATGATCTTCAGTGATCCACCCGCCTCTCCTACCATATTCTCCACTCCCTCCTACCTCTTTGTTGGGTGCATCACCATGTCTACCTTTTTGTTTTAAGATTTTCTAGTTTTATTCTGTTTGGTCTGCATGTATGAATGAGTACCATGTCTGTGCCCAGAGCATGAGGAAGAAAGAAGAGGATCTGCTGAAACTGGAGTTAAAGTGGCTGAACCAAATGTGGGTGCTGGGAGCTAAACCTGGGTCCTCCACAACCTCGCTGTGCTCGTAACAACTGAGTCATCTCTCCAGTCTCATACCATGTCTACCTTTTAATTAAATTCTAAGGTCTTCAGGTTTATGCATATAGCAGTTACCAACTAAGCCATCTCTGTAGCCTCCTGGCTTTACTCTTAATGCTTATCAACAGGCCTGGCAAAAAGCTCTTTCACATCCTAGCAACTGTGGAAGTGGGGCTTTGGTATTTTCAACCAGGTTTTGCAGGACCAGCCCAGGAAGAGGGGGATGACCCAATGCAGCAGGAATACCTATGACAGCTTTGACAAGGGCAGCCCCTTCTCCCCTACTAGAAACGTTACGAGAGCAGTTACAGGCACGAGAGTTATAACTGAATTTGGGAGGAGTTGTTATTAGCTGGGTAATGAACAGATCTATCAGTATAGAAATTCACTGGCTCATGTGATTTGGACAGGATCAAAGGTCAATCAACTCATAATTTTAAAGTAAATACTGAGCAAAAAACTTCCTCCAAATAAACTCAATTCATACATGCATACGAATAAATATATTTATAGGATCCATTCCTTTAAAATACGAATAAATTTATAGGACCCATTCCTTTAAAAGTCACAATCTGTCTGCTCCCAAACCACCCACAATGCATGAATTCATATGATCTTAGAAACCTAGCAGGATTAAGACCAGTATGTATATGCATGGGAGGATAAAAAAAAAAAACAAAACCCTCATTCTGTTTAGAAAACATGACTGCTTAGGATACATACAGTTAAAACAAAGTCCTTGGCTTTTAGGTGTTTAAGTTTTATTTTCTTTAAATTAGCCTCTGAATGTGTGTTTACATTACCTTCCAGAAAAATAACTTTAAAGGGTATAGTCCTCATTTTGTCAAAGGAAGAATAAAGAACAGAAGTGCCTACTATTAGGAGCAGTAGGTTATGACCAAAAGCAGGGCATCGTACTCTTCCTTGCTATTCAACAAGATGGGTTCTGTGATGTCTCATGAGGTGTGAGTTAGAAATAAAAGCTGCACCACACTTTGCACATTCATAGGGCTTCTCTCCTGTGTGGGTTCGCTGGTGGACAGTGAGGCTCGACCTCTGTCTGAAGGCCTTCCCACACTCATTACACGAATAAGGCTTTTCCCCATTATGGATTCTTTGATGAATGAGTAGGTATGAGCTACAAGTGAAGGCCTTCCCACACTCATTACACACATAAGGGAGATCTCCACTATGAATTCTCTGGTGGACAATAAGGCAAGATAGCTGACTAAAGGCTTTCCCACATTCGCTGCAGTCATAAGGTTTCTCTGCAGTGTGAATTCTCTGGTGCACAATAAGGTGAGAAAAACAACTGAAGGCTTTTTCACAGTCTTTACACTTATACGGCTTCTCACCAGTGTGGCTTCTCTGATGCACAATAAGATTTGCACTCTGAGTAAAGGCTTTGCCACAGTCACTGCAGGCGAAAGGCTTCTCCCCAGTGTGGATTCTCTGATGGACGATGAGGTTGGAGCTTCGAGTGAAGGTTTTTCCACACTCATTGCATTCATAGCATTTCTCGGTTATATGGACTTTCTGGTGCCGAGCAAGTTGCGAGCTGTAACTGAAGGCTTTCTCACATTCACTACACTTAAAGGTTTTTTCTAAGGAGTGGATTTTCTGATGGACAGTCAGATTTGAACTCTGAGTGAAAGCCTTCCCACATTTTCCACAGACATAGGGTTTCTGTCCAGTGTGGATCCTCTGATGCACAACGAGGTTTGCACTTTGAATGAAGGCCTTCCCACACTCATGACACTCGAAGGGCTTCTCCCCAGTGTGGATTCGTTGATGCACAACAAGATTTGCACTCTGACTAAAGCCTTTCCCACACTCACTACATGTAAACGGTTTTTGCCCGGGCTGTATTTTCTGATTTTTACCAGGAGTAGATCTGAGGCTGTATTTCCCCCTAGACTTCTTGGATTCTTCCTCGTCTCGGAAGCTTTCAGACAATGGACAGTCTTTCACTGTTGCTTCTCCCAAATCTCCCTTTTCCTCCTTTATCCTCAGCCCTTTTAACACATTTCCCTTTTCACAAGATTCTCCTAACTCAGGTCCTTGAAGGTCACCTTTCTGGATTCTTCCTAAAATCATGGGGGGCTTCTCCGAGTCATCACTTATCTCCTTTTTAGGAATCAATAACTCTAGGTTCTTGCTTTTGGCACCTGTACCAAGAAACAGAAAATATAATTGTTAGTTTCCTCTGACCTATAAAAAGAACAGGCTTACCAAGGTGAGGAAAATAAAAGACTTCATCAAAGAGAAGAATAACACGGAAGGGTCTGTGTTCTGCCACACACCTGCCCTCACCAGAATCTATTATGGTTCTGGTAAGAGTGTCACATATAAGGCCACATGCTGAACGTTTGTCCCTAGCTAGTAGTGTTTTGGGGGAAGTTCTGGAAACTTCAGATCCAGGCCCTGTTCTTCCTGCGATGAACTGTTTCATCTTCCACATAATCCTGCTATCATTTTCCATACAAACTACTCTGAACTCAAACCACTGTACAGTAAAAGAGAAATTTCCTTCCTTAATTCTGTCAGCAATACCAGACACTTAACCAGAGCAACAGACCAAAACTCTAGACGACACTCAGGTTATCAGAAGACAAGTCTCACCACTGTGACTGGCTAGGAAGGATACCAACCTTTCCACAGCCCGTCTTTTTCCTTGAGCAGCTGGCTAGTGTAGATAAGCATAGCACTGATCAGTTAATTATAGAAAATCCCTATCCATAAACAAAGGGCCTTCCAACTTAGGCTTTTGTGTGTGTGAAAATGATAGCAAAAGGATAAAATCTGGACATGGTGACACACATGTGTAATCCCAGCACATGGGTAACCGAGAAAGAAGGCTGGCTCTGAGTCTGAGGAAAGCCTGCCTAGTCTACAGCAAGTTCCAGGACAGTGAGGATTAAACAGAGATACTTTGTCTCAAAAACCAAACCAAACCAAGGCTAGGGGTGTCTTAGCAGTTAAGAACACTGGCTGCTCTTCCAAAGGACTTGGGACTTACAATGTCATACAAATATCCTATCACCAAACCACAGCCAAAGCATCAGTAAGTTCTCATGTCAGTATCTGACTTCCTATTACTTTTTTTTTTTTCCTGGTGCAGAGGACTAAACAAAAGGCAGCAAATATGTTAAATATGTGCTCTACAATTTGACCTATAAATTCATACCCTTCATTACTTTAAAAAAACATGGAATCTATATAATGCTTAGCTGGTATAAATTCTTGCTACCCACCTCTGGGACCATTTAAAAGGGGAAGGGCAAAACTAACTCCACAAAAGTGTCTCCTGACCTCTGTATGTGCACTGTGGTGTGGGTACACACATGCATAAAGTAATTAAAGCCTAATCATAAAAAGATACCAGGTGGGCATGATAGTATACACTTGTTATCTCAACATCTGAGAAGTAGAGACAGGACGTTCAAAGGTTCAAAGTTTAGACTACAGGAGACACTGGCATAAAAAACAAAAAAATTTGAAATTTACATGAGGTTGGTTCTCTAAGCTACTTTGTGTCCTCTTTAGTTATGAAGCATAATTTTTCCCTCTTGAGACATTTCTGACCCATGCAAACACATTCTCAACCCTCTTTCACAGGCAAAATTCTGCCACAGTTAATCAAGACTGATTTCATGGGCAATGTGTTGTGGTATAAACCTTTAATTTCAGTAGTTGGAAGGCATTTGGCAGGTTGCTATCTGTGTGTTCAAGGCTACTCTGGTCTTCTACATAAATGAGTTCCAGGACAGCCAGGGCTATGTAGAGACCCTGTCTCAAAACAAAACAACAAACCAAGATGATAACAAAAACATTAAAAATGATTGATTTAATTAATGAGGACACCTTACTGTTTTTAGTCTGCGTTGTCTCTTACAATCAGAAAAGATGAACACCTCCATCTGCTTCTTGGATACCTTCACCCTCCAGCATTTGTATTTTGTGTATATGTGTATATGCCAGTGTGCATATGGAAGTCAGAGGACAACCTGCAGGAGCTGACTCTTTCTACCATGTAGTCCCATGGGACTGAACAACTGCCTTTATCACTAGGCTATCTGATAGCCCTGAACTATTGTTTAATTTGTTAAGACAGGGTTTCTCTGTGTAGTCCTCGGTCACTCTGAAGACCAGGCTGGCCTAGAACTCAGGGATCTAAGCTGTCTCTGCCTCCTAAGTGCTGGGATTAAAGGAGTGAGCCACTATGACCAGTGCCTGAATTAACTTTTTAAACCATTTTCATACTAATGAAATCACATTGAAGGTATTTTTTGTTTGTTTTGAGACAGGGTCTTACTATGTAACCCTGGTCGGTCTGAACCAGCTATGTAGACCAGGCTGGCTTCAAACTTAGAGAGATTCAACTGTCGCTGTCTCCAGAGTATTGGGGTTAAAGGCAATGATACCAAGCTAAAGATATCTTTTAAGAATTTTAATTATATTTATTAAAAGATGGAGGTAGCTTGCCAAAGCACATGTGTAATGGTCAGAGATCAACTTCTGGGAGTCAATACATTGCTTTCTTCCACTACATGGGTCTCAGGATCAAACTTAGGTCATCAGGAGTCTTTACCTATTTTGCTGTCTCACTAGTCCTAAAGTTGCTTTTAAAAATTATTTCATTTTATTTTATGTGTATTGGTGTTTTGCCTACATGAATTTTTGAGGGAGTCCACTGGAACTGGACTTATAGACAGGTGTGAGCTGCCATTTGGGTGCTTGGAATTAAACCCAAGTCCTCTGGGAGAACACCTAGAGCTCTTACCTGTCGAGCCTTTTCTTAAGATTTAAGACATTTAAGACTGAGGATGTAACTTGATTGGTGAATGGTTTGCCTACCATGAATGAAGCCTTAGATTTAATCCCAGCATACATGGGAGCACCTGGGAGGTAGAGACAGGAGTCCAACACTCAAGGTTAGGGTTAGTCTTGTCTATTTAGTGAATTCTGGGCTAGTGTGGGCCATGGGACCATCTCAGAAAAGAAAATGAAAATAAATGTACAGAGCACTATCCTTTGTTTGCAACTTATAAATAACCATAAAACACATGAAGACATGGGTTTACATGTGTGTGGACATGAAAAGTTCTGAACAGTAAGCATGATGAAAAAGTGAGGTTAGAATTCAGCTCTGTGGCCTTTAGCCTGTGTGAAACGAGTCACGCACCGTGGCAACCATGCGAGCAGCTCTGAACGATTGACAGGGTCAACACTTCACACTATGTGACTCAAAAAGAGAAAGCAGACACCCATCCACAGTCTTAATGCGACTGAGACCAGGGAGCTGAACTTTACCTGTTGGGGTTGGGTTCCCATGAAGCTCCAGGATTTGACTCTCGGCCAGAGTCCCTGCCAACGAGTAGCTCCCAAAGGGTGAAGCAGCAGCAGCCTCCTGTGTTGCTTTTAGCACCACTGCCATTTCCCGGAACATTTCCTGACCCTAGAAACAAATGATATAGTTTGTTTATGAAGGGACTGAAGACTGGAGCACTGTGATTATAGCTTCAAGGATGAAAACCCATTCCTGGAGATCACAGAGACTAGGTTGAAGGAGACCTGGGTGGAGAAGCAAAGCTACCACTTTGATTTGTAACATCACTCAGCTCTACAACACACACCCTATACTGTTGGTAAATCCTAGCTTAGACCAGCAGGGTGTGTGGCTTTAAGGAGCTTAGATCGCACAGCGCTCACCTCACACTATAGAAATTAGGTGTGCTGGCACAGATCTATAAGCCCAGCACATGGGGAGTGGCTGTAGATGGATCAGAGCTTTAAGGTCACCCCTGGTTAATAGAGTTTGAGGGCAGTACTGGGACACATTTTTCAGCAGGATTTTCTGCTCCCCAAAGATCAAACCTACCTAGGTTCTGGTCATATACTCTCATAGAGAGCTCTGGAAGACCTTTGAAAGAACGTGGGGTGTGCTTGAAACCACTAAGGGCAAGCCAAAGTGTGGCAATGCATGCCCTTAATACCAGTACATGGGTAGTGAAGGCAGGAGACTCAGGAACTCAGGCCAGGCTGAGCTGAACTATTTGCCTATAGATGAGCAGTATCTGCAGCAACATCCCAGACCTCGTACACCCAATTACACTTGCATCAACACCTCAGAGGACAGACACTAACTATGATAAGGAACTGGATGGAGTCACCAAATGTATTTGTAAAAACACAGAAACCCAGGTCTTATTCCCAGAATCTGGTTTGATTAGAATAAGAGTATAATGTGGGCACCAAGATACTGTCACGATCAAGTTCTATGTATCGATGGTTGGAAGCTGCAGACCTACAGAACAACCAGCACATCATTCAGAAGGCAAAGTCTCACTATACTGCAAAGGAATAAAGGTCAGAGCCCTAATCAGGAAAATGGAGTCTGGGTCTGGCAGCAGAGGACCTGTGACACTATTTGGGGTCTGCATTTCTCTTCTCTCCAAGATCATCATTTACCTTTTCCTCATCTTCTGATACACTGATGCTTCCATAAGGACCCTCCCCTGGGGCACAGTCCTTGTCGTTCTCATAGTACACTTGTTGGCTGGATGCCTGACTTATGACACTTTCATCATCTTCTTCCATTTTCACCTTCTCTGGGTCCCAAGAGGCTCTGCCCATGGTCTCTTTCAATTCTGTAGTCATCTTCTCTGTTCAATGCAGGATCCTTGATAGCTGAGGGATACCCAACATCGGTCAAGCTCCATCTAACCTTCAAGTCTCCAGAGCCAAGATGAGCTATTCACTGCAACACCAGAAAAAGAGAGTTAACAGCTAATCTAGCAAGGATAACACACAGCCACTGGTTACTAGTCCTTGGTTGGTGGTCACAGTAAAACAGTAATGTTTCATTCTCCTTCAAATGATAGGGGCTGACTATAAATAACAAAAATAGATGTATAAATCACTTTTTATTTCTGATACAAAATAATATCTTGCCTGGTAGTATACACCTTTAATCCCAGCACTTGTGTCTACACAGACCACCCAGTGCTGCATACTGAGACTCAGAAAGAAAAAGGAAGGAAGGAAGGAAGGAAGGAAGGAAGGAAGGAAGGAAAGAATGAATTAACATTTTAACTGTAAAAACTATTATATAGAAAAAGAGTAAGGAAAAGTTCCAATCCAGTGATAATTATTATTTTACTTACAGTTTTTTTTTTACTATGGGAACTGATTTTGTTTTGTTTTCTTGTTTCCTTGAGACAGAGGTTCTTTGTATAGCCTTGGTTTTCCTGGAACTCACTCTATAGACCAGGCTGGCCTTGAACTCAAGAGATCTGCCTGCCTCTGCCTCCCAAGTGCTGAGGTGTACTACTACTGCCCAGCTAGACGGATTTTTAAAAAGGGGATCTTAGAGAGATTCACTACCAAGGAGAAAAGAATGATTATTTCAGAGAGTATAACTACAAGTACTTTTGAGGTTCTTTTTGTCTGTTTCATTTTTGTAGTTCCCACATCTTCCAAATATTTGATAAGACTAAATTTTGGTTGTAAAACAAAATTACTCATGTTGACCTTGTTTATCCTTATTTTTAATTGTTGCACAAATACTCTATAATTGTCAATAAACACATAAAACTGACCTATACATACTTTCGCATAAACATATACATACACAAATTGGGTGATACCCTACCCAGTCCCCAGTGTGTGCACCTTCAGGCTGCACTTGCACAGGGTTCACCCTTCTGGACTGGTGGTTTTGCTTGTTTCTACCGTGCTGGGAATCCATACAAAGGCCTAATGTATACTAGACAAATGCTCTACCACTGAGCCACAACCAGTTCTTGACTCAATGAGTGTTTTACAAGTCTTGTCTTTCAATATACGCTAGCTACAGAACACACACACACACACACACAATTCTGACACACAATTCAAAAAGATTTTAAATTTACAATCTTTTCTTTAGCAAACGTGGGCTTTATTGCTTATTTTAGTAATAGTTTCCTGTACGAAGAATTCCTTTGACCAGCTGCATTACTCCTTTAGAAGGAACTGCGTGATCACTAGCTTAAGGGTTTATATTTATTGCCAAACGGCTTTCTAAAACAGCATCTAAAGCCAGGCACACGACTACTAATTAACGGGACTTCTTTATTTCAGATAAGCCGACAGGGGTTTTGTTTTATTTTAAATAAAGCCAAACAATCTATTTTAGCTGTATATAAGGAGTTTGAGGTTTGTGCTTCTATCCCTCTTTGGTTCTTTTACTAGAAACCGGTGCTAATGTTTACTAAATTGCCTTATTCTGCTGCTGCTTCAGGGTACTCATATTCATTTTCCAACATCATCTTCACTGTGCAAACTTAAATTCCTAAGTAATGCCACGCTTTTCACCACGGCCTCAAAGAGTAATTCTGGCGGGTTATTCTGGCAGGAGAGCCTCTGAGACTCGTCTCACCACGTGCCTGAGTCTCCTGGCCAGACTGTCGGGCCCCTGGCCCCAGCAGGCCCGAGACATCTGCACAGGCCGCCCTCCTCCATCCCGACCAGCAGGCTCGCCGCCCGGCCCGGACACCCCGAGCTACCTCCCGGCCCCGCGATGGTCGGTGGAGAACAGTCCCGCGCCCCTCGCCGCCCGCTGCGACCGGCTCGCCACGAAGGCCCAACCGGGCCGGTGCCGCTTCGCGGATGAGACTCCAGAGTCTCTCGGCAGCAACGGGGCTGAGAACAATGACCGGACAGGAAGTGCCTTGCGCCGGGCTTCCGGCTCCCCAGGCAGGCCGGCCTCTCTAGGAATCGACGGGGGTCGTACACCTCGGTGCCCAGGGCGGGCAGGGCTTTAGCCCGCCAGGCAGCGGCACTCTCCCAAGCCGAGCCCCTACCTACCAGAGCTGACGATCTTAGAAAATTCCCTCAGCATTTTTATCTTCAAAATATCAAATGGTACAGAAAGGTTGATGGATGGTACAGAGGATACCCCTATCCTTCATCTCGACAATATTTGCCTTAATTCTCATATATAATTAAGGTCAATTTTGGAAATTATAAACAGTAAAACTCTTTATTCCAAGTACACCACCATCATTGCCAATAAGAAAAATTAACAACTATTCATATTCAGATGTACTTAACTGTCTCAAAAGATTTCAAAACCGTTAGAAGTGGTGGTGCACACCAGCACACAGAGCCATACCATAATCTTGTGGATCTCTGTGCACTGGAGGTTGGCCTGATCTACATAGTGAGTTCCAGCTTAGCCAGGGCTACATAGAGAGACCGGGTCCTCAAAACAAAAATCAAACCTAACAATAACAAAACTCACAAACATTTCAGGCAGAGATGCCCCCCAAATGAGTTTCACAATACTCCAGTTACCGCTCTTTGGTTTTGTGTGTTTGAAATGATAAACCCAGAGGAAGGCAGCGCCCTTTACTCGGGTTCCTCATTGGGTAAATCTTAAATGATTACACAGTATCATGCCAAGGACTGGTGGCTCACATCTGTGATCCCAGCTCTCAAGAGGCTGGGGCTGGGGCACTAAGAGTTTGAGGCCATAAATGACATCACATAGTATAGGGGAGATCCAGACTCCAAACCCATGTCTTCTGAGCCTAAATCCAGTGCTCTTCACAGGTTGTTCTCAGGCAGCAGAACTGGATCACAACTCTGGATTACACTATTATATAGGTTTTCTGTAGCACCTACACCATGTTAAGAAAATGTATGATGTACATGTTTAGAAACAATGACCAGTTTTTAAATTAAAAAACTTATTTTGCTATCATTTACAACCTCACCATTACCCTTTATGAGACAAACTCAGTTTCTTCAGTCTTAAAGTGCTCCAGAGCCTCTTTCCAGAGTCACAATAAATGATTTGGTACAAACTATCTTTTAATTAGAATTGAGATTGTTTTTCTAGACTTTAGAAACCTAGGTGAAGTTTCTTCAACTTGTCTGTCAGAGCGGTCATGAGTTTTCCCTATTAAGACCTAGGGGGTCATATTCAACAGTTACTTCACTGTGATTGTGTGCTGTTTCACATATGACTGTATTTTTCTTTTTTACTGTTCTGGGTTCAAATCCAGTGTCTTAGTTAGGACATTTCTGCTGTGAACAGATATCATGACCAAGGCAACTCTTATAAGGACAACATTTAATTGGGGCTGACTTACAGGTTCAGAGGTTCAGTCCATTATCATTAAGGCAGGGACATGGCAGCATCCATGCAGGCATGGTACAGGAGGAGCTGAGAGTTCTACATCTTCTGAAGGCTGCTAACAGAATACTGGATTCCAGGCAGCTAGGATGAGGGTCTTATAACCCACACCCTCAGTGACACACCTATTCCAACAGGGCCACACCTTCTAATAGTGCCGGGCATATTCAGACCATCACACCCAGGATCTCGTGTATGCTGGTAAGCACTCTTATACTAATGCATATGCCTAGCCCTACCTAGATTTCCCGAATCTCTGTTTGGGACTCAATGGACTCATATTTGCAGCCCAAATAATTCTCCCACAGTATGAACTTTTGTTATTGATGAAGTCTTGAAGTCCATAAGAATTCCTTTGTGAACCCCACACACTCATGGTAATTTTCATCTGTGTGAACTTTCTGTTGTACAGTGATGTTTTATTTTTTGCCTAAAAACTTTATTACAATCATTACACCCATAGGATTTCTCCCCTGTGTGAATTCTATGCTGGCCAATTACATTTCTCTTGGAGGCAAAAGATTTGCTGCGTTTCTCACACTCATAAGGTTTTTCCTCAGTGTGTATTCTCTGCTGTACCACCAAATTCTCATTCTGGCTAAAATCTCTTTGACACTTTCCACATTTATAAGTTTATTTCCTCCAGTGTGAATTCGTTGATGGACCGACCATAAGATTTCTGCTAGGGGTAAGGATTTTTCTGCATATATGACATTCATAAGATTTTTTTTCCCCACACTGTGAATTCGTTGATGTTCAGTAAGGTTTCTGTGTGGGTAAAGCCTTTCCACACTCACTGCACTCACAGGCGTCTTACCACTGTGGATTGCTTTATGCTCAGTGAGGTTCCTGACTGAACTGAAAGCTCTCCTATACTCACTACATTCAAAGGGCTTTTCTCCAGTGTGGACTCTACAGTACGAGCAGGCTTGAATGATAACACCTTCCCACAGTCCTCACACTTGAATGCTTTCTCCTGGGTGTGGAGCTTGTGCTTGTGAGGGACCATGAAACTTTTGGTCATAATAAAGGCTTTCCCACACTCTCCATTTATATGGCTTCTCCCCGTGACGGAGTCTCTCATGGTCAGAAAGGTCTCTGTTGAGTCCACAGTCTTTGCGCTCATGGAGAGTCTCTCCAGTGTGGAAGCTTCCATGGAAAATGAGGCTCTTCTTCGGAATAAAAACTCTCCCACACTCCGTAGGACTTTTCTCCATTGTGGAGTCTCTGATGTCGCACAGATAAGCACTCTGGCTAAAGCTTCATCACACTGGGTGCATTTGTAAGGCTTCTCTCTGCTCTGCATTCTTATATGGTCAGTGAGGTTTGACTTGGAACTAAACATCTCCCTACTTTTTACAACCAAAGTTTTTCTCCTCTGTTTGGGCTCTGCTGTAAGAGGAGGGTTTTACTTAGAATGAAAACTTTTCCACATTCCTTACACTTGTAAGAGTCTCTGTACTGTGAAGTCGCTGATCTGAGCAAATGTTTTCCCACATTCAACACATTTATAGGCGTTGAGTCCTGCCTCCCTCACAAAGCTGAAGCCATTTTGCTCCATGCCCACCAGCTATTTCATACTGTTGTTGTAATATGCCTGCCAGTCTTTGATAACTTGACTCAGAGGAGGGTCATGCTGACCACACACCCTGTTATATGTCCTGTATGTTATGTGGCTTGTTAACCTTAAGAAATCCCACAACTATTAGCTTCATGTAGGACCCATCAAACTAAAGGTCAACGTAAACTGGTAGTCTAAAATAGTTTGAGTCAGGGCTGACCACCGGGCAGCACTTTTCTGCACCTGCATATGAGCTCAATGTGGTTTTTGTGGTTTTAGCCTTCATAAGCTGGCCCTGAGAAATGTTTGAGGTCGCAGCTCCCAGCTCCTGAGTCTGAAGCTGCATTCCTGATCCATTAGTCTTTTTTTAAAATAATATTTATTTATTTAATGTATATGAGTACACTGTAGCTGTCTTCAGACACACCAGAAGAGGGCATCAGATCCCATTACAGATTGTTGCGAGCCACCATGTGGTTGCTGGAAATTGAATTCAGGACCTCTGGAAGAGTAGTCAGTGCTTTTAACTGCTAAGCCATCTCTCCAGCCCCCCTGATCCATTAGTCTTAGAGTGTGCGTTCAATACATTTCCCTGTCTGACTGAGATTGGTGTTCATGTGTTCATGTGGTTTGTGGGGTGACTCCTCAACCCCAACAACAGGGCTTTTCCCCAGAGTGGATTCTCTGGTGCAGGATAAGGCTCTTTTTTTTAGAATGAAAGCTTTGTGAGACTTATTGCTTTTATAGGGCTTTTCCCCTTTGCAGAGCCTCTGGTGTTGAGTAAGGTGAGTATTCTGAGAAAACACCTTCCCACATTCATTACATTATATTGTATATACATTACATTATATGAATCTCCTCTGAATGCTATCATTGATGTATAAGGCCTAAGTGTCCACAGAAGCCCATTCCATATTCCTCACATCTATAAGGTTTCTCCCCAGTGTGGATCCTCTGGTGGTTCAGAAAATAAGCACTTTGGGGGAATGCTTTCCCATAGTCATTGCATCTAACAGGTCTCTCCACACAATGGTTCCTCAGTGCATTAGAAGGTTTGAGTGCTGAATAAAGCCCTTTCCACGTGAGGTTTCTCACCACTGTAGATTCTCTGAAGGTTTATAAATGGGGGATTTTACTACAAATGTTTACAACATATATTACACTTAAAAGTCTTTTTCCTCAATACCTATTAAACTTCTACAAGTAGCTGAATCCAAGGTCAAATTTTCTTCAATTTCCCTCCACTTCTGGCCTCATTTTTCTGGTGGAGCCCTTTTCTTCTTCTCTTGTTCACACAGGGAACCTTTCTTCACTATATCTAGTTTTTCTCTTTTCATTTTCCAACCGATTTGGCAAAACTTGCAATTCTTCTTCAAAAGCAAGAACCTGAGAAATATGTCCTTGAAATCTTTTTGACGTTCCTTTTGGTAGCCTGCTCTCTGGAAAATACTCAGTTTTGATGATACCTTCTCATTCTCCTTAATGGTCTCCCATACTGGTAAGTGGAATTAAATGTGAAGTTATCAAATTATTATATTTTTGAAAAGACTATTTGTTGTTGTTGGTTTTCTTCCTTCCTTCCTTCCTTCCTTCCTTCCTTCCTTCCTTCCTCTCTCTCTCTCTCTTTCTTTTCTTCCTTTCCTTCTTTCTTTCTTTTTTTAATGGTGCCAGAGATGAAGCACAGGGCTTTGTGTGAGACAAGCCTTCTACCCCCAAGGCACACCCTGAGCCAATGCTTTTTTTGAGAAGAGATCTAAATGTGTAACTTAAATGGTCTTGGACTTACTGTGTAGATCAGAATATCCTCAAATCCATGAGTGCCCTGTCTGTCTGTCTCCTAAACACTGGGATTACAGGGTAGCACCACCATGATACACTGTCTGTCTGTCTGTCTGTCTGTATGTATGTATGTATGTTTCTGTCATCTTGTTATGTGGCCCAGCATAGTGCTGAGCTCACAGCTTTCCCATTTCAGCTTCTCGGGTATAAGTATTACGGGATGTGATATGACACCTAGTTTAAGAACAAAAATTATTCAATGGCTTAAAATATACTGTAAGGACACCTGTTGTATGTGTAAGGACACATGTTGTGTGTATAAGGACACATGTTGTGTTTGTTTATTCACTCACTTTTGCAGTGCTGGGGATGGAACCCAGGGCCGTCCACATGCTAGGCAGGTGATCCATCAATAGACTACATTTCTGTCCTTTAGAAGAATGTACTTTAAAAACATGTTTTTAGATTTATTTATGTCTATTTATTTCATGTGAATGAGTGTTTTGCCTGCCTGCATGCATGTCTATGCATCACATGCATGCCTGGTACCCACAGAGGCTAGAAAGGGGTATCTGATCCTCTGGAACTGGAGTTACAGACTGCTGTGAGCCACCATGTGGGTGCTGGGAATCAAATCCTGGTCCTTTGTAAGAGTGGTTAGTATTCTTAACCACTGAGCCATCTCATCCCTTCCCTCCCCTAAAGTAAATAAATGAATATAATAATAGCTGAAAACTTATTTAATGCAAAAATGCTTTTATTTTTTAAACTTATTTTTTACATGCCATATTCCATTCCCTGCCCCCCATCCACCCTCTGCTCCACATTCCACACCTCCTCCCCACCCCCTTGTCTCCACGTGAATGCCCTCACCCCCAACCCACCTGACCTCTAACTCCCTGAGGCCTCTAGTCTCTTGAGGGTAAGGTGCATCATCTCTGAATGAACACAGGCTCCAAGTCCTCTACTGTATGTGTGTTAGGGACCTCATATCAGCTGGTGTATGCTTTTTGTTTGGTAGTCCAGTGTTTTGAGAGATCTCAGGGGTCGAGATTAATTGAGACTACTGGTCCTCCTACAGGATCTCCCTTCTCCTCAGCTTCTATCAGCCTTCCCTAGTTCAACAACAGAGGTCAGCTGCTTCTGCCCATTCTTCTGCAGAGTGTAAATATCCGCATCTGACTCTTTCAGCTGCTTGTTGGGTCTTTCGGAGGGCAGTCATGATAGGTCCCATTTTGTGAGCACTCCATAGTGTCAGGCCAGCAGAATGAATGGAAACAAACAACCTCAAGAAATAGGAGGTTGGGGGGACCCTCCAGAATGCACCAGAGATCTGGGAGGTAAGAGACTCTCAGGAATCAAAGGGAGGGACCTTAGATGAAATGCCCGACAGTAGGGAGAGGGAACTTATAGAGCCCACCTCCAGCAGGAAGACATCAAGTGAGGGATGGGGTTGCCATCCCACAGTTACATTGTTATGTCTTGAGTCTATGGGAAACCCAGACAAGCCCAAGAATTGTGAAATCTGTTGTAACTCACAAAAGTCTTTTTATTGTTTTAAGTTTGAACCCAGATCGTCTGTCTCATACTCACCACATGAATGTTGACAAGTGACCCTGAGTCTAGAAAATATTGGGTTTATATACAGTATAGTTAGGAGGAATAGTGTGAATATTTACAGAAAAGGGTAGTAGAGGATGGAATAGTATTGAAGTGGGGGGGTGATGGGTGTCTGTTTAAGGACTAATTTTATAGCCAGTTGTAACTGTCTGTGACCTGACCTCTGTTTATCTTTTATAGTTTTCTATGGTCTCTCCTGAGCTTGTTATTTTTCTAAGGTCTCAAGGACAGGAACCTGGAGTTCCTATCAGCAGGAGTGTTAGTTTTTGGAGACTTAGAGGAGAGAAAACATCTCCTTAGAACGTCCTCATCATGGGTCGTGCCATTTTAATGCTAGGGGAGGGGGAGAGAGCCCGGGCTGCTGCAGGAGGATGCAGCACAGAAACCAGCTGTCTGCATATCTTGGTTGCTGCTGTGTGTGTTGAGGAAAGGGGGTGTGTGCGGGGAAGGGGGGAGGATGGGAGCCTCTGGCGGGGAGTGCAGAGGCAAACTGTACAACACTGAAGTGTCTCTAGTATCAATAATTCAGGGGTTACAATGACATCTCTGACCCATAATTGTTCCTGTCTGAAAGAATTACGGGATGGAAATGGAGAGGAGCCTGAGGAAAAGAAGGCCCAGCGACAGGCCCAAAGTGAGATCCAACTTACTTATTTTCACTCTATGCATATTGCTTGCACATATGTCTGTGCACCACATGCTTGCCGAGTGCCCACAGAGGCCAAAAAAGGGCACTGGGTACCTTGCACCTGGAAATGTGAATGGCTTTAAGTCATCATATAGGCTCTGGGAGTGAAATGTGGGTCTGTCACCAAACAAACAACCCACAAATGCTCTTAACCACTGAGCCGTTTCTCAAGCCTCAAATGTGCTAAACTCTAAACAATTTTCTAAGGCTTAAAAAAAATAACAATTCATAAACAATACTGAAAGGCAAACAGACAGAGAAAAAAAAAGGGACACAGCGTTTTACAATGGGAAAGTAGTTGTATCAAAGAAAAATGTGGGAGAGAAACAAATAGGAATTAAATGACCCATGAACTTCTGAAGAGAAAGAAGATGAAGGCTCCCAGTGTTAATTTGCCTAATGGAGGCTGGAAAGGCAACAGTAATACCACAAGCACGTGTGGGAGGTAGACCTTCTTGTCCACTTTGGGGGGCAGTCAAATTGAAATTTCAATGATCAAAAGCACCTTGGTAATATGCTTCAAAGTTTAAATCTTATAGATATTTGATCTACCACCACTGCTGCGATGCTGAAGAACAGAGTTTCATAAGTGTAAAACTATGTGGTGCAAATTGCTACAGACAATGAAATTTAAGGTTGTTAGAGCACGGAGAATGATACCTGGAAGACCTCAGGCAAACTTTAAAGTTACCATTCTGGTTTGTTTTCTGATGCTGTGATAAACACTATACCAAAAAGCAGCTTAGAGGAGGAAAGGGTTTGCTTGGCTTATAGTTCCAGTCAAAGTCCATTGTGGGGAGTCAGGGCCAGAACTCATACAGAAACCGTAGAAAAATGCTGCTTGCTTGCTTACTTTCAGGCCCAGACACACCTGCCTAGGGATTGGTTTGGAGCCCTCCCACATAATTATCGATCAAGACACAATCTCTCCATAAGCCAATCTGATTAAGGTAATTCTTCAGTTGAGGTCCCTCTTCCCAACTGATGCAAGACTGTATACTGCTGACTATAGATAAAAAGTATGACAGTTATCCTGGAGCAAAAGCCAAGACTTCTAGAGCCCAATCAGCTCCAGGAGTAGATGCTTCTGGGATGTAAGGTTCTCTAGAATACCTCCTTTGACAAAAGTCCCTTGCCCTGCAGGACAGGTATGTCTGAGACCAAATGAATGGAATGACTTTGGTCTATATTCTCAACAGTTCTTCCACCTACTTACAACAAACTGCACCCAACACTGACCGGGCTTCCTGGATGCTCAGGAACAGGTGCTAGAGCAGGTTACCTCGTGTGTAAGTTTGGTTTCTTAGCGTGCAACAGGCCCACAGTAGTTCGTACGGAGTTCTGAGACTGGGTTGTCTGAATACTCCAAGGCTTTTGGTTTGGTTTGTCTTGTGGTGCTTGGAGCACACGTCCAGTGTATGTTCTGCCACTTAATTGTATCCTTAAGCCCTCATTCAATTTCCTGTACAGAGCCTGATGCTTGGGTTTAGTGTTCCTTACCCCATAGGTCACTAACTCTCTTTTGAAGTTCAGTGAAGATTAATGCTGACATACATATGGGGTGATTCCAATGCTCAAATAGTAAAGGTAGGCTGGATTAAGTTGTGTAGTTGGTTGGCCCTACACAGTTTTCTCTGAGAAGTGTTCATTAGGTTAACTGAAATATTTTTGATAACCTTGAATAAGATCCTGGGCTGTGGCTCTCCAGAAATCATATGATCATCAGAAACAACATTGTTTGGATACAAAATAAAAAACACACACAAAACAGAAACAAATTGTTATTATTAAATTTTGTCCATTTATTATTAAATCTTGTTCATTTCTCCAGGATACTTTTCTAGAAGAAAAACTGTTGGGCCAAAGGGTGCAAACATCCTACAAGTTTTAAGGTTTAACAGTCACATCACTGATTTATGAGCCTCCTCATCGATTTAATACAGTCAGACCCTTACAAGCTTGCTGATAACCAATCAGGAGAGGCAAAAATCTAAACAAAAGTTCAATGTGTGAACACACTTAACAGAACGCATAAGCACACAAGTATAGGTGGCATTCATGAGAGGTAACCCTGAATTGCAGATAAAAGAAAAACATTCAAAGCCTATTCAGGAACACTATTTCAGGAAGATATTGTATTTTCAAAGGAAGAGATAACAGCTGAGTCTTGTAAACTCATATGCTCAAAGGAATGGCAGGGCTTTGCTGACTATAAGGAGCAAGCCACCGGAGCCCAGCCTTCTCAAAAGCAATTCTCCCATTTTGCTCCCCCATTTTGTTAACAGGGTCAAGCAGTGTTCATATCTCCAGGCTCAGGGACCTGCTCCTACCCTGCCCCTCCAAAGATTTTCTTAATTGCCTCATAAACCTACCAGTTTATGTAAAACTTGCTGTTATTTTAACAAAGGTGTCTGAATTGTAAAAATATATAACAGACTGCCTGCCCGGCTCTCATCAACTGCACCCATCTAACCAGCTCCTTTGTTCCCTTGAGCTCCAGACCAAACATCTAGGAGGATGAGTTAAGGGCCTTAAAGCCAGGTGTCCTGGAAAAGGCTCAGTCTCCAACAGATATTCCCTCACTTAACCCTTAATGTCAAAACATGATTGGCTGATCCTAAGCCCCCCTCAGCCCCCCTCATTTTCCTCTAAATCTGTGATACAGCTTCCCCTCAGGGACGAGGTTCAGATCCCAAGCTGACTGCCTCCCTGAGCGCTCAGGAAAGGAAGCTTTCATTTATAAGCTTCCATCTTTGGAGTGAGTTTTCTTGGTTTCCACCTGAAACCTGACTCTGAGGATTGGAGCTGCAGGTTGTTCCCAGTTTGTTTCTTTGGGACAGGGTCTGGAACTGGCTAGGTAGACCATGCTAGCCTCCTACTCACAGAGATCCACTTCCTGAGCGCTTGGAGGAAGGCATGCACTGTGATAGCCAACCCCAGTTTGTTATGTATCTGTGACTTTGTTATCACGGTTGGTGACATGTAACAGTTCTTTTATGGCTTCTGGGTCTGGGGCATTGACTAGAAAGACTCTGAACATGATGAAAGTCTATAGTTAATAAGGGATACATATAGAAAGAATAGTGGAGTGGGAAGGATCAGATATCAGGAAGGTCAGCTCAGTTTTTCCAAGGCTAATAAAATAATTATATTCTAAATAAGGAGGTGATATGTATAAGACAAATAAGACACCTGCCACATCTATGAGTGATGGAAAGGAATTTTGCTTGTTTGTTTTTGTCTTTTTGAGACAGTGTTTCTCTAGGTAGCCCTAGCTATCCTGGAACTCACTCCCTCTGTGGACCAGGTTGGCCCCAAAGTCAGAGATGCATCTGCCTCTGCCTCCTCAGTGTTGGGCCACCACATCTGGCTTGATGGAATGGGATTTTAATAAGTTATTTAAAATAATTTTCTACAACTGATAAGTTCCATACTGTAAAATATCTTACTGTTATTTTATATGTGCGCCAGATGTGTGCCTGTGTGTGACAGAGTGTTCAGGCACTCACATGCCACGGCACAAGTATGGAAGTCAGAAGACAACTTTGTGGAGTCAGCTCTTTCCTTTCACCTTTACGTGGGTTCTGGGATGACACTCAGGTTGGTCAGGCAATTGCCTTTACACACTGGGCCATGTGACCTGCCCCCTTGAGTTTCATACTTTGCACACAAAAACAAATCCCACATTTTTCTTGCTTCTCACAAAAGGTTTGTGAAGCAGCAGTCAAAAGTAGACTCAGGAGGTGAAAGGCTCACACTTGAGCATCAGGGACTACTTCGTGTGAGCAAACTATGAATCCAAGGATTCTAAGCTCCAACATCCAAAACTTGCCATCTAAGAGGAGGCTTCTGACACTACACCAACTGTTAGAAGACAATGTTTCCAATCACTAGTTGGAGATAAAGCTTTAATCTGTTAGGCTAAAAACCAGAAATGAGTAGCTATTGCCAGCTCGGCAAAGACTTTTTTGCAGAGCACTGCATTTTTCTCGAGTTTACAGCCTTCTTACTTCAGTGATATTTATTCCTCTGTAGAGACAATGTTTTGCTTCTTTCAAGTCATAAAACAATGAAAATCGATCCATCCCTAAACACACAAAAACAAATTCATCTCCAGAAGACTGGAAACTATTGCCCTAGAGACATGTTAAACATTTAGGGTATTTATTGTTAGCCTGCAAGAAGACTAGAGAGACAGAGAGAGCTGATGTGGAGAATCAGCCTATTGAGCTCCATCTAGAATGCAGTACACATGATTTAAAAGCATCCTCTCAGCATCGGGAGAGTACCTTCCAGCATTGTCTTACAGATTCCCCCCCCCCTTTTTTCCCCCCGAGACAGGGTTTCTCTGTGTAGCCCTGGCTGTCCTGAAACTCACTCTGTAGACCAGGCTGGCCTCGAACTCAGAAATTTGCCTGCCTCTGCCTCCCGAGTGCTGGGATTAAAGGCATGCGCCAGATTTCCCTTTAATCAAAACCATATAAAATGATATTTTGGAGGCTGAAGAGATGGCTCAGGGCTGTTCTTACAGAGGACCCAGGTTCAATCCCCAGCAATCACATGGCAGCTCACAATTGTCTGTAACTCTAGTTTCAGGAGATCTGACACCCCACACAGACACACATGCAGGAAAAACACCAATAAAATAAAAATAAATATATTATTATAATAATAAAATGATAGGTTGTTACCCATTTTCTTCTCAACTCAGACAAGTTTTGTTTTTCAAGACAGGATTTCTGTGTAGCCCTGGCTGTCCTGGAGCCCACTGTGTAGATCGGGGTGGGCTCAAACGCAGAGATCTGCCTGCCTCTGCCTCCCAAATGCTGGTATTAAAGGTGTGCGCTCTGTTCTGTCACGTGCCAAGTGTGACATAATCATAGCATCATTTCACTTAATCCTCACATATCCCTCTGAAGTGAACAACCTTCCCCTTCTCACACAAGTCCGAGCAGTGTCATCACTCATCTAAAGTAGTGAAGCTGGTGCTCAGCCAGTGGGTCAGGACTCAGGTCTCCTCTAATTGTCTAGACATCTCTGTTGGAAGGGTGGAGCTCAGTCATCCATTATAGGACGATTATTTCACTACACACTAAGGGGTGCACTAAAGTTCCACCCCCTTCAGTAGCAGGAAGTGGATTCTAAAAGAAATGGATTCGCTCATAATTCCACTTCTGCCAGTGCCAGGATTAGGGTGAATCCCAAGATTTAAAGACTACACAATAGGTACTTTTCCTACCACTGAATTAAAAACAAGCATGTGCTTGTATTTAAAATAGATTATACTTTTTTGTAAATATAAAAGTAACACTCTCATTGTAGAAAATCTAGAAAGCCTAGAAAAGTATACAGAAGAAAATAGAAATAATCTACAACCTATCACCTCGAGATAACTATGGTGAAAATTTAGGTTTGGTTCTTCTCTTTCTCCGTTTTCCTAGGTGAAAATATTTTATCTGGATATTTCATTCCTCCACTTTCCATGTTATCCAGAAATTTCTCCCATGGCATACATTAAAAATTCTTTTAAAAACAAAATGGTTTCAGAAGCATAATATGAATAGACTATCATTCCTTTCACACTGCTCATATAATAATCTACAGTTTGGGTGGTCTCTGTTTGGTTGTTTGGTTTGGTATTTTGTTTGTTTCTTTGTTTTCCCCTTTAGCTATGTATAATGTTGGCATGAATATCCCTTTTGTTAGACTTTAGCTACTTACTATTTTCTGTGTACGGATTTGTAGAAGCAGAATTAATTTTAATGTTATTAAAAAATCTAATTTTCGAAAAAGTAGTAATTAACATTATTGCCATTTTTTTCCCTAAGACAGGGTCTCACTTTGTGGCCTTGGCTAGTCTAGAACTCGCTATGTAGACCAGGCTGGCCTAAAACTAATGTCTCCTAAATGCCGGGATTAACGGCAAGTGCCATCACACCTGGCTGGTAAACAGTAAGGTTTCTTTCTCTTCATTGTGCTTCCTTTGATGCTGAATGAGCTGGGAGCTGTAACGATAAGCTCTCCCACACTCACTACACTTATAGGGTTTCTCTTTAGTATGAGTTCTCAAATGTAGAATAACCTGAGATGTCTGCCTGAATGTCTTACCACATTCATTACATTTATAAGGCTTCTCTCCAGTGTGAACTCTCTGATGATCTATAAGGTTTCGGTTAGAAGTAAAGGCTTTCCCACACTCATTACATTTGTAAGGTTTCTCTCTGCGGTGGAGTCTCTGGTGTTCATTAAGAGCCTTCCTGAAGATGAAGGCTTTCCCACACTCGGCACACTCGTAGGGCTTCTCCCCAGTGTGAATTCTCTGATGGTCCATAATCTTTGTATTAGAACCACATGTTTTCCCACACTCTTTACATTTGTAAATCTTTTTCCCTCTGTGCATTCTCTGATGTTGAGTGAGGTTTGAACTCCTGCTAAAGGCTTTCCCACACTCAATACAAGTGTAGGGCTTCTCGCCAGTATGAACTCTGTGATGAGAGATAAGTCCTGAGCTCCGGCTGAAGGCTTTCCCACACTCTTTACATTTGTGCGTTTTCTCCCCACTGTGGACTTCCTGGTGCCGGCTGAGATGTGACTTCCCACTGAATGCCTTCCCACAATCACTGCACGTGTACGGCTTAAGTCCCGTGTGGATTCTTCGATGAACCACAAGGTTGGAGCTGTGACTGAAGGCTTTTCCACATTCCTTACACTTATAAGGCTTCTCTCCTGTGTGGATTCGCTCATGCACAGTGAGGTTGGCACTCTGACTGAAGGCTTTTCCACACTCAGTGCACACAAACTGTCTCCTTTCACCATGACCTCTCTTCCCCGTCATGGAGGCACAGAACTGAGGACCACTGTTTTCATGCTCTGGGTCACTTCCTTCAGTGGGCGACTTGCTATCTTCAAATGTCTTATGTTTGAACTTTCCTGTCTTTCTCTGCATCCTCTCCAGCCAGGGGCATCTCAGTGACCCTTTTCCTCTTCTCTTTTCCTTTTAAATCTTTTACTTCCTCTGCAACACTTATGTGCAATTAATTCTCTTGGGGGTAAAACATGATTCTGATTTTCAGGAATGATGTCTTAGAATTAATACCCCCTTCAGTCTATTTCACCACCTGACAGGAAAGAGAACGTGTATACGCCCCACCTTCCTGTAATAGGGTGAGAATTATTTTAGGAAGACAAGATGGAGTAGGTCACAGAGCCTTACGTAGAAGGGTGAGTGTTCAAAAGCAGAGAACTGTTCAAAACAATGAGAAGAGTGAGGTTAGATAAGAGGCAATAAAAGGTGAAGACAGACAAGGGGAGAAGCTCACACGTCCAGCCTCAGAACTGCAACAGACAGTGGAAAACCCACTCTGCTCTCGTCTTGTTCCACTCTCTAAAATGGGAGCAAAACAACTGAAAGGCAGGGTCAGGTATACTCTTGTACTGAGAAAACATATGAGCAAAGGTCCTTGGTTCAGGTACCCGAAATGCCTAATGTTCAGACTAGTCTGGCTTTTACTTCTTGCTGAACTATTTCCTTAGCAACAGTGATTCAGCGGTTGGCATCGAGCAAACAGAACTACAGAATAGCAACTAAGACTGTTTTAAGGTACAACTGAGGTTCTATGTTTTTCTTGAGGTCTGGGCACCAGGCCCCAGCCCGCACCTCTGCATGTAAGCTTCCTGGTGGCTCTTCACACCATCCTTCAAATACTGACGTGAGTCCAGCACAGCATAGCTCACAGGGCTTATCTGAAGCTAGAGCCAGCTTTCTGTGCTAGTTTTAGGTGTCTGTTTTGCAACTGAAGGATCAAGTTGAGGAACAGGGTTTAAGAGTAACAAAGGACCTCTGCCAGAATGGTGTATGGTGTGACAGTAATGTGGGCAGAGAGTAGGGACAGCACCACAAGAGGGGCTCAGGCATAAAGCCATGTATCAGGAGCAAACAGAAATGTCCTGATCCGCTGGATACAAAACCCTGCATGTGTATGTAACATCTGCAGCCCTCAAGTCTGGAGGTGCTGAAGTGTAAAAGCACACTGACTGTCAGGTGACTGCGCCGCACCCATGCACATGTCCTCACAGTGTGCTTCCTTCAGACTATGAACACACTGCTGAATAGTTAAACATATAGATGATATAATCCTGCACCCTGCATCCTCACCCTTGTTTAATAAATATTGTATAGCATGAGCTTCTGCCTCAAAAAAAAAAAAAAGCTAAAAATAAAAATTCTGTGTATCCACGGTGTGTTCTCTGATAGTTAAGTGAAGCTAGTATAACCATTTAATTGTGTGTATGTAGTGAGAGGAACTTAAGGATACAACATGCTGTTATAACTATGACCAATAAATTTCCTGAACTTATTCTTCTGTTGAACTGAAATTTGCTATCCTCTCACTAACAGCTCTTTAACACTTAGTAAGTCATTGTGATGAGGCTCACAGCATTTCTGTAGAACCCAAGGAGGAAGATGGATGTCAGATCATATCTGATGAAGAAGGGCTACTTTGGGACTGGAGAGATGGCTCAGCGGTCTCTCCCTGTTGTTCTTACAGAGGACCTGGATTCAATTTCCAGCACCCACATGGCAGATGACAATCATCTGTAATTCTATGGACTCAGACACCTTCCTTTGACTCTCTCTCTCTCTCTCCTTCTCCATATATATATATATATATATATATATATATATATATATATATATATCTATATATCTATATATATATACATACATACAGACTAACAGAGATCTGCCTGCCTCTGCCTCCCAAGTGCTAGTATTAAAGGCATGTACCACCATGCCAGGCTGCAATACTTTAAAAGACTCCATATTCTAAATAAATATGACAATATATTTGTAGTCCTAGCAATTATATCTCAGTATAAACCATCCAAGAGTCTGCTTCACTAGGAAACTGATTAGTCACACTTTTTTTTCAGAGACTGTCAGAATTTTGGAAGCTAGAACATACGCACCAGTATACTAGACTCTTGGTTTTTATTTTTTCAGACAAGGTCTCACTAGGTAGCCCAGGCTGACCTGGAACTCACAGCAATCTTCAGTGCTGGAAACTGCCCCCATATTTCATATGATGACCCAGCTCCAAGTCTTACATCCAACGGACAGATAGGGAGACTAGACCTTACAGTATTCAAATTTAAGTCTCATGACACTCAAGTCTGAGTTCCCTCATATCGTTCTTTCCCCTCACCCCAACCTCTCTTCTCAAGCTCCACAGGTTCCCCCTCTCACTTCTGTGTTTTTTGCTAGCTGATAATATCCTCAGGAAATTCTCCCTTTCTGTCAGACATAGTGGCATAAGTATATAATCTTGGAAGGTGGAGACAGGAGAATCAGGAGTTCAAGACCAGTCTTTGACCACATAGCAGTTTTGAGGGTGGCCTAGGGTACTGAGGCCTCATCTCAAAAGAGAGAGAGAGAGAGAGAGAGAGAGAGAGAGAGAGAGAAATAAGGGAGAGGGGAACTGCAGGGAGGAGAAAGGAAAGGAGTCCTTTCAGTCCTGATCCCATTTCCTTTAATAAGCAAGATTCCTCTCTCCCCTCTCCAGACTGACTTCACAGACTGACTTCACAGGCAGACTTCACAGACTGACTTCACAGACTGACTTCACAGACTGACTTCACAGGCAGACTTCACAGACTGACTTCACAGGCTGACTTCACAGACTGACTTCACAGGCAGACTTCACAGACTGACTTCACAGGCTGACTTCACAGGCAGACTTCACAGACTGACTTCACAGGCAGACTTCACAGGCTGACTTCACAGACTGACTTCACAGGCTGACTTCACAGACTGACTTCACAGGCAGACTTCACAGACTGACTTCACAGGCAGACTTCACAGGCAGACTTCACAGGCAGACTTCACAGGCAGACTTCACAGGCAGACTTCACAGGCTGACTTCACAGACTGACTTCACAGACTGACTTCACAGACTGACTTCACAGGCAGACTTCACAGACTGACTTCACAGGCAGACTTCACAGACTGACTTCACAGGCAGACTTCACAGGCTGACTTCACAGACTGACTTCACAGGCAGACTTCACAGGCAGACTTCACAGACTGACTTCACAGACTGACTTCACAGGCAGACTTCACAGGCAGACTTCACAGGCAGACTTCACAGGCTGACTTCACAGACTGACTTCACAGACTGACTTCACAGACTGACTTCACAGGCCGACTTCACAGACTGACTTCACAGGCTGACTTCACAGACTGACTTCACAGGCAGACTTCACAGACTGACTTCACAGGCAGACTTCACAGGCAGACTTCACAGGCTGACTTCACAGACTGACTTCACAGGCAGACTTCACAGGCTGACTTCACAGGCTGACTTCACAGACTGACTTCACAGACTGACTTCACAGGCAGACTTCACAGGCAGACTTCACAGACTGACTTCACAGGCAGACTTCACAGACTGACTTCACAGGCAGACTTCACAGGCAGACTTCACAGACTGACTTCACAGGCAGACTTCACAGACTGACTTCACAGGCTGACTTCACAGACTGACTTCACAGGCTGACTTCACAGACTGACTTCACAGGCAGACTTCACAGACTGACTTCACAGGCAGACTTCACAGACTGACTTCACAGACTGACTTCACAGACTGACTTCACAGGCAGACTTCACAGGCAGACTTCACAGACTGACTTCACAGGCTGACTTCACAGGCTGACTTCACAGGCAGACTTCACAGGCTGACTTCACAGACTGACTTCACAGACTGACTTCACAGGCAGACTTCACAGACTGACTTCACAGGCAGACTTCACAGGCTGACTTCACAGGCAGACTTCACAAGCTGACTTCACAGGCTGACTTCACAGGCAGACTTCACAGGCTGACTTCACAGGCTGACTTCACAGACTGACTTCACAGGCTGACTTCACAGGCTGACTTCACAGGCTGACTTCACAGACTGACTTCACAGGCAGACTTCACAGGCTGACTTCACAGGCTGACTTCACAGACTGACTTCACAGACTGACTTCACAGGCAGACTTCACAGGCAGACTTCACAGGCAGACTTCACAGGCAGACTTCACAGGCTGACTTCACAGACTGACTTCACAGGCAGACTTCACAGGCAGACTTCACAGACTGACTTCACAGGCAGACTTCACAGGCTGACTTCACAGGCAGACTTCACAGGCTGACTTCACAGGCAGACTTCACAGGCTGACTTCACAGGCTGACTTCACAGACTGACTTCACAGGCTGACTTCACAGGCTGACTTCACAGACTGACTTCACAGGCAGACTTCACAGGCTGACTTCACAGGCTGACTTCACAGGCTGACTTCACAGGCTGACTTCACAGACTGACTTCACAGGCAGACTTCACAGGCAGACTTCACAGGCTGACTTCACAGGCAGACTTCACAGGCTGACTTCACAGACTGACTTCACAGGCAGACTTCACAGGCAGACTTCACAGACTGACTTCACAGGCAGACTTCACAGACTGACTTCACAGGCTGACTTCACAGGCTGACTTCACAGGCTGACTTCACAGACTGACTTCACAGGCTGACTTCACAGGCAGACTTCACAGGCTGACTTCACAGGCAGACTTCACAGACTGACTTCACAGGCAGACTTCACAGGCTGACTGGCTGTTGATCACTCAGGAGAGAAGAGAATAACTCACCGTCATTCTCAAACACAGTAAATGTTGCGCTCCTAAGGATCTGTCCAGCACACTTTTCCTGAACGCCTCCTTGGATTCAGTGCGGAAGATCTTGAGTCGCTGTAAACAGATACATGTGAGAGATTTACACCCAAGGCAGTGTTGTGTCTTCTGTTAACCTCCTGACCTGCAAAACGCTCTCTCTCTCTCTCTCTCTCTCTCTCTCTCTCTCTCTCTCTCTCCCCCTCCCTCCCTCACACTCACACTCACACACCACAATAATAATAATAATAATAATAAATTAAATTTTTTTCAAAAAGACTAGTAGCAGGGCATGGTAGCCAAATATGATTTTAATCCCAGCACTTCAGGAGCAGAGGCAGGTGAATCTCTGTGAGTTTAAGGCCAACCTAGTCTGCAGAGCAAGTTTCAAGTCAGCCAATGTTACATAGTGAGACCCTGTCTCAAATTACAATAGTGATAATAACAGTAATAAGAATAATAAGTATTACACATAAGACCTTTAATGGATGCTAAATGTTTTCCTGATTACTGATTTCTTAAAATTGTTCGGCCTTGGAATATGCTGTTTGCCCTTTTGATGAGCAGGGTCGGCCTATAAGCTTATTCCCTATCTTCTCTTTCAGTGATGGGTGGTTTTGGTTGAGGGCATAAATGAGTAACTATTCCTGGACAATCCTACCCCCTCTTCCAGACGCCAGTGTCTTGGCTGGCGACACAGCGGGGCTTGAACACAGGCCCGCGGCTGGGTCGTCCTGGGAGAGCCTGGTCCCCGAGAGCCTTGGCAGGTCCTGTCATCGCCCCACCCCGCACAGGAGATGCTGGACAAAGGCAGGCACCCCTGAGACCCAGGACGGCACCACCCACGGGAGCCACTCGCTCCTGGAGCCCAATGCCCAGGGCGTACCCCTCACCGAACCACACGCAGTCCTCCGAACAAAGCCGGCGAGTGGCAACAGAGACTTGCATGCCTTCCTTGCGCCTGAGGCCCTTCTAGGCAACGGGAGGTCTCCGCATCTCTGTACCAAGGCCAAGTCGTCCAGCTGACACGCCCCTCAGTCCCTCAGGCCCTTCTAGGCAGCCGGAGGTCTCAGCATCTCTGTGCCCCAGGGCTGAGCTGTCCAGGTTCCTTAGAAGCTCTGAAGCGCTGCAGATGCCCTGGCTTCCAGACATCACTATTATTAACTCGGTGGACAGTCGTGGAGAGTTCAGCCAAGGCCTCAGGTAGCACGGGGAGAGAAACCAATAGCCTGGTCAGCCAGGCCTCTTCCGGATACTGGGCTTCTCAGAGACAACCCCTAGCCTCACAGTCAGATTCGGCTATTTATTGCAGCAGGTGAAAATACATAATGGTAGGTTACTTCTCTGTCACTGTTCTAAGAACTGCACACGCAGTGGTAAAGAAAATGAGGCTGCATTAAAGTAAAGGGAGGTGAAAAGAGATACCTGGTAGCTATTGGGTAGCGAATCAAAAGAGGGAGAAGTGGTAGACTGCATAGACGAAGCTTATTTAGGAAACGAAGGAAAAATGCAGACATCTGGGAAAAGTGTGTTCCTGTCGGAACATTAGGAGCAAAACTCTTGGATCAGGAATTACCTGAGGCAGTAAGGATATTAGAGGCCGTGGTAAGCGCTTTGGATCTCTCTGGATGCTGCAGGAAGCAAGCTGTTAAGAACTCAGAAACAAGGAGAGGCACAAGCTTTCTTTTGTTGTTGTTAGGTTGTTGGTTGTGTGTGTGTGTTGTCACACATTCCAATATTTGTTGCCTACGAAATATAAAATGAACCAAGAAGCCTGTTCTTGTAAATTCTCTGAATAATCTGCTCTGTGTTTGGAGGTATTCTAAAATGACCTTGTGTGAAAGCTAATTTGTCTTTTACAGTTAGTAGTGCCTGCTGCCTTTTGGAGAACAGGCTGAGAGACAGGAAGAACAAACACAAATTTATCAAAAAGGTATTGCATTTTGTGCAGAGGGAAATGATGACTTCGACTGGAAATGAAATAGCAAGTAAAAATTGGGACTACACACATTTTGAAGGGGTGACCAGAGTGATTTACTAATGAATTATATGTTGGTCACTGTTTTTCAAATCTGGAATGTCTCTCAGAGGTTCATGTGTTAAAAACTTATTGCATCTTTGTTTCTTTGAATTCCTCTTCTTGTGTCAGCAGTGTTGTGTAATTTTTCCAGGGGCTATGTAAACAATTTCTATTTCCTCCAGTTAGGACACCACCAACAGACCAAGAATTACAGGAAAATACATGAGAGATTCCTTATAAGAACATGGACGAGTCAGGGGCAGCATCATCACTGGAAACCACACTCTAGCATGGGTGAGTAGTCCCAAATATCTAAATATTGCACATGTAGAGCTTTGCACAACTTACATCTTGACTGGTCAGAGAGTCCTGTGGGTTTTTTCTTTGTTTGTTCTGCTTTTTCTTGTTTGTTTGTTTGTTTTATTTTTTGAGACACAGTTTGTGTGTGTGTGTGTGTGTGTGTGTGTGTGTGTGTGTGTGTGTGTAGTCCTAGCTGTCCTGGAACTCACACTGTAGACCAGGCTGGCCTCCACCTCAGAGATCCACCTGCCTCTGCCTCTCAAGTACTAGGATTATATGCAAGTGCCACCACTACCCGCCTTATATTCTTACTACTTTTATAAACTTGTGGAGGGGCCTTATGAATTTTCTAGGTTTCAGAATCTTTCTGAGTCTTGTAAGATAAAAAACAGGTTGTGTGTGTGTGTGTACATGTAGGCATACATGTTGGTGCCCACAGAATCCCAAAGAGGTCATCAGATCTCTGGAACTGGAGTTATAGATTCTTGTGGACCTCTCAATGTGGGTATGAGGAACCTAACTTGGGTCCTCGGAAAGGGCTTGTAACTGCTAGTTACCTCTCTAGCAATACCTTGTAAGTTGTGTTTATTTCCTGAGCCTTATAAGTTTTACTTCCCTAATGTTGGTAGCTTCCCTACTTCCTCTAGGTGGAAATGCATCAATTCAGGGGAAGTAGCTACTCAACTTGAGAACACCCATTGTGCGGCTCTCTGTTTTGTTTTGCCCATTGTTAAGTCAACCTAATGCTGACTGGAAAAGTTTCACTGTGGCTTCTTGATGACATCATGATATGCTCTGAATTTTTCCAAGGCTGCCTGCCACAGATATGCTGTTACTGCAATAGTTCTGGCATCCTCTGCTCTAAAGGGCAGCTTGTACACCCTCGAGGAATATAGCATGTCCCAATCTTTTACAGTGGAAATGGAATTAGTGCCTCCAGTCTTATGGCTGGATACATAGAAATGGGTTATGCCTAAATGCATAAACTTCAGCTATGGTCACCACCCTTTACTCAGCCTAGGATAAATACATTTTTCCCCTTGGGGTTACTTTGTCTGCTTTCCTACTTTTTACCCAATCCTTGAGTGACTGCTGGTCCATGGAAAACTGAATCTGTCATCGTTATGGTACATATTGGGAAGCTGGACATCTAACATACGCAATATCTATACAGAAGACAATGGAACTAGAGGAATTTGGAGAAGAACTTTATTGGCTGTCATTGTGTGATGCCAGCTATACACTCATTCCTAAAAAGTTTTTTAAGTGTGTGGAATTGGTTAACAAGGAGGGAAACACTGTAGCTTTGTCAACTAACAATTCCAATCAGGCAGTTTTTCAGGAATACCTACTACCAAGAACAAGGAATGGACCATCCATCATACATGTGACTTTTACTGTGTTTTGGTGGGGTTTTTTTGTTTGTTTGTTTTTTGTTTTTTCGAGACAGGGTTTCTCTGTGTAACTCTGGCTGTCCTGGAACTCACTCTGTAGACCAGGCTGGCCTCAAACTCAGAAATCTGCCTGCCTCTGCCTCCCAAGTGCTGGGATTAAAGGCGTGCGCCACCACTGCCCAGCTTTACTGTGTTTTTGAGCAAAACATTTGTATGCCTTAAAAGATAATCTGCTCCTCACTGTGCTGGGCACCTGTACAGCAGCTCAGTGCTTTATTAGTGGGAGGGCTGGTTTGGTCCAGTGAAGAATAAATGGACAATGCCTCTTCATGTGTGGAGTACTACTATCAACAAAAACTATAGCTGGGACTAAAAGGCAGCTCAGCAGTCATGCACCTTGGCTGGTCTTCTAGATGTCTTAGGTTCAACCCGAAGCACTCACATGGTGTCTCATAACAATCTCTTCTGTTTTAAGAGAAGATCTGGTGCCCTCTCTGGCCTCTGCAGGTACCAAACACACATGACGTGCTGAGACATACATGTAGGCTAAACATCCATACAAATAAGTTAAAACTGCATGACTTTCTCTACTAGTTGGAGAATATGGTTTTGGTATATGTTGTTTTCATGTGTCAGAGGCAAATGGTTCGGTGTATATCTCTTAGCCCCTTCACCATCATGTTTGGGCATCAGAACTATTTTCCATATTTGAATTCTGATTTGATGTTGGACCTCCTCTAGGGTCTATAACCTCTCCAGCTATGAGTAGTCAGGTTATTTGACAGTACCGGGCATGAATTCACACATATTGATAAGCCCTAAAGACCAGTTAGACAGCAGTTAGCTACCAGCCACGACTATTGCTCCATTGGGATACCTTGTCAGGGCTCACATTGGTATGGTTTGTAGGCTTTTCAGCTGGGGTGGAATTTTGACTGCTTGTCTCCCTTGGAAGCTTGCTCTACACTTTTCAAATCCTATGAAAGCTAGGTTCTCTTAAGGAGGTTGTTTCTAGTCAGTTCCAGCTCAATTTCTCCAAATTTTGTGTTCCACATGTGTGGTGTCTTCAGTAATAGGGTCTTAACTTCAAGTTCTGGGAAGCAACCAAGGACAACAGGTATAGACATACTATTTAGGGAGTTTATTAGGTCCCCCCCCCCAACTCCCAACAGCTCAAAGGGATGTTCCCCTGTCTGGCACTGACGTTTTTGTTAGTTTTTGGCTCTTGTGAGGAACTTTATCACCCCGTAAGGTGTTACTGCATATGAATTTTATGTGTATGTATATATGCATGCATGTATACACATGCTTCCTGTTGCTTTTTCAAATGTGCCTGGTGCTATTTACCTCTTTATCTCTGTATGTGAATATTTTTTCCTCAGTTGTTGGTGCTGTTTGGGAAGGTTGTGGACCCTCTAGGAGGTGGAGCTTTGCTGTAGTCATCCCATTTCACATTCGTTCTCTCTGTTGTGTGTGGATAAGATGTGACCACCCAGCTTCTCACTGGAGCCACAGTGGTTTTTTTCCCCCTTCCACTTTTTTGACACAGGGTTTGTGTATCTCTGGCTGTCCTGCAATTAGCCCTCTGTCAACCCAGCTAGCATCAAACTCAGAGATCCACCTGCCTCCGCCTCCTGAGTGCTGGGGTTAAAGCCACGCACCACTACTACCTGCCTCTATTCATGTCTTCCCTGTTGTGATAGATTGTATTTCTCTTGAACTGTAAACCAAAATAAACCATTTTCTCCACTCAGTTGCTTTTGTGAACTGAGTCCAATCTCTGGAACTCCCATGAAGGTGGAAGGAAAGAACCAATTCCTTAAGTTGTTATCTGGTCTCCACATACATGCTGTCACACACACACACACACACACACACACACACACGAGAGCAGGTAGATTTTAAAAAACGTTTTATTGATTTGTTGTTTCACATCATGCACTTCAGTCCTACTCATTTCCCTGTCCCCATACCCACCCTTCACCCTTGCAACCTCCCCCACATCCAAAATAAAACACAATACACGCAAACAACAAAGCAGAGAAAACATCTCATCACAGAAAGCTGTTGTATGTCATAGTGTGTCCCACAGTATATCCCTATGTGAGTGGGTAGTTTTTAAATATTAAATGAAGACCAGTGATATGGCTCAGCAGGTGAAGGCACTTGTTGCCAAGCCTGGCAACCCAACTTCAGACTTTGATCTATAGGATCTACTTGGTTGAGAGAACCAACTCCCACAAGCTGTCTTGTAATCTCCATGGATTCCTGTACATGTACATAAAATGTAACTTTAAAAAAATACCTAAGTCATACCTACCTTCCCACCTCCTTTGAAGACAGTGATTAAACATGGCTGGCGTGGAACTTGCTATGTAGTCCAAGTTGACCTTGGACTCACAAAGATCTGTCTCTGCTTCCCAAATGCTAGGTTTACAGGTATGTGCCACCCCACCCAGATGAAGGCTGCTTTTCTACATCATAGGTACCCTTAGGGGCCAATAACTATATATTAGAATAGAAAGTTTCCCCACATTTTCTTTCAGATTATTTCATGAAAATGTGTGTATGCTGGGCCTAGAGAGATGGCTCAGTAAGCAGAGTACTTGCCATCTGGCACAAGGACCTGAATGCATATCTCCAGAATACACACAGAAATTCATGGGAGTATATGTCCATAACCCTGGTGCAGCCATGAGTCAACAAGCATTTGTAGTAAATTCTGACTGTGGTCTCAATCTGTTCACTGAAGAGCCAGAATGTGTTTAGCAAGTCAGTGTACAGCACAAGGCACATCTAAGAGGGGGCATGATTGTACAACTGAACAGTTACAAAAATATGCTCTGTCTCTGTTTCACACATACACACACACACACACAAAATTAGCTTTGTAAAGATAATAAACCAATAGTTATATTAGATAAAGACGATATTAGTGGGTTTAGGGTATGTGACACTGCAGACACACCTCTAACCTTAAAAGCTTGGGGGAGGGGAAAGTATGTCCCTAATTTAAGGATTATTTGGGTGAAGTAAAACTTACTTAGAAATCAATATAACTATCTATGAAAAATATAAACACACAATGAGCCTATAAGCTGGTGTTAAAGTATAAATTCTTACAACGGAATTCAATAGTTGTACCAATATAGCACCAACTAACTCAAAACATTTAAATAAGATCAACAGAGGTTTAAAAGCATGTAAAGAAAAAAAGTCCTGAGGCTGGAGAGATAGCTCAGTGGTTATTGCAGAGGACCCAGGTTCAATTCCCAGTACCCATGTCAGCTCTAGGGGATCCAATGTTCTCTCCTGTCCTCTAGAACCAGTGCACTCACAGGTACAGACATATACAAATACACTCCATTTAAAAATAAACAAAAAGTTAAAAGTCCTTAAATTAGATGGATCTTCAAGGTTATGAAGAAACACTAATAACTAAAAGGGATTTCTTTTCCCTGGGGAGGGGACATAAGTGATATGCTGAATACTAGACTACCTTTAAAAAACAAATGTTGCCGGGCGTGGTGGCGCACGTCTTTAATCCCAGCACTCGGGAGGCAGAGGCAGGTGGATTTCTGATTTCGAGGCCAGCCTAGTCTACAAAGTGAGTTCCAGGACAGCCAGGGCTACACAGAGAAACCCTGTCTCAAAAAACCAAAAAATTAAAATTAAAAATTAAAAAAAAAAAAACAAATGTGAGGGCTTAGAGAGATGGCTCAGTAGTTCAGAGCACTGGCTGCTCTGCCAGAGGACTCAGGATGTCACCATCACAGGGTGGCTGACAGCTGTAGTCTGATGACCTCTTCTGTAGATACAAGGCACCTAAGTGGTCCTCGTCCATACACGTAGGCAAAACATCTATCCACATAAAAAGTATCAGGGACAAAGTAAATGCAGAGAGCTGTAGGCAAGAAGTAAAAGTGATGAGAGTCTTACAGTCAGTCTTTAAATAAACGAGGAAATGCATAGGCTAGAATGAAGTAGAGGAGGTATTATCTCTGTGCTTGAAAATCACAAATTGTGGAACACAAAGTTTAAAAATGAGATATATTTTTAATGAGATATATTTTAAGATAGTTTTAAAAAAGAAAAAGCTAGAAGTAAATAAAATATATGGTTCTTATTATCCTGCCTTTGTGATCGAATACCAGATAGAAAGCACTCATTTGAAAGAGAATAAGATAAATATCCTATGGGGGGGGGGCTTTTCAAGACAAGGTTTCTCTGTGTACCCTTGGCTGTCCCAGAACTCACTCTGTGCACTAGACTGGCCTCAAACTCAGAGATATACCTGCCTCTGCCTCTCAAATGCTGGGATCACTGCCCGACTTCCTTCTTCTAAACAAATTAACTCAGAATTCTTTATTTTGTCTCAGGAAACCATGCCTTAAGATACTGCCTGAAGCCGACTTGAGGGCTTCGCGACATTGTGAATTCGCTGGTGGTGATTAAAGGTGGACCGCTGACTAAAGGCTTTCCCACATTCAGCACATTCATAAGGCTTCTCACCAGTGTGAACCCTCTGGTGCACAATAAGCTGTGAACTGTCACCAAAGGCTTTCATGCAATCTTTACATTTATAGGGCTTTTCACCAGTATGGGTTCTCTGATGAACCATAAGGCTAGAACTATAACTAAAGACCTTCCCACACTCATTACATCCATAAGGTTTTTCACCAGTGTGAATTCTCTGGTGTATAATGAGGTGAGAGTTTTGGTTGAAGGATTTTCCACACTCACTGCATTTATAGGGCTTTTCTCCAGTGTGAAGTCTCTGGTGCCGAATAAGGCATTTACCTAAACTGAATTTCTTACCACATTCACTACATTCAAAAGGCTTTTCACCAGTATGAACTCGTTTGTGGTCAATGAGCTGAGAGTTCTGAAGGAAGGCTTTCCCACATTCACTACATTTGTATGTTTTTTCCCCAGTGTGGAGGCTCTGATGTCGAGTAAGACACTTACTCCGACTGAAGGACTTGCCACATTCAATACATTCATAAGGCTTCTCCCCAGTGTGGATTCTCTGGTGGTCAATAAGATTTCTGTTGGTATAGAAGGCTTTCCCACACTCATTACACTCATAGAGCTTCTTACTAATGTGAAGGACCTGATGTTGAATAAGACTTTTATTCCAAATGAATGCCTCGCCAGATTCATCAGGTTTCTCTCCAGTGTGGGTTCTCTTGTGGACCAGGAGCTGGGAACTCTGAATGGACGCTCTTACACATTCATTTCCTTTATAAGGCTTGTCTCCATTACGGAGTCTCTGGTGTTGAATGAGGTGGGAACTGTGACAGTAAGTCTTCCCAGACTCACAACATTCATAAGGTTTTTCCTGAGTGTGTATTCTGAGGTGAACAACTAGCTGAGATATCTGTTGAAAGGTCTTCCCACACTTGTTACATTCAAAGGGTCTCTCTCCAACGTGGATTCTCTGATGTCCAAGGAAGCGAGAGCTCTGGCTAAAAACTTTGCCACACTCATCACATTGATAGGACTTCTGCCTCTTTGCTTCTCCCTGATGCTCAACAGGACTGGAGGGCATTTCTGGATGCACCCCTACATCTTTACATTCCTCATTTCTGTCTTCTGTAGAATTTTTATCTTCCTTCTCCAAGAAATCACTTTCTAGTCCGCTGCCTTCTTCATCTGAGGGATGCTCTTCCCTCTGTGCTAAAGGATCTTTACAGATGTCACCAGACGCTCTTTCCACCAGTGCCACTCCAAAGAGTCCCTCTGAGGATGTGTCAAGCGAATGTGATCCTTTAGAAATGTCCTGCTTTGGACTGAACTCAGAACTTCCTATCCTGTTCTTACCTGTTGCCAAAAGAAATAAGAAAAAAAAACCTTCTTTACTATTCATGTATTTATTTGCTTTGTAGCTGAAAAAAAAGATCATATTATATTGCTAAGAAATGAGACAACATTTGAGAAGCAGAGAAAAAAATAGTCCCCTTTCTTCTTCAGGGATATTAAAACACAGAGGAACAATGGTCCATAGAGGAGAATGGGGAGGAAAGGCAAGGACAGAGGAAACCTGAGCTAATGCAGTCTAGGTAGGAGACAGACTGGAAGCGAGATTGTGTAGCACAGTGTTATATCATCTTCTGGAGCCATTGTGAAACTGTCTTCTTAGTGAATGGCTAAATTAAGTTTTTCTCCACCATGACATTGTACAGTTCCACATGTCTCCAAAAAGATGTTAGGCCATGTGTGGTGGTGCTTTGAATCTCAGCTCTTGAGAGGAGAACCAGGTAGATCTCTGGGAGATCAAGGCCAGCCTTGTCCACACAGAGCTCCAGGCCAGACAGAGCTAAGTCGGTTGAGAGAGGGAGGAAAGGTTGGCAAGAAATAAAGAAGGCAAAACTGGGGGTGAGGGGTGAGACTTTCTCACGTGACGGTGTGAAGTGAACACAGACAGATCTGAGTTACATTATGACATGAGCACAGACTGATCTATGTGACGTGGCAATGGAGCATGTATACTGGTTCAGAACAGTTGAAGGGAACAGCAGTTAGGACACTGGACTGGGCAAAGGCAGGTCTATATCCTATAAAAACTAAAAGAAGCATCAGTGATTTGAAGTACAAATTAAAGTATGCCCTTGTGAGCTTGTCTCTTAAATAATAATAAAATAATTCAAAAGCAATTTGATAAAGAAATTAAACAGTTAAACACTGGTCTACAGTTTTGGAGATTCAAATGCAAAACCTGGGGAAAGCTGCAGCAGCCACTCATGGTTATCAACAGATACCAAATGCTGGCTCCTTTTAAACCATGATGCAAAGAGGCCAAGCCCAGTGTGTATTTAACAAGTGAAACTATACAATACTTAGGTTAGTAACCTTCATGTCCACCCTCTGCCAAGCTGGCTACTGCCCTGAGTTTGCCAGTCACAGGGTGGGGGCTCAGGCCTTATAAAGGGAATCTTATACAACTGAACATTCCTCAAGAGGTGACAGGCGATTAGACCTGGGCCAGGTACCAGAAAGACTCAAGTCTAGCTTATCTGTAGCTTGTCATCAGCATCTTTTGTGGCCTGGGCCAATGATTTCTAAAGCACAGAGGAGAGTCTAATCACTGCCTTGGTCAGAGTTCTTTCTAGGGAGATCCTGACCCCCAAACAGGGCATGATTGCAAGTAAGATCTAAAGCTGAATGCATATGGAGCCAGGGGAAGCCACGGTGCAGTCAGAGCTGAGAAGAAGCTATGATACGGACAGTTTCAGAATTCAAAAGAGTTTCAGTGGAAAAGCACAGGGAACAAACATGCTGCATACGGCCGTGTTAGTCACATGGTCAGTCCATGCGTACGGGCCCCGTTAGTCAGATGGTCAGTCCATGCATACGGCTGCGTTAGCCACATGGTCAGTCCAGCCACATTGGCCCTGGTGGACTGCTGGATCTCCAGGACCAGCATTTCCCACTACCCAATCTGACTGTTCTGGGTCCCCATTCTCCTAATCCCTCAAACACAGAGACCTTTACTCCCAGAACCCAAGGGACTCCTTCTTATGGCTGAGAAAACCCATAGCTCCCTACTGTTGATCATCCATTAAATAAAGAAAATGATGACTATTGTTAAACTGGGTGACGGGTGCAGGGGTGTTCATTATACACATCTACTTCATGCTTGCAAATAATAAAAAGTTAAAACAAATCAAAACAAAGGAATACAGGGGCTGGGCTGTGATGTAAAGGACAGACGGCTAGTTACTGGGAGCCATTACCCAGAGAGGCCAGGCCGTGCTCATCTCTTACCACCTCCGTCTCACACAGGACACTCCACTTTTCTTGCTTATAGTCCTTGTTCACTGCCGTCTCCTGGAACGATAAGCTTCTATTGTTCAGAAACAACCCCAGCCAGAGAAGCAGAGTTCTTAAGCGTACAGAAGTCACACAGAATAAAAGGGTAGTAGACACATTAAAGAGGACAAAACTGTCCTAAATGAAACTGTTAAAGCCAAGGGCAAGGGCCTAGCTCCAAGGGAAGCACTAAGCAGGAGAGACAAAGGCGCTACCTTAGGTGGGTAGGTCTGCAGGTGAATCCCAGCCATTCCCCCAACCCAGACACACACACACCCAGACGTGGACTCAAGAAAAACAGAGCCACTCACCTGAGGCCTGGCCATCCTAAGCACAGTAGCCACTGCCTGGGCTCTGGGGTTCCCCACTTTGGGAAAAGCAGGATCTGGGGGTGAAAGGTGAACTCAGTGGGTCAAGCCCCCCTCTCAGCTCCCTAAGATCCACGTGCCTACGGTGGGATCTGCAGGCATCCAGGGAACTCCACATACACCGACTCTCAGCTTTCTCCTGGAGACCTCATCCTAAGTGTGCTGGGAATGCTCTTCAGAGGATACAACAGGCAATATTTATCAAACAGAACTGGAGGTTCCTTCCAAGACCCTCTTCAGCCTGAAGCTCTACTTCTAACTATATTCTCTCTGCCTAATTTCCTTAACACTTCTAACACTGATGTACACCCCTGCCTTTAAAATATCTTCTTTATTGTAATGGGTATGAGTGTTTTGTCTGCACATCTGACTGTGCATCACCTGTGTGTCTGGTAGCAGACCAGAAGGTGGCGTTGGATTCCATGAAACTGGAATTATGGATGGTGATGAAGCACCATGTAGGTGCTGGAAATTGAGCCTGGAAGAGCAGCCAGTGCCATTAACTCCTCAGCCATCTCTTCAGTCAGCCTCCTGCCATCTGGAACACTGTTGGAACCTAGCTCTGTGCTGTCTCCCTCCATCAGCGACCCTTCTGATCTTCCCGGCTTTAGTCACACCTCCCAGTTCCCACTGCTCTGTCAGACCTGCCACATACCTACATCCTGATCACAACAAATTCATTCTCATTTTCTCATTCTTTCTCTCTCCCTCTTCCTCTGTTGTTGTTTTTAAAAACTGAGTCTCACTGTGTGTCCCTGGCTGGCCTGGAGCTTGTTATATTAATCAGGCTGACCTCAAATTCACAGAGATCTGTCTGCTTCTGCCTCCTAAATGCTAGGATTAAAGGCATATAGCACCGCAACCAGCCTCCATTCTCCACTTTTTAGTGGTTAAATCTCTTGCTTGTTCCTCCAGAACCCCATACTTACTCTGCCTCATAATGCACTTTATCTAATAATCCCCTTTTACAGTGACAGTATTATGCCTACAGACAGATACCATCCAGATGTATCTTTTGTTTGTGGTAGCTGGTGTGTGTGTGTGTATGTGTATGTGTGTTGTTGATGTTGTTGTTTCACACAGGGTATTAATCTGAAGCACAGGCTAGTGCAAAACTTACAAAGTAGTTCAGGCTTGCCTTCAGCTCTCAGGAATTCTCTTGCCTTAGCTTTTGAAGTACTGGAATGACAGGTGTGATCCACCATGCCCAGCTTCACCCAAATATCTTATGAGGTTGCTTCTTTTTATGTATATGACTGACTCCCTGCCATCTACATAAGAACTCTTAAAGACAGTCATAGTATACTGCCTGTCTCTGGTCCCCAGCGGTACACAGTGGTACATGCTTGAGGTAGGAGACTGCTCTGGCTTGAGGGAAACTTGGTAAGTACATGCATGCACAGCTAGAGGCTAGACAAAAGGGTCGCTAAGGAAGGAGGCTGGCTGTAGGGGCAATGTGGGATTTCAGTGCAAGTTGGGCTGATGAAAGAAAGTGACTCTAGGGGATGGAACTGAGGAGAAGGAGTACCGTGTCCAGCTCCTGGGTCACAGGGAGGATCTAAGAGTGCACCAGGGGCCAAGCCCTGATTGGAGGTTGAGGTAGGCGACTGCTCAGCTGCACTCAGTGCTCCCATCTTCTTTAAATGCACATCCTGTTCTTGTACTGGAGGTGAGACCTAGAGATTAGAGACGAGGAAAAAGAACTGGGTACTAAGTGCATTCTGAAGGCAGAGAGCCCAGACCTCAAAGACACCCACACAGGAAAACGGCCAAGGAAATGAAGGACCGGACTATCTTTCCACTAATCTCAAAGCTTGCGATCTTCCCTGCCATCCCTCCCCAGACTCTCCTTGTAGGAGCTAGAAGAGCAGATGCGATAGCCAGCTCCACCATGACAGGTCTTTGGAGGTACATTAGCTTAAGAACCACGTGAAGCTATTAAGATAGCTCAGGTGGTAAATACTGCTTAGCCTGAGGACCTTAGTTCCCAAGTTTACTGAATGGTTCCTTGTGTGTATGAATGTAGGTATGTACGTGCGTGCGTGCAGGTGCATCGGCACAAGTGTGTAGGAGCTGGAGGACAACTTCAGCTGTCTCTCTTGCTTAGGCACCAGCCACTTTGTATCTATGTTTGTGTGTAAGAATTATGACACTTTGCAAAAGCTGTTTTCTAAGAACCACAGGGCTAAGTGGCCTACTTAGCCTTGATTAGGTCTATGTCAGATCCCCTAGGGGTCATAGGTCAGAAACCTAGCCTAACCTCTGGTTCCCTGGTTAAAGAAATCCTGTCTCGAAAAACCCCAAAACAGCCATACATATCCATGTTCACGCAGGAAAGCAGAACTGTCGGAGATGTGTGTCTCTAATGAGGCTTATTGCCTGTAAATGGTTCATGTGGTGGTTTAAGGGAAAGAAACCCATGTGCCTGAGTCCTAGGTAAAATACTCAAACTTTAGCAGGATTTAACTGCCAGCAGATCAGAAGGTTAGGTTACTACAGTGTATTAAATTCTATCTTTTGCCTATATCTACAGCTACTATCCTAAAGAGCTTTCCTCTGCACTTATTATAAGAACCAACCAGGACTGGGGAGTTGGCTCAGTCAGTACAGTGCTTTACATGCAATCATGACAACCTACGATGGGATTCCCAGAACTAATGTTAAAAAGTCAGGCATGATAGCATATGTTTGTAATTACAGCCTTGGAGAGGCATAATAGACTCCCTAGGGATCATAGGCCAGGAACCTGCCTAACCACTGATTCAGGTCAGGGAGATCTTCTGCACCAGAGGAACAACACTTTGAGGTTGTACACACCCCTGCACATGCACCTCCCCTCCACAGAAACACACCTGACTTAGACCTTGGCTTGTATGACCCCCACGGGCTCATAGATTTGAATGCGTAGTCACCAGGGAGTAGTGCTACTTAAAAGGTTAGATAAGGTGCCACTGGGGTGGGCTTTGAAGTTTCTCAGTCTCTCAGTCTCTCAGTTTCTCTCTCTCTCTCTCTCTCTCTCTCTCTCTCTGTCAGGATATAGAGCTCACGGCTACTTCTCCAGTACTACATAAATCTATGAGCTACCAAGCTCCCTGCCATAAGGGTCTAACATCTACAAACTGGAAGCAAGGCCATAATTAAATGTTTTTATAAGAGTTGCTTTGGTCACAGTGTCTCTGCAGCAATAAAACAGTGACTAAGAGTGCTGGGATTTGTGTTTCTGCTATGGCTTATAGCAGAAAACTATTTTCCATCTATCAGTGGAGCAAGTTCAGGAATCCTAAAGGCAAACCAGGCAAAAGTGTGGGGAATGGTGAATACTTGCTCTCAGGCTAGCCCAAGTTTAGAGAGTGGCTCTAGATGTTCCTATAGACTGACTGCTTACCTCCCCTGACTCACTAAGGTGTCTCTGGAAATCCTCCACCATAGCCACAGCTTCCTCGCCAGTCTCAGGGTGATGGAGCTGTACCCAGGTCTGAAGCTCCCTGGGCAGGATGCTCAGGAACTGCTCCAGCACCAGCAGTTCCAGGATCTGTTCCTTGGTGTGGACCTCTGGCATCAGCCACCAGTGGCAGAGCTCCCTGAGCCGGCTCAGGGCTTGCTGAGGCCCAGACATCTCATGGTAGCACAACTGCCTGAAGTGCAGTCGGAATATTTCACAGACGGGAAGGTAGTTCTTCTGTCCCCATGTCTGGCTTCCTGGTTCCTGCTTCACAGTCAAGTTCCCCTCCTGCTTCTGATACATGGCAGTCCTGGGGATGATATCTAATGTCCCCCTGCCTTCCATGGTCATTGTGATCCCAAAAGAGAAGCTGGTTCCAGCTACAGCAGGCACACTGAAAATGAGTCTCTGCTTCAAACTGCGGGGGCTGTTTTTTCAGAGTCAAGAAAGGAAGTGAGGAAAGTGTCACCTACAGAAACACAAAGAGAATGATCAGAGTCCTGGAGCACCTAGCTCTTAGCTGGTAACAGGTTCTGCAGCTAGAAGCAAAGCCTCCGGGGAAGAGAAGAGTACAAACACAGAAATGACTCCAAGTGACTTCCCTTTTCAAACTATTAGTGGCTCCAGTCACCTGCAGGATAAAAGCTAACTGAATGTCTAGGCTTAGCTTTCACAGTCTTTCACATACACCTCCAACCATTTCCCCCAAGTACCCAAATTAAAAGGACATCAATGGCCTCCAAAGCAGGGTATACAAGGAAACTGGATGTTAAAGAAAATACTAAATGATTTAACTATTTAATATGTCCTGTAGTAAGCACTGAAATTCAAATAGGATTTATCTTTAATTTTTTCATAAACTTGTGCTGGGAGTGGAGGCTCAAAACTCAGCTGGTAAAGATGTACTAAAGTTTGGGGCTAACACTTTACAAATAAGGGGGTGGGGACCACACTTTACCTGTCTGCACCTTCCCTGTTTTTTCCCGTCATTTCTGACAAACTCTTAATCAAGTGTCAAGACTCCGAATAAATAACACCTCTCTTGAAGGATATTTTCCTGCTTTCCCCAGATATAAAACAATGGCTCATTTCCCTTGCTGTACCTCATACTATAACAGTGTACTTCAACTGTTTATGAGGAACTCACCAGTCATGGCCTCTAAACTACTGGAGGGTCACCCAAAGGGAGGAACTAGTATTAAAACTTTTGGAAGTCTTTTCTACTTAACTTGGAACTTAACTTTAACTTTCTGGTCTCTCCGGGCATACCACTGTTTATAGCTTCAGTAATCCCACGGACTACTCTCCACCCATAACTCTGTTGGATCACTTCTCTTAATGCAATTGTTTGCAGTTTACTCAGGGCTCTGTTTCCTGCGAAGATTCAAAAGGCAGGACTGCTTCCCAGTCCTGCACGCGTGCATATGTGTTACACAGGGAGAGAGATATGTTACACGAATGTGGTTAGTTTAGTGGACAAAATTTGGGAAAAGCCATTTTCCTTTCCGTTTATGCATGCCATTTGAAAACCAGATCCTCTGGGGCAACTAGGATGTGTGCCGTGGTTTGAGATATCAGATATCAGGCACTGGAGACCCCAGGGTTAGACATTTTCCTCTGAGCCTGTTTTGTTTTGTTTTGTTTTGTTTTGTTTTTAAGACAGATGGAGTAATCTGTGAACTCTCCGAGAGTACACAAGAGCACAGGACACTTTCCTGCGGTCCTTACTGTGCCGAGTGCTAAGCGGCAGGTCTCGCTGCACGTCTAATCTGCGAGCTCGCGTGGGGCTCACTCCAGAGTCACGGTCCTGCCTCGGTAGCCGCTCACCTGGCCGCGTCTGCCCCGTGCAGCGCTGACGCACGGGAGCCAACAACTCGAGCCGACCCCAAGCCGAGCGACCACAACACGAGGACGACGCGGCTCCGCCTCGGGTAAGCACCCCGGCACCGCCCGCGTCGCGGCCCGAGTGCGGGCCGCACTTTCCACCGCGTCGCCACCGTCATGCGTGACGGCTCAACGGCCCCACACACCTCCAGGACACTAGGAAATGGCAACGACGGCGGGACGGGAAGCATGAGAGCATCACTTCCGGTACCTCCTGGATTCCGGAAGTCTTGGTTGCCAAGGTGAGCAATAATCTTGAACGCTAAGATTTTTTTTTACCCAGGGAACATCTGGGGCACAAGAGGGTGTCATGCTGAACTTAGAGTCATTCAGATTCCAGAGACCTCACTCTTGACATAAAAAGGTCAAAAAAAGCAAAGCCATACTTTCCAACAATCAGACTTTGACAGACCAGCCTGTCCCTGATGATGCCCTATACAATTAGAGCCCAATTCCTAATTGTGTTACAGCTCGGTTCCATTAAGGGGAAGGTTCCCGCAACTGTACAGTTCTGCTTGAGCAGGCAAAGGTTCCCCCGATGTAAGTGTTACAGCTTTCCTGGGAAAGGTACCCTGGCAATCGGGAGTCAAGGAATACCACAAAGTCACACCACACAACAAATCTCACATAGATTTATCGGAAGGGAAAACCCAGAAGAGTGGCTGCCTCTGCTCAGGCAAGGAGCAGGGGGAACTGAGGAGAAGGCAGGCCTTATATAGGTTTCAGTGAGGGATGGGACTTCTGGGGCAGTCTGGGATTTGTGGGATTCTAGTCAGAGTTTGGGGCAAACTCAGGGATTGGTGGAACTGTTTCTTGGGGTCTAGGGGTCAAGTCTGGGTCAGGGTGTTCTTTCCTTGGCTCTTTTACCCTAAATTTATCTCTGAGGTCATCTCACCTCAAAGTGCCAGTCTCAGGAAGGATTAATTGTGTTATAAAGTTTGCTATCTAACAAGATGGAGAACTTTATTTACTATAAAAGGGTAGGTCCCTCTCAGAGGACAATTCTCTGAGAATTCAAATTTGTTATGACTTTCTTTATTGAAATTTCTTTAACTATTATAGTTTTGTAAATACTTTTATTCCTGTGCTTTGGATTTATAAAATACACATTTATGGGCTCAAATAGCACAATCTGTGGCCCTGATTCTTTGTGTGTAAGGTGTGATGCTTACTGCTTGCTTTTTTGATTCACAGGTTAGTAAAATATATATATATATATCACATGATATAATGATCTAATACAAAGGGTCTTAATATTTTGTTCAACCAATTTCAATTCATTTACAGAGAAACAACATTCTTACTCCAGGATGACACGAGCTTCCCCCTCTACCCTGTTCTGCTGTCAGGAGGTCCAGCATCCTTCTATTTCGTAGTACAACCCTGGGAGTGGTGGTCATCTGTATCTGGGGAATAATTATAACAGGAATGCTGAGGTAGGGGCCCCTCAAAGAGGGGGACCTCCTATGAGGGTTTATTAAAGGAGAAACCTGGGTCTGAGGAGGAACCATGCGAGGTAGCATGAACAGGAGTCATTACTAAGAGGGGATCCAAAAGGGATGCACAGAAAAAACATAGAGAGGCATTTTAGATGGGATGTGAGGAGCAATAATAGATCAGAAGCGCATTGAACATGTTGTAGCCAGGATTGGGCATTTCTTCTCAGTTGTATTTCCTGTTCAAGAATGGTTTTATGGGTTCATGTGGACTGCTCCAGGTATCGAGAGATATGAGCAGAGGGGCATGCAGCGCAACTGGTGGGATATAGCTTCCCCATGATTCCCATTCTCCATATTTCATCCCAGGGGTCATCTATAACAATGAGACAGTTATTCAGGTTTTGAAATAGGCTATTTCTTTCTTTCTTCTTTATGTAAAACCATCAATTTGTATTTATTTAATATACATTGTAAGGGTTCAAGCAGACTTAATTTAAAAAAAAAAAAACACAGCTTAGAAATCATTTCTGTGAGAGCTGAGTTCAATTTTATAGGATCAATAACAGCGGCCGCCATAAAAAATCCTGATCTGTGAGGCAGCCTGCTTCTCCTTTATGACCCTTTTGTCAATAGGGAAGGCAGAGAAAGGGGTTTAGGGTTACAGACATGGGGTTAGGATAGACAGGAATAGAAATAGAGCTTTAGCATGCGTGGTTGGCACCGTCTGCAGACATGAGTTCCTGGTTCTTGCTGTCATAGGTTTGCTGAAAGGAAAAACACTAGTGGTGGATGTTGGAGAGAGAATTAGGGGTTTGATCAGTGGTGGGACAGGCCTGTGATATAACAAAGACTGTGTCGTTAAAACAGCAGAGAGAGCCTGGCGGTGGTGGCGTACACCTTTAATCCCAGCACTTGGGAGGCAGAGGCAGGCAGATTTTTGAGTTTGAGGCCAGCCTGGTCTACAAAGTGAGTTCCAGGACAGCCAGGGCTACACAGAGAAACCCTGTCTCAAAAAAAAAAAAAAAAAACCACCAAACAAAACAAACAAACAAAAACCAAAGCGGGGAGGGGGGGGCTTGAGGAGGGCATGTGCATTGTGCAGTAATTACCAGATTATGCATGCCATTCCAGGTGACCTTGTTGCTTGGATGTGGATGTCTCCTTCTGGGTCTCTTCCTTCGATTTACTGTCAGTGATAGGCAGGTCATTTTCTTGATGGGTGTCCATGTTCGTGTTTAGACTAAGGCTGATCCTGTGTGTATAAACAAACAAAACCCTTCCCACCATGAGGACGGTTCAGGTCCCTTCCAGATCCTGTCTAGGGACTCCTACCATCTCACCAAGAAGTATGTGTGGGATTAGTTGTGGTGATTCCAATGAAGAATAATGGGGGAGGGTATTTTTGTGTTTTTATACACATTAAGAATATTTAGTGTTGTTAGGGCCTTTGTCAACTGAACATAAGGAGGGTAAGAGGCATGTTGCCTTTTTTAAATCTGGGGTTTGAGGGTTTGGTCTGCTCTTTTAATTATACCTAGTCCTTGCCCCACCCAGGGGTTCATTCCCATAATTAGCCACCAAACACACACACTATTGAATATGCCAGCAAGATTTTGCTAAAAGGAACTTTATATAGCTGTTGCCTGTGAGGCTATGCTAGTGCCTGGCAAATACAGAAGTGGATGCTCACAGGCATCTATAGAATGGAACTCAGGGCCCATTAGTGGAGGAGCTAGAGATAGTACCCAAGGAGCTGAAGGGGTCTGCAACCCTATAGGTGGAACAACAATATGAACTAACCAGTACCCTCAGAGCTCGTGTCTCTAGCTGCATAAGTAGCAGAAGATGGCCTAGTCGGCCATCATTGGGAAGAGAGGCCCCTTGGTATTGAAAACTTTATTTGCCCCGGTACAGGGGAATGCCAGGGCCAAGAAGGGGGAGTGGGTGGGTAGGGGAGCAGGGCGGAGGGAGGGTATAGGGGACTTTCGGGATAGCATTTGAAATGTAAATGAAGAAAATATCTAATAAAAAAATTTAAAAACATGATACCTCGTCCTTGGGGATCATAAAGGATCCCTGCGGGGTGAGTAATTTCCCACACAGAGCAGGAGGCCTTAAAATGAATGCTGAGGAAAGCAGGGCCATTATCAGTCTTGATTTGCTGCAGTAGGCCCAT